>NC_064408.1:93540000-93867500 GCF_023375975.1 Astyanax mexicanus
CAGTGATCTTCCTAATTACTGCATCTAAGTCCAATGAAACAAATTTTGGAATGTGTTTGAACGTGAGATTTATAGTTTAAATGTAAACCTAAAGAATCTGCAGGTTAATACAGACCACACACTTATAGATATCTTCTGCATTTTGTAAAATCCATGACAGAAAGATTTGAATCTGCTTTTCCAAAATACGTACTAGGTTTATAAAGAAGTGCTCAGTGAATTTATTAATATATTTCAGGCAGGAGTACCACACTTGCACAGAATGAATGGAAATAGTAATCACACAATTAAGTAATGTCTGAATATAGAATGTTATTGTAAATATTTACTGTTACAATTACAGCTATTGTTTGCAGTGTACAGTATTGTGCAAATCTTTTAGGCACCTGTGGGAATTTTAAGTTAAGAAAAAGCTTCTTATATGGGCAGTAAGTGTTTATTAGCTCAGTAAAACAATAACATTTCAATATAAATGGTGATTTTACAGCACTCTTTTCCTTAAAACATCTTCTAATCTCTCATCATCTAAGTTTAATAGAGTTATTTCTAGTTTTCATCATATCAACACCTGGTTTGGTAAATTGGTAAATTTGGTAAATCAGGTGAGCTGCTGACAGAACTTATACACATGCTGAGAGCATCCAAGAGAAATCTGGAACTACACTTGGCTCAGGACACAACCTACTTACCTAAAAATGATAAATTCTTGGTAATTTTTACTGTATTTATGTTTATTTGCACCTGTTTAAATCATATGTGGTTATTTTTTTCAGGCAAAAACATTCGTATTGCTAAGATTAATTAATTAGTGTAATTTGCTTAGGTGCCTAAAACTTTTGCACAGTACTGTGTTTAATCACAAGTCATACATTTTCACATTTTCTAAGAAGTCATTTGTCCATTCAAATCAAAATACCCTGTGTAGTTTACATAGCAAAGTGTTGATTAGTGTGGATTTACCAACAGATAATGTTCTAGTGGTAAAGTGCTCAGCTGTAGGTTAAGGTGTAATTTTTAGTCTGTTAATTTTGTTACTGTTACTGCCAGTCTGAAGAATAAAAAACAGCTTACCTTACATAGTTCATGGTTCCTCTGATTTGACATTAGCTCTTAACGCCAAAACTTCATAAATGAGGCTGTGAGACAGTTCTGCACTTGAACCTTTCAGCTGTGTCCCTAAGAAATGTGGTCAACTGAGAGTCACAGGAGGGCTTAGACTGGTGCAATCATAGCTTAAACACACACACACACACACACACAAATTCCAGTGAAGGGGGTTAAAGTAATATGGATTTGGCAACAGAGGTACTTCATTGTTCTTACTGACGAAAATAAAAGTCCTATGTGGAACACAGACACTAGATGTCGCAATTACTGCATTAATTAGTTACACACATTTTTCCTTACAATGTAAATAAATGCTGAAGTCATTCAGACTATCATAAGGAATCATGTATTAACTTTGAAGTGTTAAACAAACCAAAATAATCTGTGAAGCATTTAGGAGCTCTTATCTGGGGTTTTGTTCACTTGTGGTTCTGAGGCTGGTAAATCTGATGACCTTAACCTGTTCAACAGCGGTAACTCTTGCTCTTCCTTTCCTGTGGTTAGCCTGATGAGAGCCCGTTTTTCTTCATAGTTTAAATGTATTAAGTATTAATCTACAATGGAAAAGATTTTAAAATAATGAAAAAACACTGAATTTAAAGTGCTGACTGGTGCCATGTTCATAATTAAGTTTAGATAAGTAAATTTATCTTCTACCTAAAACAGAATACAATCCGCCCATTTAGACATAGTTTCTAGTTATTTAACATATTGGATGGATGTGGATGTGATTTATGGAAATGTAAGAGAATAAGTTACAAGCCAGGTCCAACAGGTGCTACTGTTGGGTTTATTAAGTTTTCTCTTGTTGATAATATTATTAACTAGCAAATGTTTCACTAAGAATTGCATTTAAATCTTATGAAGCTTTGACAGTTCAAATCTGTATTTACTTGCCATACATTCTCACTACTACAATGTTAAATGTTACATTTCAGCAGTGATTTAGTTTCATGTAATTTTTTTGTATTATTTATTTTTTCACATTTATTTACTTGCTTTTTTGGGATAGAAGTGTTTGATTCATGTTGTAAACTTTTTAAACACTACAAAACATAGTCTCAGTACATTCAGTCACAGTATATTAAAACAAATGTATTTGAATGCACATTATTACATTACTATTCATCATTTACATCATTTTAGCAGCAATTTCGCTTCCGGACTGTAGAGGGAGCCCAGAAACAAGAAATACCAAATCTACAGAATGCTGCTGATGTAAATTACAAGTAGTAGTTTATTTATTTTTTAAAGCTCACCTTCCGTCGTTTTTTCTTTCATTTTAAAATGTCTAGTTGTGGTCTCTAGTATGAATGAATGACATGTGAGCCGTTTTTGTAAAAAAAAAAAAAGGTGCTCAGGTGTCTCTGTATAGCTCTTTTTTAATGGACTGTTTTAGGGGTGTGTCCAAAATGACCGGATTCCAGCTTTGCTCATGAATATTCATACATGCAAACAGCATGCAAATATCTCTCCTCTGATTGGCTAGGAGCACTGCGACGCCCCTCCACCGCTCTGCCGCTCACTGCCTCCCACATCCTAAAGGTGCTTGCACACTGCACGCGGTAGGTGCGGCGCGGTACGCTGACCCCCATAGGATTCAATAGTGTCTAGAGCGGTAGAGCGGTGCGTCGCTGCCGCGGAGCAGAGCGGAAAGCGGCGCGTTTCCCCGCCCATAACCACGCCTCCACCGCGCTACCGCTTACCGCGGGCAAAGTTCAACATGGTTCAACTTTGACCTCGCGGCAAGCGGTACCTCGGCAGAAAACGCATGACGTGAACTCACGCGACTAGAGAGAAACTGTAGTCCAAACAACAATAAACGTGCGCGAGAGACTAATAATAGCGATTAGTGAATCCCCTCAGCTGTACATCACTTCCCTACACTCATATAGAGATAAAGGTGCTTGCACACTGAACGCGGTATGCCGCGCGGCATTCCGCTGTGCTGCCGCTCTGCTCTACGCTGGTCAGTTGCGGGTGCGTTGCGCTGCTGCTGACGCCAAGCGTCTCCTGCTGATAATAGGCGGAGTTTTCTAAAACCCATCACCTCTGTGAGCGGTGTTTAGTAGTTTTGAGTCTCTACAGCCTCTGTGAATCTGTATATGTTTCTCAGCCTCAGAACAAAGCTCTGATTCTTCTCTTCCTCCTGTTATCTCTATATGAGTGTAGGGAAGTGATGTACAGCTGAGGGGATTCACTAATCGCTATTATTAGTCTCTCGCGCACGTTTATTGTTGTTTGGACTACAGTTTCTCTCTAGTCGCGTGAGTTCACGTCATGCGTTTTCTGCCGAGGTACCGCTTGCCGCGAGGTCAAAGTTGAACCATGTTGAACTTTGCCCGCGGTAAGCGGTAGCGCGGTGGAGGCGTGGTTATGGGCGGGGAAACGCGCCGCTTTCCGCTCTGCTCCGCGGCAGCGACGCACCGCTCTACCGCTCTAGACACTATTGAATCCTATGGGGGTCAGCGTACCGCGCCGCACCTACCGCGTGCAGTGTGCAAGCACCTTAACAGGAGGAAGAGAAGAATCAGAGCTTTGTTCTGAGGCTGGGAAACATATACAGATCCACAGAGGCTGTAGAGACTCAAAACTACAAAACACCGCTCACAGAGGTGATGGGTTTTAGAAAACTCCGCCTATTATCAGCAGGAGACGCTTGGCGTCAGCAGCAGCGCAACGCACCCGCAACTGACCAGCGTAGAGCAGAGCGGCAGCACAGCGGAATGCCGCGCGGCATACCGCGTTCAGTGTGCAAGCACCTTTAAGGTGCTTGCACACTGAACGCGGTATGCCGCGCGGCATACCTTTAAGGTGCTTGCACACTGAACGCGGTATGCCGCGCGGCATACCTTTAAGGTGCTTGCACACTGAACGCGGTATGCCGCGCGGCATACCTTTAAGGTGCTTGCACACTGAACGCGGTATGCCGCGCGGCATACCTTTAAGGTGCTTGCACACTGAACGCGGTATGCCGCGCGGCATACCTTTAAGGTGCTTGCACACTGAACGCGGTATGCCGCGCGGCATTCCGCTGTGCTGCCGCTCTGCTCTACGCTGGTCAGTTGCGGGTGCGTTGCGCTGCTGCTGACGCCAAGCGTCTCCTGCTGATAATAGGCGGAGTTTTCTAAAACCCATCACCTCTGTGAGCGGTGTTTTGTAGTTTTGAGTCTCTACAGCCTCTGTGGATCTGTATATGTTTCTCAGCCTCAGAACAAAGCTCTGATTCTTCTCTTCCTCCTGTTATCTCTATATGAGTGTAGGGAAGTGATGTACAGCTGAGGGGATTCACTAATCGCTATTATTAGTCTCTCGCGCACGTTTATTGTTGTTTGGACTACAGTTTCTCTCTAGTCGCGTGAGTTCACGTCATGCGTTTTCTGCCGAGGTACCGCTTGCCGCGAGGTCAAAGTTGAACCATGTTGAACTTTGCCCGCGGTAAGCGGTAGCGCGGTGGAGGCGTGGTTATGGGCGGGGAAACGCGCCGCTTTCCGCTCTGCTCCGCGGCAGCGACGCACCGCTCTACCGCTCTAGACACTATTGAATCCTATGGGGGTCAGCGTACCGCGCCGCACCTACCGCGTGCAGTGTGCAAGCACCTTAACTGATGAGCGGTGATGTTGCGTCGCTTCAGCTCCGCCTCTGGGAGTTTCTCGAGCCAAGGTGGGCTGGTCTGTGAGTTTCTGCCTACGTAGGCAGAAAGATAATTCAAAATTCACCCGTTTTTCGGAGGGGGGGAGGGGGGATTTCTTTGCTTAGCTCCTGCAGACAATGGGGGCTGCAAAACAGTTTAATGTGCAGGTGTACACATTCAACTCGGAGAGACCTACTGTATTCCACAAAAAACAAGAAAAATCGGATTTTCGCGGAAGGTGAGCTTTAACAATGCTCTATAACCAGGGCGTCAGAACAGCTGTTACAAGATACAAATTACTGCTATATTTTCGCAACTTGCAGTCTACTTAACCCACCACAAAACTTTACCCAGCCCACACAGAAATGTATTTAACCATTTAATTCTAACAAATTGTAGCACAACACTGAATGTGCCCAGTTAACAAACTGTGGTTCGGGGAATGTTAGTTATTCTTTAATTTAGTTAACGTTTCGAGGCCTTAAAATGGTTAAAACCTTTAGAGAACCTTCTCCTAAACTTTCCATTAAAAATTTTTTTGAGAACCTTGAAGTAAGACTCATAACGGTCCGGAAATGTTCCCCTAACGTAGCTCACTATCAATTAGCTGCATGCTAACAGCAATGTAAAGGTAATATTAACTGATAAACTGAGTAACAACTTCAGATTAGCTGTTCAGAATAATGTTTAAGAGGAAATTTCCCTAGCTCATTTTAGAAAGGTGTTAAATAATTTTAAAATGTACCCAGAAGCTTCCGTTTCACCAACTGACTAACACTTGAATTTCCCTCATACACTTTAAATCCAGAAGCAGGCTGCACTGAGGTAATTCATAATAAACACAAGAGTTTAATAGTTACATGAAGACACACCTGTTATAGCTTATATCCCCCAATATTAGGGAACAATGATATATTTCATAGGCTCCAGTTGCCTCACGTCCTTTAACTGTGAAACATTGTGTATTTAACTGGTTATCCATGAGTAAAAAACACAGTTCCAAGGGCTTGTAAGAGGCTTTTTTTAATACACCTATACAAATACCCTATATGAACAAAAGAGGTTAAAAATAAGTATATGGGCCCTTTATCTTTTATTAGTTGTTTTCTGTTTTAAACTTACCCTTTACTGTAATTTATGCAAAGTTAATTTGTCTTTTACGTAGCCTTGCTGTTTATGTTGCTGGGGTTTTAACTCGTCAGTGGTTTATAGGTATGGTATTCTCGTTTTGGCACTGACGGCATAAGATTGAGTCAACCACTCAAAACAAATCCAGTAAAGAGTCATAAAATGACCACTGATGAAGGGGTGGAGGATGGCTAGCACAAACTGTGAATCAGCAGATGAGCTGCAGTCTCTAATTAAGTATGTATGTAGGTTTTGTTGTGCGAATGCGTGGAGATCTAGAGGAAGTACTAAAAACCAAGTTTGACGTAAGCATGAAAATGTAGAAAATGTAGCAACATGGTAAAAGATTTGGCCTTTGACTTGTCTTGGACCACACAGCATTTTGAATGGAGATTTTGCATTGAAAAGAAAACTATAGGATTAAGCCCTGTCATTTGCAAAAAACTGCATCTAAGTCTTGTGTATACATACTACATCAAACGCAGACTGAGGTTTACAATATCAGCCGTTCAAATCATTTTGGTCCAGTGTAGTTTAAAGAAATAGTCACATGTGCTGCATTGACATTTAAGCATATTTATCTACTAGCTGGATTACATATAAGCTTACCTATAAACCCCAAACAAGAACCGCTGCCATTAAGGACAAGACAATTATGACAATAAAGAATTTTTTATTCCATGTACTTTTTCCACAATTCTTTACCTTCACTCTTTAAGACGCTGTGTCGAAGCTTTATTGATACTCTTTGTAAGTTTCAGAGTAAACTGGACTTCACATTCTCTTAAGGAATGGTCAGATCCTGTTGTGTGTAACGTGCAGCATCATCAGACATTCATGGTGCTCTTCACCTCCAGCGAATGCCCAGCAGATGGCAACTGGCAGCCCAGAGTCTGGCAGCAGTGGCATCATCACTGGCAGCCCTGGAACATGGCACCTGGGCACAGTTACTGCAGCACAGAATGAAAACGAGAGTTTATTTCTCTACATATCAATTTGGATGAGATCAATAATGTACAATGTTAGAGAGACATAGAAAAATAAAAGGCAGATGTTCAGGTTTAGAGTGGTCACTCAGGCTTCAGGATGCACTGTTTACTGCTATTGTTTAAGTCATGTGACATGTTATTGTCAATGTTTACTGAGTGATTCATGCAGTGTCAGAAACCCCATAAGCAAGTCTGGTAGAGATTACTGAAAAACTCCACATTATTTGAGAAGAGTGTCTGATGATTTAAGCATCTAAAATGAACTCTATTGGACTCTTACTATTTTTGATAATAAAAGGCCTTTGCATTACAGAAATATTATATTTTCCATCAAACACAGTTACATTGTAATAATGTAGTGATATCTTATTGTTTTGGTGCCCAAAACATGAATATGTTTAAACAATTTGATGTTCTCTATTGTTAAATAATAGATAAAAGAACATGATTGGAAATTTGGGAAGAGAGATAGTGAGTGAGACAGAGAGACAAACTCTGGGAATCTACTATAATACTACTACTACTACTACTACTACTAATAATAATAATAATAATAATAATAATAATAATAATTAATATTGTTGAGAAAACCTAAACAGTGCAACTTTTAGACAAAATGACAGCAACCTTGAAAAGACAATAACCAGCTTTTGTAATGCTGTAGCAATGTTGTGTACAATGTTGTGCTGAAATTTTGTGTTCTTTGAGTTGAAAACATTTGTGTTAATAGGCTTTAAGTCACACCATGTCTAAATATTGGGAGGAGAAACATGTCTGAAGTCCATTTTACTTTTAATATAAAGTTTTTGCATCCTTCTACCACCCAATTTCCTACCTTTAACCCCTAACTCTTTAACTTCTAGCTTCACTTATTATAGGGGTCTGGCCTTTTAGATCAAAGTAAAATCTGTGTGAACTCCACCCCAATGCTTGAGTTTCCCCTCTACCTGAAACCCCCTCTCACATCTCATTATCTATGCTGATAACATGGTGTGAATTCTGATTACATGCCAACTTTTTAGTGTATAATGGTTGCATGCACTCTCCACCCTTGTAGATACAGTGTATTCCATCTATTCATGCACAGTTGGTGTAAGATATCCTTTAGCTTTTCATAAGTGGTTATTTTTTGAGAGCTGAGAGCTACTATTAAGTGAATATTTTTGGGTGGTATACTTTTGAGGCAGTTGGATCAGTGGTTAGAGCACCAGCACTGCAGCAATGGCTGGCCACCCCCTCTTACCATCATTTATTTTTCTATTTGTATTGCTTTTTGTTATATGTGGACAACATTTTGAATGCTAATTAATTTTGTTTTGCACATTTTAAAAAGAAGGAATATATTCATATATATATAGCATGTGGATTCAATCTTATTAACCTGTAGTAGCACCCGGTGGGCAGGTCAGGGGTGAGGGCACAGTAGAGGCTGGTGTAAGCTCCCTCTGCTGGAGTTTGAATCATAAATGCGAAAGACTTTACAAGGAACTGGAAGGACTTCTTCATGTGTCGGATTATTGCAGTATTCACCATTCCAGGGTCAACTGCACACACGGTCACTCCCAAGTCTAACGAAAAGAAAACACATTAATAAAGAAAAAACATATTCATACTTTATTCTTCTTCCTCTTCTTCTTTCACAGAAAGTGATTCAAAGATTTCACAGCCTGCATCATCTTTTACTCCTGCTCCAAATACTTGCGGTTTAGACACGAGACAGTTGTACTTTAGCATCAGATTAATCTATTAGCCATGCTGTGCAAGGTTCAGCCTAGAACCTTAAGCAGACATTCACAACATTTTTTTCTTTTACAATAAATTACCAAGTAGTTATGTTCAGTTTACAATGTACAACTTCCACACTTACTAACCACATTGGCTATCTACATTTTATCACATTAAACTTCCAGTAACTGGCCACTAGCAGCCCTAAATTATAACTCCATTTCACTTTCTTAGAACTTTATTAGAACTCCTATATTGTACTCCTATTTATGGTCATGTCATTAGAAATGACATCTACCCTGCATTTTCACTCACTTGACTTTATTAGAAACTACTACAGTGTACTTCCTCTTACTTGTCACCTTCAGCCCTGTTCATTTTTGACCATTTTCTGACCACAAAACTGCAGTTTTTAAGAGCAGATATTATTCTAGTGATTCTATAGTTTAGTGTAGGGGTGGGCAATATTATATCGTATACAATATATCGTGACACAGAAATATCATGATATTAAAAAATCCATATTGTTATAATAGGGCTGTAGTCTAATATTTACTGTGAAGCTTTAGATGTATTTATTGTATATTTTTTTTAGTTTGCAGTTTATATGCATGCACTAAATATTCTGAAATATTATTTGCTACATTATATTATTTTATGTTATATTATTTATTTTGCCACATTATGATTATTCTGTTATACTATTATACTATATTCCTGAAATGAATTAATTATTTTAGTTTTCCTATATCCCCAAGTATATCGTTATCGCAAAAATACCCTGAAATATCGTGATACTATTTTAGAGCCATATCACCCACCCCTAGTTTAGTATCCACTGCATTTGCTACTGATGGGTGACAATATCTACTCATTGTTAGAAGTAGCTCCAATAAAGTTGCCAGCAAGTGGACCTCTAGTATTTTTCTTGCTGTTCTAATAGGTACAGTAAATACTGTTAATGACGAAAGGTTTTACAGGTGTATTTGTGTTGAATTTACCCTCCACCCTTTTGGCTAGTTCTCTGGTGAAGAGAACATTAGCCAGCTTGCTCTGTACGTAAGCCTTCACTGGATGGTAGTTCTTCTCACTGTTGAGATCCTCAAATTCAATCTTTCCCATGAAGTGAGCTAGACTGGCCACGGTAATGACCCTGGAAGGAGCTGAGTGTTTCAGCAAGTCCATCAGCAGGAAGGTGAGGAAGAAGTGGCCTACACAGGACAGTCAATGTGTTATAATATTTTGGAATCAGACATTTATCTGCACTAAAGTGGTTTGTATTATTAAAACCCCTGATTTACAGTTGATTTCACTTTGAGAGTATTAGTAAAGTATAAATTATTATTGTAAATGAATAGTTGAATAGTCACCTAAATGATTGACTCCAAACTGCATTTCATAGCCATCCTCTGTAGTAGCATACTGAGAGAAGGCCACTCCAGCGTTGTTAATCAGTAAATGCAGAGACTTTTCAGCTAAAAGACAAAACAATATCCCTTTATAAACCTTAACACATATGTTATTTATTATGGAGTGTCTGTGAGAGGGACAGTGAATCAGGTCATACTGTTATAAATGAGCTCTGCAAATTCACAGATAGATCTGGTGTCAGCTAGGTCCAGTTTCCGCGGTACCACTGAGGACACGCCTACTTCTCGAATGATTTCACTGGCCGCCTGCTCAGCTTTGACCATGTCTCTGCAGGCCAGGATCACGCGTGCTCCTAAAGACATACACACACAGACACACAGACACTGATACAAATACTACCCATTAGGCCAAGCATTGGACCTACACACAATTACCACAAGGCCAGGTATAGCCAGACACCCCAAAAGTCCAAAAGTTCAGCTGAAGAAACAGCAGCATTTATTTCCCAAGAAATTCGGAAACATTCTGAACAGTTGGTCTATTCCACACATCATCATTCTTTATTTAACCAGGCAAGTCATTAAGAACAGTTTCTTATTTACAATGGCAGCCTGACAAGAGGCAAAAAAGTCTCTTGAACATAAACTCACATACACAAAGTATATTAAAAAACATCAAGCAATATGACAACAACATTTCTCATTCAACAATTCTGCAATAGTTTTCTTAAAATCTGACATTGAGATAAAAAGATCTAATTTTAATGTTTTCTGTAGCAAGTTCCAATCATTGGCAACAGCAGCTTGGAATGCCGACAAACCAAGTGAAGTTTTCATCTTGGGGACTTGTAGCATGATAAGATGGGCAGAACGGGTGTTGTAAGAAGAAGAGGAATATTGTAACAAACTACTGAGGTACTGAGGAGACAGACCAAGAAGAGTTTTATAAATAAGCATGTACCAGTGACTCAAACGACGAATATGCAGTGATGGCCAACTTACAGCAGAGTACAGGGAGCAATGATGTGTTTTAAAAGGAGCATTTATGGCAAACCGGATGGCTGAATGATAAAGCACATCAAGTTTGTGGAGAAGGCTTTTGCAAGCAGATCTGTATACCACATCCCCGTAATCAAACATAGGCAGAATAGTCATTTGAACTAGGGTCAGTTTCGTATTGCGACTTAGAGAGGAGCGGGTTCTATACAAATAGCCGATTTTACATGTTTTCAGACAGAGCTTTTCAAGAAAAAGAGGACATTATATCTATTGCCTAGTGGCTTAGTGGTTGGCACATTCACCTCCCAATGCTAGGGTATTGGGTTCAAGTCGTTATTTGGGTAGTATTTCCATGTTCTCCTCATGTCTGTGTGGGTTTCCTCCAGGAACTTGACTGTCCCCACAGTCCAAAAACATGGAGATCAGGTTAATTGGCTATGCTTAATATCCAGTACGCAGAAATGGAGTAAATGGCTGTGAATAAAACATGATTGTATAGTGCCCTTGGATGTCTAAAAGGCACTACACATGTATAAGTGTACCTGTAAGTTTCATTCATTTTCTCAAAGAACTTTTTTTTAAATATGCACCTAATATAAATATACACCAAATGTTTTTAAAACATATTTACTCCACTGTGTGACAACAGCCGTGGTCAAAGCTTTGCTGGATTGCAATTAGAAACAAGAACATGTTGCATTTTACACCAACCTCTATTGGATTTTTTTAGCATAAGCTACCTCTGCCGATTAGTAAAGATGAAACAATCAGAGTTCAGTTCAAATTCAACACATTCTTCAATAGCATACATTGAGTCAAAATATTATATTTTTCTAATGAATTTCTTGAAAAAACAACAGCTGCCACCAGCAACAGTACTCTGCTGCCACTGACAGCACTCACCCCTCTTCGCCAGATCTCTGGCTGTTTCTTTGCCGATCCCTGAGTTTGCTCCAGTCACTATAGCAGTTTGTCCATCTAACCGAATATCTGATGACCAGCTTTTGATGAAGAGCTTCCTAAATGTTTCACAAGAACACCCAACCGAGACATACATACATTATCAAAATACATATCCATCAATAGCTATTAAACTATACATTTTTATAACTTATTGTATATAGTAATACATACTGTAAGATAATATACTGTTACTGTAAAGACTAGAACTGATAATAAAAAAAAAACTTACCTTAAAACACTCATTGTCTTTTGAATGTTCACTAACGTCTGCTGGTTTCACTATTAGAGCAATATTAATAAAAAATAATAATTATAATTTGAGTAATTGCTTTCTAACAGTGGCAGTAATGTGTGCGTAAACTAGAACTGATCTACACTGCATTCACTCTGGAGAAGTTAATGAGTCTTATGACTCTGAAGCCCACTTTATATTCAGACCAAAAATGGTCACTCAGAAATCCCCTTTGCCTTTCTTGATCTCAGAACAAATGGATTCTGCATGGTTATGTAGAAACTCTGTGCTGCTTTTGTATTTTACACATGTGTGTGTAATAGACTAAACCAGCCTGAAAATCCAGGAAACAGAGCAGACAGTGACTGCAAATGTGTGCTCTTTTCTGAGGGCAACACACACACAAAGATCTTTCATTCAAGTCATAAGTTTCATAAGAACTAATACTGACCTAGTTTTACTTTAATTCGTTGTAACACAGATTCCACAACATGTTAGAGGTTCTGTTCTATATTTACATAACTGCTTTACACAGTTTCTGCAGCTATTTTGCATGTACATTCATACTGTACATTCATACACTGGTAAAGCTATTGGTAAAGCTTTTTATTTGTTGTTTTTCTTTCTCAAGCACACTTGATTAAATGTACATGTTAATTGCCAGGTTCCGTGACTTCACATGTACCGGAGGAAGCATGTGCTAGTCTTTACCCTCCTGGTGTTGGGGCATCACTAGTGATAGGGGGAATCCCAATGAGTGGGATAAATTGGGAAGAAAATTAGAAAAAACAAATCTTAAAATGACTGAGATCACAGTTTTTACATGATCTCTGATGGTTGATTTGAACTGAAGATACTGAACACCTGAATCTACTGGTTTGTTTGAATTGATGAATATGTATTTGCATATTTGTCTGAATATGTAATTGCATCTGTCTGTAGATGTACAGTTTTTATTTCCCTGATAAAGGTTTTAAAAAGTGCCAAGGCATTTTCCCATTTTGCGACTCTTTTCTTGATTTTCTAAGGGTGAATAATTACACAAATATTCTACAGGAACAAACTTCAATTTGACTTAAATTTATATATTAAATAATTTACGCAAATCTAGTATTAGTAAATATAAAATATTCCAAACAGATTTTAAATGACATATTAAATTCCGTAAATAAATAGTTAATAGTTCTAATAAAACTCTTGGTGAGTAAACATGTTTTAACGTGAATTTCTCAACAATTCACAGATTTTATTAAATCTTCTGTAAAATCATACAGAGAAACTGATGCTGAATGATCTTCAACAGATCTATCTGCTGTAACATGAGAAAATCTGAGCACCTTGTCTGAGAAAACCTTCACTGACCATGTAACAGACCTTTCCATAAGGCAATGTAAAGTCACACCATCTCAGGTGACATGGGGAAACTCTTTATTTTCACAGATTCTTATTTTAAAAATCCGGTGGTTTCCAGCCATGCTGGAGGGGCACCTGTGTCCGTATCTGGTTTTCTCCCTGACACACGAGCCCATATGATCTGTTTGGACTTGGGGAGTGAGCTGAAGGGGCACCAGAGTCTCAGCAGTGACCCAACTGGTGATCTCTCAGTTAACGTAATTTTCTAAAGTAGGAATTGACAACTGGTGCTGTTACACTGTCAGAATAGACAAATGGATTGAAAAAAGTGTTCATAATAAGAGTTAAAATCTTGGTTCCTTAAAATGTAACTGAGGAGCTATCAATGATTTAGTATGATTTTTTTGGTAGAATTTGATAGAAAGTAAAGTTAAACGGCAAGGCAACATTATCTAACTATTTTGTTTGAAAATAGCAGCTTCAAATCAGTGTAATGCTCCACTGTGATAGGGGGAATAGTAGCTCTATGATTGGTACTGTGGGTTTTGCACACTGCAAACGACACTATGTAATTCTGGTGAAGCGGAAGGACTCAGTTAGGAGAACTATGTAATACTTTGTAACCTGAGATAAATTAGTGTACAATAGTGTAATATCATTCTGTTACCTGTTTTTCTTTTTATTTTAGTAACTCTTAGCTTATCAACAAATACTGTGTAAAACAGAGTCTCCAATCCCTGGTCTTGGAGGCTCACTGCCCTACATAATTAAGTGCATAACTGCTCCCATCACACCTGATCCAACTTATTAAGCCATTAACAATTCCCGTTTAGAGTTGTACTTGTAAGTTAGTTCAATCAGGCACAAGACTAACAAGTGTATAGAGCAGGGCAGTGTGCCTCCTTGAGCAGGGTTCGGTAAACAGTGGTGTAGAGCATGCTCTTGATGAGTAGCTCAGCTTCGACTTCCCCGCCAGAGAGGGAGACCAGGAGCAAGAAATATCAATAAATAGTTTTTGTGTTATCAGAATAACACATATTAGTCCAATCTCATTTCACCACTTAGCCCGACCCCTCTGTTTAGTGCATGTATGCCCAGGGGTAGGATGTCCTGATTGTTGTTAAGCTGGAGGGGTAGGTTAGGGGACGTTTTAGAGCTATGAGTATAATCTAGGTATTTTCCTTGTTAAAAATATGATAATCACTATATAATCATAGTAATTAAGTGTATTGTATATAGTGTTTATACTGTAAAGCTATCTGTATGTCTTATTTTCTATTATATTTCATTTTATTACTCTTCTTGTAAATATTATTCTTTGCACATTGGTGGGAATCTGCACCCACATTTTTCACTCACATGAACACCTGTACTCTGTGACGTGACAATAAAAATCTTGAATCTTGAATCTAGTTTCAATGTTTTATGGCATTTTTTTTTTACAAGCATTCAAAAATGCTAGCTTTCCTGCTTTACCTTAAATTGTACAATGGACAGCACATGCAGCATTTAAGGTGGAACAAAAAAATAAAAGACAATAAAAGTTAATAAAAAGCTGATTTCAGCTTTTAGAGGGAGGGTTTCTCCCATTCCCTGAAGTAATCCTGTACCTGGCCTATAGACCTGTTCGCAATTTGGTGTTGGGGGAATTTCTCACTTGAACTGAGTTAGTGGGTCCCTAGACATGAAAAATCCCTGAGGTGCTCGTCCGCCATAGTGCCACGAATTCCGCAATGGTCAAATCAAATATGGCTGCCATCGGCTATGATGAAAATCCAACTTTTTTGTTTCTGAATGTATATACACAAATAATACCTCAATTTAGACTAATTATGGTATGAGAATTTCATTTCTGATATTGTTATGACCATATTGGGTGATTTTGACATTAAAAGGTCATGATCAAGATCGTTTTTCTATTCTGAAGTGTACTGTATGCGTGCATGCATATTAGTGGGATGGGTTTTTTACAGAATGATTTTTCTATTTTTCCATGGCAGAATATGATGCATGACATTCCAGCAGAACAAAAGCCACATCGGCTATTGTCACACTTGCCTGCACACTTACATACTGAGAGCAGACTTGGTGGTAAAGGCTTCAGACATTTTGATGGCAGGAGTGTGCCAAAGTGCTCCTTCCATCCATGGTCCGTTGGCTCTAGTCTTGCTTTGGTGTCGTTGGCTGTAAGCAAGTTGCATGCCGTATGAACCAGAGAAGCCCCTTGTTGGATGTGGCCTCTGATCACACTACTTGTGAGAGCATCAATTCCAGGACTTCCATGTGTGTAGATTTCTACAAATGTCTTAGCTTTTATCAAATATCTTATCTGTTGTTGTTGTTGATCTGTCCCCAGCCCAGACATGCACCAAGTGCTTCTCAGCCAAAGCTGCATCTTGCTCTGTCAAGGCCTGCATCTTGCTCTGCCTCTCCAAAGTTGGCTCAGTACTGGACAGGGTCAAAAGCTGTAGAAGCATGTTTAGTCTCCACCTTGCTCATACAGTCATCTCCAGTCAGGATATGAGATTTAATCACTGTCTTTGATAGTTATGCTCCGAAACGAGAGACTGCTTGATGGAGTGGAAGCATTCGCAGCCTCTCACCATTGCCATACTGCCACCAGATCTCCTTCATCCCAAGTTCTGGGAAGTATGGGTTGTAGCGGAGAAGCAATGCAAAGGTGTCTGTGTCATTGGAGACTATGATAACTCTTTTGCACTGCTTCACAAGAATAGCCCACTCAACATGCACCAGCAACCTGGCATCAGCTTCTTCAATCCAGTTCAATAGGTCTGAGATCTCAACCCCACCTTTGCTGGTAACACCTCATAATCAAAGACAACAGAGCTCACAAATACAGTATCATTGCCACTGGCTCGACTGCAAACCATATCACGATTGGGACATGAGACACTTTCTCTAAGCAGTCTCTTGACTTGGAGCATCACTGTCAAAGACAGTGATTAAAGCTCATATCCTGACTGGAGATGACTGTATGAGCAAGGTGGAGACTAAACATGCTTCTACAGCTTTTGACCCAGTCCAGTACTGAGCCAACTTTGGAGAGGCAGAGCAAGCTGCAGGCCTTGACAGAGCAAGATGCAGCTTTGGCTGAGAAGCATTTGGTGCATGTCTGGGCTGGGGACAGATCAACAACAACAAATAAGATATTTGATGAAAGCTAAGACATTTGTAGAAATCTACACACATGTACTGGAATTGATGCTCTCCCTCCCTGTGATCAGAGAAAACATCCAACAAGGGGATTCTCTGGTTCATACGGCATGCAACATGCTTACAGTAGCCAAGGACACCAAAGCAAGACTAGAGCCAACGGAACATGGAAGGAAGGAGCACTTTGGCACACTCCTGCCATCAAAATGTCTGAAGCCTTTACCACCAAGTCTGCTCTCAGTATGTAAGTGTGCAGGCAAGTGTGACAATCGCCGATGTGGCTTTTGTTCTGCTCTTGTTCGCACTACATCCCACTACATGGTGCACTTTTAGTTCATTTGGTTTGATGTAATTTGTATCACTTTTATTGCTACATAGTTTTATTTGCACCCAATTGTTTTATTTTATATCATTGTACTAACACTCTGTTAAAATATAAGTTCAAAGGGGATGTTTAAAATTGTCATATTTCTTCTCTTCATGACTTGTTATAATTCAAACAAATCATTGTGGAAATAAAAACAATAAAAAATATTTGTGTTAATGAAAAGAATATGTTAACATTTCAATGATAAGATGATCCTTAGTGTTAAATATATATATAGCAATGGATATTAAATGTCAGATTTATTAGACTTATTGTATCTGGTTTTGATTCCTTATAATGACCAAGTTGTGGGTAAGGCCTTCAGAATAGAAAAACGATCTTGATCATGACCTTTTAATGTCAAAATCACCCAATATGGTCATAACAATATCAGAAATGAAATTCTCATACCATAATTAGTCTAAATTGAGGTATTATATGTGTATATACATTCAGAAACAAAAAAGTTGGATTTTCATCATAGCCGATGGCAGCCATATTTGATTTGACCATTGCGGAATTCGTGGCACTATGGCGGACGAGCACCTCAGGGATTTTTCATGTCTAGGGACCCACTAACTCAGTTCAAGTGAGAAATTCCCCCAACACCAAATTGCGAACAGGTCTATAGGCCAGGTACAGGATTAAAGGGTTACACTTTGTTTATTTGATCACACAAGGGTGGTTATTTACACATTGTCACTTTTGTATGCACTCTTGTATGGCACAGTTTGCACACAATGGCACAGTGACAATAGAAGGAAAAACCTTTCTTAAATTTTAGTTTAAGAAAATTTTAGTCAATAAAAAACAAGATTTTTATCTCTTTTATCTCTTGTATTTTTGACCATTTTTGTGTTCCATTAATCATGAATTTTGGAAGTAGTATAGAGAACTAGTGCCAGATTCACATAATTTCATTGTTATTATGTAACAAAAAGTTACAAAGCACAGTAATAAAACAGGTTGTAACTTTTTTTTTAATTGTGAGTGCTTCGGATACTGAAAATAACTCACTCAGTAGGAATGAGGCTGTAGTTTCTTTGTTTTTTTTTTTGTATTTTTACACATCTGGGCAAAAGTCACATTTATATAAGTCACATTCACATTTATTGGATGAACAGTTCTCATCCAAACTGGAGTGCTTAACCCTCACATCCACTAGAGGGCACACAGCCTCTGTCTTCATAATCTTTTCCACACAGTGTCTGACTGGATTCTGTGGGCTTTTTAAAGTAAACAGTGTGCTGTCCAGTCACGAATTCCAGCTTTGGCAGTAAGAGCAACACTTTTCTGAGTTGGCTCCTCATCCCTGTGGAAAAGCGGACTGATTGTGTCTCTGTAATCAGGATAAAATCTTTTATGTGGCGAAACACAATGGCTGCAGCCCACGTTTCTCGCTGACCTTATGACAGCTGGTAGCCATTCAGAGCTGTAATTGTAGGTTTAACATCTACACACTGGCACAGGACAGAACCTGAGGTTTTACTTGAGGTTCAATTAGCAGATCCCTCACAGTAAACAGCTTATCTTAAAACACAAAATCACCTCACATTCTCACACTCATCACCGCTTTAAACAAATGATCTTTATTTCCAGTAATAGGTGGTTCCAGCTTAGCTCATTTAGATATCAAACATTGATTCTGAATCATATATAATTATATATTTATATATACAAATGCAATGTGTGTCCAATGTATGGCTACACTCCCTTTTTATTTCAGTTAGACTGAATAGTCAGCTTAGTGGCTAATAATGCCACCATAAACAACAGAATGAACACAATTAGAGAGCATCAGAATAATCAAAAATCATTTTCTCAGATCTCAAAAAACAAACAAACAAACAAAAAATAATATAAAATACAAACATATTTTTTACAAAATACATCAACGAGCAAACCTCCCATTTTTGGGTTTGCTCCAAATTCCCAGTCTCTCCTAGGAGCTGTAATTATGGTCCATAACGCAATCTCTCGGTGAGATGTTGTGCATTAGTTCCTCTCCAGAAAAAAGGGACCACAGGGTTCGGACAGAAGCACAGCACACTTTTGTTCCTGCGGCTTCATGTTGTGCTTTCTCTGGAAGGATTTTGATTTTGTTTGGCCAGAACTGCTCAACAGTAGATTTGACTTCTGGTCCCACCAAGCTGCTCTTATGCTCTTTTTATTTGGCTTGACAACACAGGCATTGTCTGCAAATTTAGGCCAACGCAAATGACAGACACAAATCATAGACATTCAGAAAATTATAGCATCTTAAACATCTGATTAGCAAACAACAAGAAAAAAAACACACATTTCATGTTTAACAAATGCACAGCATTTTTTTTATGTAATAGCACTCTGGATGCTACAATCAGTAAACCAGCAGTCAAAAGTCCTTATCCTTTCTGCCCACCTAAAAGTTTCTTACCAGGGGTTAAATGCCATCATTATATCTCATTCTTCTACTGCAGTCCAAAAATAATGGTCACTGAATAGTTCCAAGCATGGACAAATACAGCCCTTATATTATGTCTCTAATCCTAGCCTCTTCACATACCTCAATTACAGAAAGATTTTTTAATAAAAAACAAAAGGCACTGATCCAAAAAAATCTTTGGACATCTTTACTGTCTTTATCTTTATGCAATAAGAAGTTCTTATAAAACTGCTGTTCTAAAGCCAAATCAAATGAGGTCAACGGTGAGGTAGCTAAATCAAACATCTACATTTACATTGACTCTTTTACACATTTAAACACATTTTACAAAAAAGTTTTTTCTTTGGAGCCCTTTGTTTTTAAATAATGTATATGGGCAACAACTGTAGTTTGCTAGTAAAACACAAGACGTTATTAAAATAAATTCAGCAAGATAGCCGTGCTGTGTGTGTACCGGATAATAACAGCTAATGCAGGGATTTCTTAACCAGCGCATCAGAAAAGGTTACACAACACAGTGACACATAAAATCAGTATTTATTGTATTAAACTTATCTGTATTTCTTCTAATATTTGTCTTTTCTTCTGAGCAAACAAACACTAAGCTTTTTATACTTTGTTTTCAGGTGCCTAAAAGTTTGCAAAGTACTGTATACAAATAAAAAAATAAATTATCATATTTTTGTATCATATAAATTATCATATTTTTGTTTAATTATATTAATGCTGAGAACTCCATAAACCACTGAACCCTACTGAGATGAACAACTGTTTGGGACCCATGAAAGAACTTTGTAAGATAGCAGATATTTAGGACCTGGACTGGTGACCACTGCCGTAAACTGATCAATAAATCATTAAAAATAAATCCAGCTTAGGTTCAGACAGAGATGTTCTGCTGGAGGCGCCGGGTAGTCATCTCCTGCACAGGGAAATCGTGCTGTTGAGTGTGTGTGTTGGATTTGGACGCATTATGGATTTCACTTGATTCTTCCTGAACCGGATTTGCGTAGGGCTCGTCACCTCCGCAGCCGCTGCCCAGAGACGTCTGACTGACGTACACCATGATGACGTCACCAGTAAAATTCATCACCTGTCCGGTGGAGATAAAGGTGGTGTTGTTATTTCCTGTGACCTGACCTGCCAAAGACAAAACAACAGTGGTGTCAGTCTCTCATTCAATTATGATATAAATTAATGACAATTCTAGCCAGCCATAGTAGTTCACAATCATTCCCACGAACTGCACTGTCTACTGTGGATGGTAATGACTTCTATGATGTATTTCTGGTATACACCTACCGATAATGTTAAAAGTTTGCAAAACTGAATTGTGTTCAACTTCACTCACAAGAAAACACCTTACAATGTATACAGGTGTGGGTGTTCCCATGATTTTCTTTAATGTAAGAAACACTTCATGATACTGCTATCCCATGACTTCATATCAATGTAATATAAGCCTGTTGAGACAATAATAAAGACTTGTTATTGTGAACATTTATAAATGTTTAAGATGGTTGATTTAGTTTCCATTCAGTTTATAGACAACAACAAAAAACATACAGCAATGTTTGCACCCATCATTCCACTAAACCTATCAGGACCCCTAAAACAACAGTCTACAAAAATGTGGAAATTAGGAACTAGAAACTGGCATCCTTTAGAGTAATGCAACTTGTTCAGAACACATGATGCAAGGAATAACACGAGGTAATGGGAAACAGAGATAAAGCTTCCACAGTCTCATAAATAGATTTTACTAAAAAGAGTTCCTTTCCTGGAGTCAAATAAGACATGGCCGACATGTTTTGCATATAATATTAATAATCACACTAAGCTAGCTGGATCACACTCCACCAACAGATCATAACCAGCAGCAAGATTAGATAACACTCTTCAGTGAAGGAAGAGAGAACTGCAGACTCTTTGTTTCTACACCGAATACAGTTTTTCTCAAACGTCACATCTTTCAAAGCTTGCAACTGTAGCTAATATCTGGGTGCAGTAATGCTATGTAAGTGCTTAGTTGGCATAAAAAGGGCTGCTATTTAGGGTACACACCCGGTTAAAAAAGAAAAACAGAACTTAACCATTTCCTTCCGCTGAACGTTTCAACAGACGTTTTGAGCAGTTCCCGTTTAGAGTGAACTATTTGCTCCATATTCCCAGCATAACGGCAGAGACGCCGACTGGCAGTGAATCACATTTCACACATCTTTTAGTCATTAAACCATGATTTATGGCGCGCCAGGCACCCGCTGTCCGCACTGGAGAGCCACGTTTTTAACAGTGCTGTTTACTGGAATATCATTTACCCGGGTGCCAGAGTTTTCTTAATGATCATCCCTGAACTCTCCATATAAATGCCACCACACAGCCAAAAGTATGGACTGCTCCGAAACGACACGCCATTCAGTTTCCTGTAAGTGTCGCCTGCACTTTTAAGAGAATTTGGGCTGTTTTTCCCCACCTGTAAATAGCAAATAGGTCAAAAGGTCATGAACCCCAGACAGCACTCGCTGCAGTATAGACTACAACATCCGGACGTGGTTAGTAAATGTTGTGGGAAATGGCTGTTTATCATCTTGTTAGTTAGACCATCTGCTGCCCAATCAAACCCCAGAGGCTGGAGAAATTGCCCCCGCAAAGCAACATTATTCAATAGGCCGGACTCTACAGAACAGCCTGTTTTAATTTCGAACCGGGGCTATTTTAAAATACAGAAGAATCCAGCATAAACACCCTGGATGGCATCTCTCTGTCGCCTTCAGGTATAAGTTTCACATAGCTGAAAGTACAGTCATTGGCCTTGAAATACCTCAGATGCACAGCCCATGTGTCCACAGTGTTTTTGTGACAATCAGTTGGTTTGCAAAACTCCACAATTACAGCACAAGGCATATTGCTCAACCCTGTAAATGTTTTTATTTCTGCTCAGATTTGACCTGCTTTGATGGGTTACAAAACCTACATCTGTTTTCAGTGACAATACACCTGTGCCCTGCATGCACACAGTTTAATAAATGGTCAATGAAGTGTGATCTGATCTGACTGATTTCTGATTCTGGTCATATCTGTTGTCTTTTGGCAATAGTTTAAATTCCATTACATAGAAAAACCATGTAACCAGACAGAGAAACAAGATCTATATAAAGAGATCTTGAAGAGTGTACATTGTGTATGATTATTTTAGTTACCATAAAAAATATAACGGATGTCTATTAAAATAAATAATACAGTTAAAAGGTACAATAATCATTTTATGTTTTATTAAAATAATTCTCCGAAATAGAAAATAGCCAACAAAAGTGTTCTGAACGTTTAAAAGTTTAAGAAACGTAAAATTATCAAGTCTCACTGGTAAACTTAGATTAACTGAACCTGTTTTTCTACAATATGTTAACTGAACTTCTTACCACAGGCAAGGGCAGCATCAGAGCACTGGCTCTGGATCTCCAGGTCTGTTTCTGGGTCCAACAAGTTGTCGTCTGCGATCAGAGAGAGGCCTCCATTGTTGCTGTTACTAAACGCTGACTTGGGGGGAACAGTGGACTCTATGCTACAACAGCGTGGCTCGTTGTGCTTGTACAAACTGCCATCACTGTGATAACCCCCGACCTCTGACATGGTCTCTTTCCCCACTGGGCTGCTGTAGTCCAGATAGAGTTCCTGAGAGCCTTGCAGGCATCCAGGCATGCTGTCAGAGTAGCAGTTCCCACACATCGGCGGCTCCTTCAGGGACACGGCAGCATCCACGGTGGAATCTTTGGCTTCCATAGTCTCCCCCAGGCCGCAGGAGCAGCAGCCGGCCAGGCCCGTGGCCACTAGCTGACTGCAGTCTTCATTTTCCCCAACTTCCATCGGCTCCTTCATGGACGGTAAGCAGCTGCATGAGCTGCCAGAAAGCGGAGAAGCTGGACCTCCCTCAGAAACATCACTGGAGCCGCTTGATAACCCGTCTGCTCTGTCTCGAACTGAATCAACAGAGTCGGGCTCTTGGTCCTCCTTGGGGTCTGAAGCACCAGTTGGCTTCAGTTCCGAACACAAGCTTAGGTATTCTGGAGGACTGTCGTCTTGCTTGATAAGGCGTGAGGTGATCTCAGAGCCGCTCTGTAACACATTGCTGTGGTACGGAGGTGCTAGTGTCTCCTTAAAAACAGAAATGAGGGAAATTGCGGCACGTTGAAAGACTGATTATATAGATAACTTTTTTTATCCTGGGTTAGTTTGAATAGTAAAACACTGAAAAATAGTAGTTACTGAGTCATGTACAGTATTTATTAAATAATTCATAATAGATACTCAATAATTCAGATACTGAGTAACTCATAGAAGACACTGAATACATTCTAGTAGCTACTAAATAATTCAAAGTAGTTCTCAATAAATCACAATAGGCACCACCCAGTTCCTAGAAAATACTGTTCAATGTTTTTAGTGAAACTGACTACAGTAGTTGACTGGCTAATTCATGTTAGCTAATTATTTTAACTCTTAAACAATTTTATACTGACTGTTAATATTTGCCAAGGTGTGTTTGGTGTCCAGAATTTGCTTATTTACAGGTGGAACAGTATGACATAAAATTATATATATATATATATATATATATATATATATATATATATATATATATATATATATATATATATATTGTGATATTTCTATTCACATTTATAGATTTGAGATATTTAACAGCTCAGCATGGTTTAAAACTGAGGTACATAAAATGAAGGGAACTCCAGACATGAGGGGGCATTACATTTTATTGAACAGTTACTGTATTATTAATACGCTTAGTGTCCAAAAGGATCCAGGTTTTTAATCAATATATAGACTGTAAATGTCTGTCTGAAGCTGAAACTTACTTGTTGAATTCGGCTGCGTTTAATGTTCTGGATGCAGGTTCGCAGATTGACTGCAATAAAAAGATAAAAATACCTCATTAGCTGAACAAGAGGAACATCTAAAATAGCATAAGGAAAGAGAACCAACGTCTGAATTACCTTTACCTGAGAGGATGTTCAACTTGTCCTTATAGCAGGAGAGAATGATGACAAATATCACGATTATCACGCAGGGGACTGCCACCACGGCCCAGGAGGTAGGGGGCACCGGCTGAATTTCTTTTAACAAACAGTAAATGAGATATAAATGAAAATTGAGTACAGGAAAATAAACATTAAAAATTAATTCACACTGGGTGGTAATTTGAAGCTACTGTTGGATATTGCTTAAAGAATGCTGCTAATAGAAATCCCATTCGAATAAAAATGAAGAAAAAAGGTTATATGGAACTTTTTTTCCTTCCATGAAGGAAAAAACATTTTGTTAAGTTCTAGATGAAAAATATTTGGATATGTTTGCTTTATTAATGGCAAGAAAGCTCAAAAACTGTCTTACCACCCTCCCTTACCTCACCCTACTTATATTTAGAGTGCTTTCTCATGTTTAAATAACTTTTTTATTTTGATTGTGTGCAAGATCACACTGATACAGTAGATGACGCACATCTTTTTAAAAAATAAATTAAATGTATGACATTTAACTGGTAAAAATCCAACTCATAGACCAAACAGAAATTTGACATGCTTGAGCTGGATTTGTGTTGATATACAGCTAGTTAGCATCATATTTTAGAGCACTAGCTAGCTACTGTAGCATAGCTTAAGCTGTAAAATAGGATTAGCTCATTTTAATTTTCGCTACATGCTTTATACACCAACAGCAAAACTGACACAATGTCTCATGTGCTATCAGCTAAGCCAAGCTTCTCTGTGACTGATTTGGATAAAATGGGGGAAAAAAAAACTTTAGGAAATAGAAGTCTCTAGAAAGGTTAGCATTTCAATCATGGATGCCAACTCAGGCTACATGGAGCTAATGCATAATACATATTATTAGTAACTTTTATACACATACAGAATATATTACTGTTCACTACAGTTTAAAATCATCTTATATTGTTGGAATAAAACAAATTGATTTGGGTGCAGATAAATGTTTAAACGTGTGCTAATTTGATGCTAATCTGAGGCTAAAACAACAGAGAAAGCAGTAGAAGTGACTGCAGATCCCAAGGAAATATACAGTTTAACATAAAACTATTATTTTATTATATTACTTAGCATTGTATTATTTCTAAATATTAAAAAAATACTTGAAAAAAAACATTGAAAAGTGCATTTTATTATGTTTTTTATTCATATATATGCCTAACTCTTCACTGAAAGCTACAATCAAATATAAAATAACAAAAAAACTAACAAGCAATTACAAACTTTTTACCAACAGTATAAATATAATCTTAAGTCTGTGACCCACAGTTTGAGATGTGAGTTACCAGTTTCTCTTAAGGCTAAATAGTTTTTTTTTTGCAAGCATTCCGTTAAGCTTTTCTAGCTTTGCAACAGCAGTTTTGAAAGAAGACATATTTGATCAGATCAAGGATAGGTCAGTTCTTGTAGCAGTACATCTCTATCAGCTGTAGTGCAATACAAAGTTTGGGAATAAACATGTTTGATTGCATACCGAAGGGCGGTCCACATGTCACATCTTTTTTAGTGCTGCCAGGCTTTTCCTCGGTCTTGCCAATGGATTTGCAGCTGAAAAAGAATCAGATCTATCAGTACGGGACGCCTCAGCTGTACGGACACTTCTGTTTTGATCTGTCTCGATCCTCTCCACAAACGCTCACCACAAATATGGCCAGCTAAGGAAAATAGGCTCTTTCCAGGGGAAGTGGTGGAGAAATTAGTCATAATACCACAGTGCGGTAAGACTGCGGGGGCTTTTAAAACGACTATGTGTGCCTGTGACCTGAGAGCAGTGCCAGACAAAAAGCCCTCGTGAGAATGAGTTACTGTGATTGCGCAAATTGAGCTCTAAGAAAGAGGAAAGAAGGGCGTGTGTGCGCATGTGCATATGAGGGTGTGAGGGTGTGCTTACATGTGGTTGTGTGTAAAACAACATGCTCTGAATTACTGCTGGGGGAAAATTACATATTGTGATTATATTGCTACATCCTGTGGCATGCCTTACAATTTAACACCTGATTAGTCCTTTAATACTGCTGAGCCACATTGATTAATTGTCTCTTCTACATATTTACTAATATGATTTCTCAGTGCTGTGTAAGGAATATGAGCTAAAAAATCTGAATGGAATAGTAGTTTTTTTTATTTTTGTCACTGCAAATGCACTTCACTGTCCTTTTTCTGATTAAACAAAAGCTCTGTTTACATCCTGTACTGCTTCTTCTGTCTGAGTGACACTGGTGCAATCACATTTATGATCTTCATCATCTGACTGAATCAGAAATTTAATGTTAGCCTCAACCACAGTGCAACCTAATTTACAATACAGACCATTTAAAATTGTTAAAAGTGTGATTATTACATAGGGAGATCTGTCTAGCATCTTGATGCTGGAGCTGTTCTAGAAAATAAGTATACAGTAAATGTGACATGTCTTGATGGAATGATGATCTGATCATCTTGATCAGGTCACTAGTGATCAAAAGGTAATGCCAAGTGTAAACAGAGCTAAATGTGTCTACAAGACAGAAAGCATAACAGGATAAAGAAAGGCCTGCGTTATTTAGACAAAAATTATTTACACAAAATTGCATTGACTCACCAAAACACTTACATGAAACAGAGAGCTTGATTTGAGTACAACACAAAACTTACAAAATGTTTTCTTTACTGCAAAAAGGCTCATTTGTATATTTTTGTGATGCCAATAATGTGATCATTTTTGCACTATTTAATACATGACTCAAATTATTACTTAATTATTATCTGCACACTCACTTTGTCCACATCTTGCAGGGTTCTGCCACGTTTGAATCAGAGAAATATCCATAACGGCACTCCTTACAGAAATTTTTGCCATCCACTAAAAAAAAACAACAGAAAAAGAAAACATATCATCAAGCAGTCAATGTGCCGTTTCAAAGACATATTTACCATAAAAAACATATAATTTTTGTAGGTCTGTACATTTGGATCAGTCCAGTACCCCACTAAGCCTTAACTACAGCATGCATATGTCAAGATACTGAAAATAGGAAAGAGGCTGAAGAGCCCATACACTATGTTATAATCTTCTTTCCTGTGTAGAACTACTACGCCCAGCCACAAACCAAGAGAAGCCACTAATTTTACAGAGTTTTTAGTTATGACTCATGTATGCTCATATTTATCTGTCTGTGCTGAAAAGGAATGAGACCTAAAGGCTCACATTGCGGTCTCAACCACAGTGGCGATACATCAAGAGAAAGAAAACTCTAAGCCAACTTGGCTTAAAAATCATCATTATTATATCCAAATCAGTTAGACACTCCTTTAAACTCCATTAACTATAAATCATCCTTTAACTGCAGACTTATTATTCACTCACTAGTAATATTTTTTTTTACTCTACATTCTTGCTGTATTTCTTCTAGACCTATCCACTTATGACGTTTGTGTGGTTTGATGTACTAAAATCATAAATTATCTCTACATGACCATTTTCCAACCTCACTTTATCCCTTAGAATTAAACAGACACTTTTTATTACTGTGATTTCAAGGCTTTTAAGGATATGTTAATGAACGGTTTGTACTGATTTGTACTGTGGTTGCCCTTTACTCTACCTCGTTCAAAAAGCATTCATAAAGCCGTTAGTTTCAGATGTTTTTATATGGAGCTACTCCTTTTTTGGATGTATAAGTCGTTTGGAAAAGTAAAAATACGCATTTGCTTTCTGATAGAGTAGGCCTGTCACAATAACTGAGTTTGTTTGGACAATATATTGTGCCAGAGATAACTGCAATAAAAAATATTTCTGTCATTTAAAAGATGATTTTTGTGCCACTGATTTAATGACAATATAATAGCATGATGATGCAGTTATACCTATATAAAGAGAGTGTGCTTTAAAATCTGCTTAAAAAAAATCAACCCACCAGCCCATTCACAATAATAATAATAATAATAATAATCGTTAATAATAGTAATAATAATACGTTTTTAGGACAGGTCTAGAAGAGCAACACTTGTTTTCCTGCATCTTTCAATCTCTTAAATAACTGCTACAATGTACTGTATTTACACTGTAGACTCTACAGTAACAACACACCACATCACTTCAGTGGAAATGGGTGGAGCTGAATAGCTATGGGCTGATCGTGTAAAAGCTTTGTTGGTTATAATATTACAACCAGGAGTAATTTAAAATTAGTTGTTTTGTTGCAGCTTAAGTGTTCATATGTGGACTAAGGAGAGAACTGTAGATTTTGAAACCTTTTTACAGTAAACTATACTGTCTTTAGATATAGGAATTAAGAGACTGTGTGATGCTGTAACGTCTATGACACTGAAAACTTTATTAATTCTGTTTAATTCTGTTAAACTGATGTAAATTGAAGTCAGTGGACAGTCTTACCTTCATTAAGTCCTTGGCCTGCAGGGCATGATGGGATCGGTTCACAGAACTCACAGTTCAGCGGGTGACACTGAAAGCCATCTTTGCACCGACATGGCTCAAGCTCAGTGGTGCTACTGGGAGTGGGGCGATAAAACCCTTTCCCTGCAGGAAAAAAAGAATGGAAGAGAGATGGATAAATTAGATAAATTAGAGGAATAGACAGGTAAATTAAGCAGTTTTGGCTATTTAATTGCATGGTGTTTATTCTAGCCAGCCAAGATAATGAATACACATTCTATCTATGGGAACTGAGCATCTTGAGTTGGATATGGTATAAGGTATGTCTGGTGTGATAAAGAGGAATGACTGACCGTCATCACAGAACTTCTGTGGAATGCACCTTTTGTCAGTAGTGTATTCCGACTGGTACTCGTTCTTTCCACACTGGCGGCAAATAGTGTCTGCATTTCCAGAGCACTCTGTAATCAAGAACGATCCTGTGTGCAACAGAAAGAGTTTCATTAGGAACTTTTTTTCATTAGGATTTTTTTTTGTTATTCGTTATTGTTGTAGGTATAATAGTTCTTGATACTTTTGTTCCTTCTACTATAATAATTATTATTAGTAGTATTATTATTTTCCATCCAGCCACTTTTAATCTGCTTCTTCCTAATCATGGTCACTGTGGGTCCAGAGCCTACCTGGAGTCAATAGGCACAAATGAAAAATATACCCTGAACAGAGTGCCAGTATATTGTAGGGAAGCATTAGCAATGTAGTATAGCCAATTCAACACAGAAGCCTTTGACCAACCTAATACAATTATACTGTAAATGCCAAATATATATATATATATATATATATATATATTTCACTGTTTTATTTTTGTAAGGCAGCCAAAGTTAATATGTTCATAACATATCAGTGTGATCAATTGTAATGATCACACTGATATGATTCTAATTCTAATGCTATTTCCCTTCCATAGCAACGCATACTAAAGCTATAAAAACTATAGCTGCTCACATGCTGTGTGACGTTTTGATACAAATTTAGCTTTTAAATATGACACAAATGAAACAGCAAACAAACAAAAGCAGCAGAAGATTGTAACTTTTTTTCTCGAGAGCCCCCATTGTAACAAGAATCCACAAGTCCATAAGAACGAGAGGCTACAACCATAAAGGAGCTGAACCACTGACTATACAATATATTGTCCATTGTGTTTGTTTGCATTTTCGTTTGCATGTGAACACACTTCACCAATATTTTAGCTTTTTCTCTAATGACAAATTCATCAATAATGGTATTGCAAACCATTATCCACTGAAGATTTATTCTATGAATTACTAACAGGAATAAACTGACAGCACTCAACTTATACAGCTAGAATGCAATGCTCTGCTTTAAAAGCAAAAGAAAAGCAACAGACAGTGAATTAGAGCATGCAGATAGACAAGTAAATGTCTGTTTATTTAAGGGGTTAAAATCAAGAACATCTTCTTATGGTACGTCACATGGTTTCTACATTATTCATAAGCAGTGCAGACCCACCGCTCTGTCTATAAACTGAGGTTTTTCCACAGGGCTTTGATGCTCTGTGTGTGTTCCTCCTTTACACACTCACTTCCCCTCTGAAACCCAGAAAACACAGCGAGGCAATTTCATCCCTTCATTCAAATTACCCTCATTCTCGCTCTCTGAAAAGCCTCGTCAGCTTATCTATCTACACAGATGAGAATGAGATAAGGGATAAAAGATGTGTATAATGTTAAGGAGCAGAAGACTGAGACCTATTTACCTGGTCCACATTTGTTGCAGCACTTATTGTCCTTCAGGTACTGGGTTTGGTTACAGGTTGGTTTGGCATCTTTTCTCTGCAACCAAAAAAAGATTACAAAGTAAATTCTACAAATAAACACTGTTTATGTGCTTCTGTACAACTAAGTTCAGTCAGATCCTTCACAGTTTACCCAGTTTACCAAACGTACCTAAAATAAACAGCTTTAACATGTACACCATTCAGTCTGCAGACTAGCCTTAAAGGCATGTCATACCCGTTATACATGTTTAACTGTACTACAGTATAAGCATGCCTGCATCTGTTATCTTTACAGGCAGTGATAGTGGGTGACACTTGGTTTGTTCTGATGCTAGAGGGCACTCCTGAGCGAGTCCAAAACGAATGGATTTATAGAGACAGAGCTTTTGTGCAAAACTACTATTTGTCAACATTAAATCAATTTTCAACAGATAAAGCTTTTTTCTTTACAGTACAATACAAAATACATTTAAAAAATGCAGTTTTGTTTTAATACATCATTTATTTTAGCAACACAGAATTTAAGCATTCACATTTATTTAAATTTATTTGCAGTAAGATTTTTAATTTGAAACAATAAAAAAGATCAGCCATAACAATAAAACAACGGATATGTGATATAGATTATATTGGTAACCTGGTTACAATGGCATCTGTCAAGATTTATGGGATATACTCTACACTCATCTACACTTATCACCACAGACAACCAATCAGAAGTCTAGATTTGAAAAGAACATGCTTATTGTCTTACTTAAGAGGGTAAGACTGATTGCTTGGAAATACTAACTTTTGTTTTGGGTCCTTTAATTCAGTTTTGTACATTCATTTATTTGTCTATTATTTCTGTACTTAATTACTGGATATTGTAGTTTTTTTCCACTCATTAGACTTGTCCTGTTTGTCTACCTTCCTGATTTGTTATTCTGTTTTCCTCTTTTCTCACTACCTCAATAAAAATGTTGGAAAAAAAGAGGTATTAATATTTTGGTATACAGAGAATATAAACTTTTTAATAGAAATAAAAGCATTTCATATTGAGGGTCTGTTCTGGCCTGATGATGTAAAGTCTTAAAATGAACACCTGGGAGGTCACAACCTCAGAAAAATAGAAGCCACCAACCACTTCCCTGCTGATACAACAAACCACTCCACAGCTCTCCCATACCAAACTCTCTCATCTGCAGCGAAAAACCACAGGTAGGATCTAACAATCTGACAGACACCAGCAAAACAGAGATCCCAGCAAAAGCAGCAAAGGAACAACTAGATTAGTAGTCTATTCACGACGAGTTGAAAATGAAACAGCTAGGGCTCAGATTTATTCCAGAAAACAAAATGGTTTGGCAGCATCAGCCTCTGAACCATGCTATTCATTCAACTGCTTGTCAGAGAAATAACAGAGAAACGTTTCAGTTGAAGAACATGATACAGTTGTGGTCAAAAGTTTACATACACTTGTAAAAAAACATAATGTTATGGCTGTCTTGAGTTTTCAATAAGTTCTACAACTCTTATTTTTCTGTGATAGAGTGATCGGAACACATACATGTTTGTCACAAAAAACAGTCATAAAATTTGGTTCTTTCATAAATTTATTATGGGTCTGCTGAAAATGTCACCAAATCTGCTGGGTCAAAAATATACATACAGCAACATTAGTATTTGGTTACATGTCCCTTGGCCATTTTCATGGCAACTAGGCGCTTTTGGTATCCATCCACAAGCTCCTGGCAAGCTTCAGGTCGAATGTTTGACCACTCTTCTTGACAGAATTGGTGCAGTTCAGCTAAATGTGATGGTTTTCTTGCATGAACCCGTTTCTTTAGCACTGTCCACATGTTCTCAATGGGGTTTAAGTCAGGACTTTGGGAAGGCCATTCTAAAACCTTAATTCTAGCCTGGTTTAGCCATTCCTTTACCACTTTTGATGTGTGTTTTGGGTCATTGTCTTGTTGGAACACCCAACTGCGCCCAAGACCCAACCTTCGGGCTGATGGTTTTAAGTTTTCCTGCAGAATTTGGAGGTAATCCTCCTTCTTCATTATCCCATTTACTTTCTGCAAAGAACCAGTTCCACTGGCAGCAAAACATCCCCAGAGCATAATACTACCACCACCATGCTTGACAGTAGGCATGGTGTTCCTGGGATTAAAGGCCTCACCTTTTCTCCTCCAAACATATTGCTGGGTGTTGTGGCCAAACAGCTCAATTTTTGTTTCGTCTGACCAGAGAACTTTCCTCCAGAAGGTTTTATCTTTGTCCATGTGATCAGCAGCAAACTTCAGCCGAGTCTTAAGGTGCCTTTTCTGGAGCAAGGGCTTCTTTCTTGCACGGCAGCCTCTCAGTCCATGGCGATGTAAAACACGCTTGACTGTGGAGACTGACACCTGTGTTCCATCAGCTTCCAAATCCTTGCAGACCTGCTTCTTGGTGATTCTTGGTTGACTCTTGACCATCCTGACCAATCTCCTCTCGGCAGCATGTGATAGCTTGCGTTTTCTTCCTGATCGTGGCAGTGACACAACTGTTCCATGCACTTTATACTTGCGTATAATTGTCTGCACAGTTGCTCTTGGGACCTGTAGCTGCTTTGAAATGGCTCCAAGTGACTTCCCTGACTTGTTCAAGTCAATAATTCGCTTTTTCAGATCCACACTGAGTTCCTTTGACTTTCCCATTGTAGCTTTTGTAGCTGAGTCTAATCACTGGGTCAAATGAGCCCTATTTAAATGGGCTCATGAGAAGTCAACAGCTGTAGTCAATCAGAATCACTTACAAGAAGTGAAGAGGCCATGACATGAAGCTAATTTGATTGACACAACTCGCTACATCACCAAAATTGACAAATTTTGTTGCTGTATGTATATTTTTGACCCAGCAGATTTGGTGACATTTTCAGCAGACCCATAATAAATTTATGAAAGAACCAAATTTTATGACTGTTTTTTTGTGACAAACATGTATGTGTTCCGATCACTCTATCACAGACAAATAAGAGTTGTAGAACTTATTGAAAACTCAAGACAGCCATAACATTATGTTTTTTTTACAAGTGTATGTAAACTTTTGACCACAACTGTATATGAAGAAAGCAGCTTCTGGCCCTGTAGACCCTTATCATCCTCAGTGTTTCTATAAAAAATGACAGAAACAGAAGCAAAAACACACTGAACAGTATATATTCCCAGTTCCAGTTCCATTTCTCTGTGGCCAACCACAGCTCATGGTTTTAAAGACAAAAATATAGGAGGGAAAATCATATCTATCGTGGAAATCCGCAGGGAAAATGTCTTTATTAGATCAGCCAAACGTACCAAACAAGGTATCCAGAAGAAACAGCCTTATTCAAATGAGGCTGGACACTTTCCACTCTGCTCTGTATACAGGGTTACTATTAGGAACACCTGACTGCATGTTACTATATTTACTCTATAAACACAGTCTTTTTTTAGATTATGCCTTTTATAATCACCAGCTTCCGTTACCTAAACCTTAATCTAAACTGTTATCAGAGACAGGCCTAAACTGGCCTCATATCAGCATTCAGTAACAACCCCATTTCTCAATGGTTCATTCTCACATCCCTATTCTCGAGTCTTCCCTACCCTTCACTACCCTTTATTAGTGAGGTCACTGAACGTTTTACTAGAGTTCAAACTTACTGCAAGCTGTTTTAACCTATAATCACACCGGTCATGCTCTATTTTCTTTACAGTAAAAATGTAACTATAGTAGAAACATAAGAAGTAGAAATAACATATGATTATAATCAAAAATATATTAAAGAGAGGTTTTACTTTTTGTATATCTAACATTTCACTCTATTATAGATCAGACAGATTAAAATCCAAGTAAATCAGTGGAATCATAGGATTGTAGTCAAAATTACATTAAGGAAATTTCATGGCATAATTAGCCATGTCTTTAGATCTGTCTTTAAATCTGATATTATTACTAGTTAAAAGTTCATAGCTGATTTGGCAATTGAGGGTTTCTACTAGTAAAATTGCATTACAGGGATCTGGAGTTTATAAATTAAGACATAAACAGGACAGTATAAAATACAGTATAATTTATATATATATATATATATATATATATATATATTATTGGACTCATATCATAGGAGAAACATATTTTTTGTAGTCTTAGGTGGTACTGAGGTAGTTTCAAAATGTACTGTTCACTATCCAGTCTATGCCGTCCATATAGTTAAAAATATCTCAGTTGTTATGTAAGAATAAACAACATTGGGATTGTAATTTAACTATTATAAGCCTTGCTACTCCAGTGCAAACTTGCTCCGGAGACTAAATATGGCTTGACTGATTGACAACATTTGGAGTGAGGGAAGTTTGTGTGAATTTTATTGCTGACAGAACTATTATTAAAAAATTTTGCCCTGAAATAACACTACATTTCTCTACTAACTTCTAAACAATAACAATACTTGATGGAAATGGTCACATAAAATGAAGTATGACCGTTTTGGTTCCATAAACTAAAATAAACGTTGTATAAAAGGAAACCAAGGAAAAGTTTATAAAGAAAAAATAATGTTAGAAAAAAAGAGATGAGCCCTTTAGCCCACATACAAAGTTACAGAGGGTCTGTCCCAAGAGCATCCATATATAAAACATTTTACAATAGTTTTTGTTGCTTGGTGGTTGCATCAGTATTCTCAGGGATGTGGGATGTTTTCTCTTGTATGTGTGGTTACTGAAACAGGACTCATAAAGCTCCTTTAAATGAAGCGTGAGAAAGGAGACAGAAAACCCAAAGGAATGTCCAGAACTCATTTCTGGCCCCTCTGCATCCGAACAAGAGGGTATACAGCAGCGACATGAAATATTTTCATTGACTAAATATATAAGATTATGGTCAGTGACGCCCTGGATAATTACAGGTTAGAAAATATGCCCGGCATATGGGTCCTAACGTCCAGCGCTGTGCACTCTTCAACTCTGTCCTTAATCCAACAGTTCATTTCAATCAGTTCATCTTCAAAACTGAACATTTAGAATGGGTGATATAGAAGAATATGATATATCACTACACTAATGACATTTTTCATTTGATATTATTGTTGTAATCAATGTTTGCAAAGCTAATCTTTTTAAGAAGAAGGATAAGAATATTACTTACATGCAATAAGGTAAGTCCATATAGTTTATAGAGTTTATTTACTGTATATTGATTTCTCGCTTTGTAATCTGTGGTATGATTCATGCAGGTGGACCACACCCATCATATACTTATAAATGATCTGGGATTTCTGGGACATTGTTGATAATAATTTTAAATGATGCAGAGATTTTAATAATTAATTATGCATGTTATTTTTATTTCTGCAGGATGACAAATGCATTAAATTGAAAAAAAAAAAACAGGTGTAGCTGTCCAGCAACACCTGAACATTCTGCTCCTTTTTTGTGGATTTTTAGTTTACTACATAATTCAAACACACAATCTGTCCTTTAGGACTGTATCAAAATTCCTTAAGGAATGGACCAACAGAAATTATCCAAAATTACCTAAAAAAAACTCTTTTTAGATTCTCTTCTAATGAACGTTAAGAAAGTTTTTCTTTTTCTCCTGTAAAGCTGCTGTTTTGGAGATGGACAGTTTTTCAGTGGTCAGTGGCAATATATATTTAAGAAATTATCTGATGCTACTGCTGTGATTAGGATATTACTGATAACATTGCTGCCATGGCGCCCATATGATAATATTTATCATTATTGTGATCAATTACATCAAAATATGCTATTCTAAGGTTAGAATAAATACTGTCAGTACTGCTAGTTCACTGAACCAATGCAAATTGAGGATAATTAGTCCTGGCAATATATAAATTGTTAAACAAATACAAACAAAACAAGCTGTAAAATATTTTTGTAATGTCAATAAAACACAATTGCACACCACATATATCAATATAGTCCACTCATATTGAAATCTTACAGTTTAGTAAAATCCTGGACTGATTTTTAATAAGATGTACTATGCAGCCAATCTAAAACAGAGTTAAATTATATACAGCAGTTTTAAAAGCAGGAGTAAGGAAAGGATGAAAAATAGACATCCAGGCACATAAATCATAACTGGTTTTGGATCCATAAGCCCTCACATATATCATGAGTAAACATGTTAGATAAGGATCCTTTAAATAAATAGTGCTAACTAGTGTGTTAAAATTATCAGTGGTCATTTGAGTCATTTCATCCAAATGTGCTACCAGTGGTTCTTTCACTGCTGAAAACGTCAGACAGTGAGTGATAGTTGTCAGATATTGAGGGATAGAGGACAGATATAGAGTTGGCTCAAACTGAGTTTGAGCAAACTGTAAATCTAAACTGTATGTACTCACTCTAGTTGGAACATTGAAACAATAATGCTTTTTGAAAACAAGTTTGTTACTAGTTACTCAGAATTTCCTTGAAACCACAATGTTTGCATAACTGCCGGAATGAATATTTTCACCTGCTGAGTTGACTTATGTTAAAAAAACCTGTTTATCTGTCAATGTTTTCACAACTTATTGAAAAGTGTTCATTGGACATTGACTCACATTACACCAATGATTATTTTAGCACACTGGTGCTGCTCATGTCCTATTTTTTTTCTCTCTGTGGTTCAGTTATGACATAATTGTGGGTTTATGAGCCAGAAACTACGGTTATTATTATTATTATTATTATTAACTATTACCACAGTTACTTCTGTGATTGGCTGTGAGACATTCTATGAGTACCGTTATTGCATGATAATGACACTCTGAACAAAGATCTTCAGTATTACTCTGCAACATACACACATAACCTAGAAACAATGCCAGCTTAATTAAGCTCTTGCAGCTTTATTCAGTATTTAGACTGTATTGACTGGGACAGAGAGTGAAAAGTGCATATATATATATATATATATATATATATATATATATATATATATATATATATATATATATATATGTGTGTGTGTGTGTGTGTGTGTGTGTGTATAGTATCAAACTCTATTATTTCAAAAAGTAAATATTATTTAATTCTTTATGTAAAGTGGGTCTCAATAAGGTCATGATAAATGATTCCTTTCATAATGTGGGAATTGTTCACTCAGCGAATAGTAAAAGAAAGGCTCTAAGGTGTTTCTGCCTTCTAAAACACAAGTTGTGACCTGTACTGTGTCGCAACATTCAGCATGTTAACACTTTTCTCCCAGCAAGACGGGAGATGGTGAAAGAGATAAACAAATGACATGGCTAAAAGAGTGAGTGAGTGAATGAATATCAGCTTTATAAGGCTGCACACCAACAGATGATCTGAGAGGAAGTAAGCATTATATTTTTCCCACTGTGGATAAGCTATGAAGGACAGTCTTGAACCAGTTAGCATTCAAAGGATAATTTCATTGACTGGAGTGCACTTAAAATATAAAAAGGTGCCCAAATTTTGAAGAAATTGAAGAAATGTTGCTGTTTTTAATAGTTCTTAATAGGTTCTTTTATTTGGCAGTGGTCACCAACCCTCCTTCAGGTTTCACCCCTTATCCAAATCTATCACAGCTCATTCAGATTATGGACTTTTTACAGTAATAATTACATAGATGAGATGGGTTTAGGGATGTAAAAATTAACAAAATTGGGAATTTGTTTCAATACACCTTAGTTGTGTATCAAATTAGTACATTTTCTGATATACCAAAAATAATGAAATTATATTTTAATGTGTTATATTTTTTGCAATGCTTTTCACTGCCTTTTACTGTGTATGAACCATTCACTGTGCTGTCCACTGTGGGTGGTGATGCCTTCTATTGTGGATTCCTAGAGAACACAGGTGACACTGTAGATGTAGAGAAATGTTAAAGGCACCAACTTTCATTCCTCACTCAAACTCTGGCCAGTCTTCATCCTCACTCACCAGATAAAAGCTCATAACTTATACAGGTGTGGGAATTTACAAGCCGAGATAACACATGACCATTGGCATGTCAGTGTATAGTGTCTGCTTTAACATTCTAGTGATAAACTCTTCTATGATAATATTATACGAAGGAATGACTTTAAGCAACATGTATGGCATGGGTGCTACAAAGGGTTCTGTAAACAATGTCATATTACTTTTTTTGTCTTTCTTTTGGTTCCATATATAACCACGTCTGTAATGGAGAAGTAAGTGTGATAAACTTTTCAATTGGTAAAAAACCTTGACATCAAGGTAAAAGTTCTGTCAGACTGTAGAAAACCTCTGACATAAAACTGGTTCTTCTATGGTGTTCCTAAAAGACCCATTTTAGCACCTTTAATTTTGAGAGAGCACAGTTTTATTGTAACATTCCATGGTTACATCCCTTGGTGGAGTTGATTAGGGTGGGACCTTAAGTCTGCAGTGATGCAGATCTCCAAGAGCAGGGTTGGTGACCACTGTTCTAGAGAACTCCTTCTGGCAGGGTTATTTTTCACAAATGTCAACCTGAGGTCATATGTTCGTGCAGTGCAGCCCGGATACACTTTAGCAGAGTATAATGTTAAGCAGAAAACAGAAGCCTGACTCCAAGAAATACCACCCAAAATCCAAAGAACACATGAAGGTGGATGGTAAACACTTTTGGGCAAGTGATTCCAGACTGCTCTATATGTTCCACCTGAGATCATGGAAATGCATAGGGAAATTTTCCCAATGATTATTTTTTAGTTATATTTTTTTTAAATTACTGAAGTAAATAACCTTCCTAAATGTCCCATAATCTTTGCAAACGGCACATTAATTCTGTGAATATACAGACAATATTGTTAAATTGTTAAATTGTAAAAAAGTATTGCGATATTACATTTTAAAATATGCAATAATAAAAAAAAAAACACAGTACAGATCTTTAATTAGAGATAGAGACAATGGTTCATTTTGTGTTGTGTGTAAATCCTGAACACTAGATAGCAGTGTTACTCTGTCATCAGATCCCACTGTTCTGACTGGATAAAAAAATTAACTTTTAATTTACTCAGATTTTATAAATTTGGACAGTGTGTTTTTTGAGTTTTCTTAAAATTTGGTTTGAAAATCACAAGGCGGATAAACGTCTTCCAGTATTGCAATATATCACAGTATAAAGATTCATAATCCCTGTATCGTAATACTTGATACTTTTTATATCATTATCACAAATTTAAAGAAGTATTTTAGGGCCATATGGGCCATCATGGCAAAACTTTTTTACTGTTCGTAGAAAAAGGAAAACAAAGATTGTTCTCATTTCCCATTTAATAACTAGTAGAGACAGATTATATCTGTCTAGTATAATTTATTTTTCTTCCATCCTGGATATATGGAGTGCATTGTTAATATCATGACATGTTGGGTCATTGACTTATAATGTTACAATCTCAGTTGGGGTTTGTTATATCATATTGCATGTATTTTAACTGGCAAATAAAGTCTAATATTCATTTTGTTAAAGTGGTGTATTTATTTTATTTTTTGTAATTAAATATTATGTCTTATTGGCAAGAATATCGCTATCGAAAAAAATAACCTGAAATATCAGGATATTATTTTACAGTCATATCGCCCAGCCCTAGCAGACATGTATCTTTGTGATTTAACTGTAGCTTATTTACACTTTAAACAACAACCAAACATATCAAATCATGACTGGGGTGTCCAATCTTTTTCACACGACCAAAGCAACGGCCATAACGAACCATACAAACATGAAAACACACATTTCTTCCCCTCGCACACACATATATACCCTAACAAGAGCCATGTCCATATGACAGATTCCTCTTACAGGCAGCAGCAGACAGAAGAATAACTATGGAAGTAGCTGCCCCTCAGCATCAACTACGAACCATCCCTGTTCTGTTCCTCTACTACCGGCACATTAAGGAGAACATGCTGAAGGAGATTGCATTAAGGAGAACTGTTGTCTGTGGTTACAAACAGTCCAGCGAATTGAGCTTGTGCAGAATAAAGCCAAAGCAGTCCTTTAAAGAAATGTGCTCCAGCTGAGGAAGAGAGAGGATAGAGCGAGAGAACGGGATGAAGAGAACAGAGAGAGGAGAAGTTAGACTCTGTGGTGAAGAGGAGGGGAGTGAGGGAACTGGAGGGAAACCATAATCCACTGTTTCCAGTAAACAGAGAGGACACAGATCACAGACTTCAGCACATCTTTCATCTAAATCCTTACATGCATTATACAAATAAGCTTGACTGTGCTCAGCAGGGGCTGGTAGTGACTAGTGGCATTATTTATTTTTATTTATTTATTAATTTATTCATAATTACCCTATTTGTTGCCTAACTTAGCAATGTCAGTTTAGTTCTGGGCTGCTTTGCCTGGGGTAAAACATAATGGGTGGGCATGCTGAGTTTTTAACAACTCTGTTTCATAAAAAACATGAAATTAACTGGACACAGGCTGAGAAAATAACATTCAAAAGTGGGAACGGGAAATAGTGAGCATACTAATATTATTATCAAAAGAACAAACTAATACTAAATTTGTAAAAAACATGCTCTTTAAAAATGCAATGGGTGAGGATGCACACATGCCTCCTGTGATATATGTGAAGTTCAATACTCCAATGCAGCAGGAGGCCAGCGTGTTCAGGGGAAAGTGGCAGATTCTCAGCTCTAATACATCAGTTAACAGACGCCTGTGCAGGCCAGCATCTGTAATTGTGCTCTCCGGCTTATATTAGTGAAGCAATATTACCCAGAATCTGACCATAAGATAATTTTACTTATACTCAAGTATATCAGTAAGGAAAACATTGTTCGAATTAAATTCTTTCTGGACCATGGGTTCACCTTCTAGGCTGCTGTGAGATCAGCTTCATACAAAAGAAAAATGCCCAACATAATTTAATTTACGAAAATTATCTGGAGAAATCTGTTAATTTTCCTGTATTTTTAAATATCGCAATATTTATCACAGAGCAAAATTAGCACAATATGGGATTTTCTCAATTATTTGCAGCCCTAATTGAAACCAAATTCTGGTGCTTTATTCATTTTCATACATCAATTCAAAATTAGATTCAAAATGTTTTACACAATTCATGCTTTTAAAGGGTCATCTGAATTGTCGTGGATCAATATGAAACTGTTCTCTTCTGTTATGATCTAGGGCAGGGGTGTCAAACTCATTTTGGCCGAGGGCCACATTGGCATATTGGCTGTCCTCCGAGGGCCAGATGTAACTTATAAATGTAATAAAATGTAACCAAATGTAATATATGTAAATGAATGTAATTACTCCTTAATGTTAAATAACTCTCAATATATTATTTATTCAACCAAATATTACAGTTGCATGGAAAAAATGTTTGCTTGTTGCTCTATTAACATAAATCCTTTTAATTTGTCATGTCATGAAATCCAAAAACTCCATCAATCAAGAACCAAACTATTCAAGTGAATAGAAATGACATCAAGTTATATTAACTTTGAAATTATTAACTGAAATAAGGCTTAATAAATATAAAATCAAAAATTGTGAGCTGTTAAGAACATAGCATTTCCTCAGATTTAGCAGTTCCTCATCCAACCACTAGTGGGAGCTGCAGCAGCAGCACCACAAGTCCGCAGTCTTTACTGAGTCAGAGCTACAGCCCAGCCACGGGCTACAGGGCTCAGCTCAGCCAGTCTGGAGCGTTTTTACAATTTTTAAGTTCTTCTGTGTATGAAATAAAGATTTTTGTAACCGAATAATACAGCTCTCTACAGTTCATCTTTCAGCCCAATCAGCTAACAGCAGCCGTTTAGAGCATGAGTCACTGCTGGGATTACATTATAAACAGGTCAGTTATCGCGCTGCTAACCTCAGGATGTTTATAACTACGGAGTTTAGTGGACACACCACGGCTGCAAGGTTAGACTGTTGAAGGCTACTGAAGACTATTAAAGGCTATTGGAGGTTATTGAAAGGGTTATTGAGGGCAGAAATTAGTAAAGGCTGGTTAGATAAGTGATTCACGTCCTCGTACTTTGCTGCGGTGAAACTGCGACTAGCGCTGTCACAGTGATGTTTATTAACGTCATTAAAACAGATTTTGTCAGCTATTGTCTTATAAATGTTTACACAGAACTTATATCTCTCCTAAAAAAGCGTTTATTTTGGTCAGTAACACTCTTCGTAACACAAAAGGCATACCGGTCTTTCGCCTTGAAGCACAGCCGTCCGTCTGCATCAACTTTTCTTTTTCTGGACATTATGGGATAAACATTTATATGTCTCAATTCCACCCGCGAAGTTACACCTTCCCTCCGGCAGGGTTTCCACATCAATGACTACACTGCCGTGTAGTGGCAGTAAGCCGTAACTTTGCGGGTAATACAATCGACAAGCATTGTGGGAAATGTATTTTTTGGTCAAAGAACGCTTCTGACTTATTTATTATAGACACTAAGATCTTACAAGCTCTCGCGGGCCACATAAAAAGACGTGGCGGGCCACATTTGGCCCGCGGGCCTTGTGTTTGACACATGTGATCTAGGGTCAGGCTGTACCAAACAATGACATGGGGCTCTTATCAAAAACCCTTAAGTTCTGAATTACCAAGTTTGGATTTACAGCTGTTTAATGAGTAACTCTGGCAAAAATACTTTGGGGACGGGTGTATGCCAAAAATAAAAACCAAAATAACCACACAACAGCAGTAGACATAAAAAGGTCTATATTAAAGGTCTGTATTTAAGGGTATCAAGGGTTGTAATATATATAGGTTCAGTATCATTACAAGTAAAAGAATGTCTTTTAAAGTACTCTATAGAACGTTTTTATAGAACTTCTAGTGGTCTACTTAGAGTGAATAAAAGAGGCTGATTAGAACTTGCTATTGATAGTTTTAGTTTGAAAAGTCAGTCATGTCAGACAAAGAGAAATAGAGCCTATCACACTCTAGCTCCCATGTGCTGAGTGATGCAGGATAGGATTTACTAGATGTTCCACTACTGTAGACATTACTCAGTACTTCAGAAGTTTTATGGGCTTCTGTTTTTGTTCTTCTACTCAAACTATGCATTAATTAATTCACTGAAGTGTGAGTAAGGGTACAGGCTAATCTACACACCTCTATGCACTACATGCTTCCAAGGGTTATTCAGCAAAGCCAGCAGTTTTATATATAACAACTGTCCCTAAAAGATGCAGAAATATGGATGCCAACTTAAATAATTCTTTTCTATTGTGGAAAAGCATATTATTCTCTTTAAAAATATGTTTTAAAAATGGTTCTACATTACATCAAAAGAGGTTCCACTATGTTACAGGTCAATACTCTTGAATACATAATAATAGTGCAATCCATTTACTGTTAAACATAACCAGGTTTAAAAAGTCAAAGTTATTTTAATCTTGAACCTGAAGAACCAGTAATTATGGCTTTTAATGCCAGTAGAACCTCAACTAAACAACTACTAAAACCCAATGAGGACCCCCATGTGATGGTGTAGTTCTAAAGACACTGCTGCTGAAGTCTTGCTGAAACACCTCCTCCACATTTCTGTATGTTGAAAATACTAAAAGTGTACATTACATATATAAAAGTGTATATCCACTATTGTAGAAGTAGTTTCCTAGTAATTATGTTTTAGGCTTTAGTTTTTGTACTTCTTCGCAAGCTATGCAGCCATTCATACACACACATACTCTACACACCTGTAAATACGGTACCATATACTTCCACAAGTTCTATAGCAAAGCCAACAGTTCCCTCAAAGATAAAGAAATATGGTTGCCTGGTCAAATGTTTGTTTTTTCTATAATGGGAAAGCATGCTATTCTTAAAAAGATCATTTTTAATGGTTCTACATACCATCAAAGGGGGTTCCACTACTGTTACAAGTCAAATATGTCATGTTCACTTCTCTATGTAAACATATTTTGCTAAAGTAAAAAAGGTATTTTTCCTGAACTTGAACTTTTTGTGAGGTGTCAGTTTAGTGTAGAAAGGCTGCATCTACTAATTCACAGAAGTTTTTATAAGCATGAGTATGTGTGCAGACTGCTCAAGCCACCTCTACACAACACATGTAAGACTTTCTTTAGCAAAACCAACATAGTGTTGGTTATAGAACTATGATCCATAAAAAAGAATTATGCAGAATTATGTTTGCCTAATCAAATGGTTCTTTTCTACAACCTGTATCATTTTATTATTTAAAATAATGTTTAATTGTTCTTCTATTGATACAAGTAAAATAACCTAATTTTAGTACTCTACAAAAACCGGTTCTTAAAAATAGGTAAGGATGGTTCTATTTAGTATTGGCATGGGGTTATTGATCACATAATTATTTCATAACCCATCCCATTTGTTATTCTATAAAACCAGGTTATTAAAAGGTTAAAAAGTCATCTGAACAAAACAATGCACCCAAATGCTTCTCTGATGTGTCAGTCTAGTATATAATATCTGAATCCACTGAAAATAAATACTATTTAAGGGTGTAGTTCTAAGGAGACTACAGATGAACTGCAATCACAACTCCTCCATATTTCTGAGTCAATAGGCTAAAGCCCCAGCTGTCATTTCTTCACTCTTTGCCTTTCACACTGTCTGTAAGTAAAGCTGAAGAAGCACCTACTTGGATACACAGGGCGAAGATCAGACAAGTGATCCATCCTCTGAAAATCCAGCTTGTGGAGAAGTGAACCCTCATGCTGTTCTCTGCTACACAGGACCCGTCCTGTCTGACTGAAAGTCCAGTTCAGTAAATCAGCTGAAGTTCAGTCTCCTCGCTGTACTCCTCTTCTGCTCTGTATCTCCAGACTCTCCAGCTCTCCCTCGCTCCTCCACTGCCTCTGAAGCTCCAGTGTGAACTCCCGCTGTGGGCTGTGTGTTTTCTCTCCGCCTGTATTAGAGCGAACCACGCCCACTCCGCAACACTATTGGTCAGCTGGTAGTTAAAACTTGCTCTTACTTTTCTAACAACAACAAAAAAAACCTTTACAATCGGAAAGCTGTTCAGATTTTATTTAGAAAGTGAATATAATATTATTATAGTATTAATAGTATAATAAAAAATACATTAATAATAATAATAATAATAATAATAATAATAATAATAATAATAATATTTAAAAAATGTATATTACACATTCTGATAAAAAAAAGTCCTGTACAATGTCTTATTTTTTGCTGTCATGTTAATCATATAAACAGATATATTATGCACATAGACAGACAGACAAATTAAATATATAATCTAACGTATATAAAGGGGGTGCTTTAAAAAAATATATATATACAGCTCTGGAAAAAGTAAGAGCCCATCTAAAAATTAGTTTCTTTGATTTTACCTCATTGAGAACCTCTGGAATATAATCAAGAGTAAGATCACAAGCCATCAAACCAATCTGAACTGTTTGAATTTTTGCACCAGGAGTGGCATAAAGTTATCCCGAAGACTGGTGGAGGAGAACACGCCAATATGCATAAACATTGTGATTAATTAACATTGTGAGTTATTCCACCAAATATTGATTTCTGAACCCTTAAATCTTTATGAATATGAACTTTGCATTATTTGAGGTCTGAAAGCTCTGCAGCTTTTTTGTTATTTCAGCCATTTCTCATTTAATGCAAATAAATGTTCTAAATGACAATATATATTTAAAATCATGTCCGATTATAGAATAAAACAACAATGTTAATTTTAGTATTTTACATATGTGTGTGTGTTTGTGTGTATTTACAAGCTGATCCAAACTTCTCCATTATGTATCCATTGAGTCCAGTACATTCTTTATCTTTCCTAAGTAGTGGTGGGACACTGCCAGCCAATCACAGAGCGGGAGGGCGGGGCTCGTCGGAAAACAGGTGGAAAATGTGCGTCGTGGCTCCGCCCGTTCCTTGTTAGCGCTTCGATTCCACTGTCAAATGGAAACTCCTTTTTACATTTAAATCAAGGGAAATAAACTGATGCACCTTGGAATGAACATACAAAGCGGTGGAAATGATCAGGCAGATTATGGCATTCCGATTTTCCAACGTTTATTTTATCTTTAATGTATCCAATATATTTAACATATTGTCTATGTTGCAGTAATGGGGGAAAAAAACAGGAAAACAAAGATTCCTTAAAAAAAGGTAAAACCCTGCTGAAAAACAGCCCAGCCATGTCAAGCTAATCAAGCTGGTTCATCATCTTAGCATTTGACCAGCACATGGTATGTGAGTTTGAAGTTTTAGCTTGTATACAAGCTAGACAACTGGAATGACCAAGCTGGGTTGACCAGCATGACCAGTGTGACCACGCTTGCTGATCTCCACGACCAGAATCACCAAGCAGAAAATGCTAGCATGGCCTCCATGACCAGCAAACCAAGCTTGACCACCAGCTGTGAACCAGCATCGTCAAATTTATATGAAACACTGATTGTGCTGGTCAGGAGCTGGTTACCAGTTTACCATTATAGAGTATATTTTTTGCCAGCATTACCAGCTTTTCAACTACCTTGACCATAGGCGTAGGAACCGGGGGGGAATATTAGAAATAGGTGGATTTGTCCCCCCCAAAAATGAAATCAGTTCGCTCACATCAGCCGTAATATTAATGAGGAGACAGACCGGACCAATCGGAGGAGGAGAGTCAGTTTGCTGTTGGGGAAGCCCCGCCCCCTCGCTGTGAGATTTAGCAGCGGGATCGGGCTGCAGCCGCTTCAGCTGATTTTAAAACAGATATGGATATACGGAGATTTTTCTAAAAGAAAGGTAACGATAGGCTAACCACGTAAACTGTGATGATATGTTTCTGATAACTGGTTAAAAATACACGTCTCTGAATCAAAACACACAGTTTAAACCCACTGTGATTAATAAACTGCAGCTGTGTTAGTGAGTTAGTTTAACTTAAATTAATTAGATAGGGAGTCAGGGTTAAAGAAAAAAATATATATATGTAATGTTCAACTTGACCTGTACCTGATCAGCTAATCACTATTTCATTTTCAAACTGTTTATTAATTTAGGATTGCAGGACTTAGTGTGAGCTATAATGAACGAAAATGAATTTAGCTAACTAGTTAACTAGAAGCTACATGTAGTGGATAGCCAGGATTTAGTACAGTACTTTATGTTTGTAGTTTAAAGCAGTTTCTTAACCCTGATCACTGCCCTAAATCTGTGTTTTCCACCTGATCAGCTAATAAACAGTCATTTACTGAGTTTACCTGTTAAAATCCTTTAGCCCCCTATGGAGCCTAAATTAATCATGTAAATCCAGCAGTGTATTAGACACATCATACCACCACTTTATTAAATGCCTTTAAAGCAGAGGAAGCTCAAGAACATGCAGAACAGTGTTAATATGCAGTAGAATATGTAAGAACAGGGTTGAGAAATACTGCTGTAACGTGACTTCTGTTCATTTGTAGTTCACAGTAAGACCACATCCTGACGTTTATAAAAATCTCTATGTAACTTAAAGTTACATTCTTTTACATAAAAGGACACCATCTTAAGAAGAGCTCTCAGTAGAAAAAAAAATAAAAGCGCAGGAGAAAATGTAAATATATGACAGAATTGACATGCCAATACATAATAATAATAATAATAATAATAATAACCAAATCTGTTATATTATTTTAAATATTAGGTGATAACTGATCATTTTTGTTATATGTATATAATTCAGACATTGCATGCATATTTTTTTCTAACAACAGTAACTGTAACGTGGAGTACCCTGTTTAGGTTGTAAAATCACCTTATAATAATAATTTACTTTTAATTTAAAGTAATTTCCACAAATGTTGTTCTAGGAAACTATAGGGTGGGCTTGGGTTCATATTGGCAAATGTGTCCCCCCCAATATCAAGCCCGCTCCTACGCCCTTGACCTTGACCATCAAAGACTATCTTAGACCATCTCAAACCAGCCACCAGTAAAAGCTGGTCTTGAGCAACTAAGGAATGTGTTAGTTTATGTTTCAATAACATGTTTATTATAAACTTAAACATTATGAAACTACAATAAATGGGACAGAGGAATAAGCATGATCAGATATATTCAGACTGGTACTTTACAGTGTCTCAATCTAAACTCACTAATAGTCACACGACCATATGTTGATACATTGATACTGTCAGAACCTGTGTCACATTCTGCTTCATCTATACTTCTGTGCAGCCATGTATTGCACTGTCTGAGCCAGGTGTAAATGCTTGGTGTGACCAAGGTTTGGGCCAAGAATATGAACACTGTTAGCTGGAACACACTGTCAGACTAGCAATATTACAAAATACAACATCATAAGCTATGGTATTATATAATACAGTACCATGAAATACAATCTCTGGAGAAACTGGACTGCAACTAGAGAATTGAAAGGTAATTGTAATTTACTGTAATTGTATCATTGTATAATGACTAGCATGTGAGCTTGTTTTGTTACTAGTTTTGAGGGAACATTATAGCTTGTGGGATTGTAGATTTAGGGGAATATAAAGGGCAAACATTGTAATTTTACAACACTGAATGCTCTAATAAACTAACACAAAAATGCATATTCACAGGTTCTTCTTATTTTTACCGTATCAGTACTGAGTGCTGAGACATTATTGTAATAATTAAATATTTGGTCCTGTCAAATAATATAAATAATGAAAATGGAGTCTGTGAATGTGAAAAAGATGCAAAAAACCTAACATTAATCACTGCAGCTGAAAGAAAAACAAATATTCTCTCTTCTTGATATCTCTGGTCTGGTAAAAATGCTGCTGACAGCTATAATGACCAGTCTGCATCATTAAAACTTTCACAACACATACGCATTTTATTCCCACAAGCCTCTATAGCCCTACCTCTATTAGAAACAATTAAGATAAGCTCCTTTAAGTACACCAGCCTGCATGTCGAAACATCATCACTTTATTTCAGCCCTGAGGAAGACTTGTTTTTCCTTTTACAGTCCATAGCATGGGCCTACAATAATGACATGAACCAGAGACACAACAAGGAAAGGAGATGTTAAGAACTCACCACCAGACCTTATCTCACACAGGGGTGGGTTGGCCAGAAATCAACTTTATCCCAGATGTGGTTACTCTACTAAAACATATAAAAAGCGTGTCATGCAGGGCTCAATCAGAACAGACCTCATTTGCATACATCAGACTTGAAGGTATAGCAAAAAATGGCCTGTTTATCATTCATATCATTGTGTGTGTTTATGCGTTATATTTGTTAATTCAGATAAGTTAGTTGATTTATTTGTGCCAGTTCAACTGGTGTTGGGTTGGAGGTGAGTAAGGTTCTCCAAAAGTGAGCCGCCATTTATGGAAGATGGTCTCTCCTGTTGTATTCAAAGTTTGCTTTACTCTACCTGGTGATGCTACAATTTGATGACATCACAGTAAAAAAGAAAATTTAGAATATGAGTCAATCATACTCTATTCATCAGCCAAGCAGTTTGCTTTTTAGTTACATTAGCTAACTAAAGATGCAACACGTCTTGGCTGATTTAATGACTGCATTTAATCAATTGATGTACATTTTGTTGCCTGAACGTTCAGTTCAGCGTCTACTATCTAGTAAAGACTGGAATTGTCCAGTAAACACAATGAAACTGTTCCGAGCAGCCTCATACAAGAGTCTAATGTACGCAGCTAACAAGCTTGTGTACACCATTTAGCATGCTCACTCTAAACTCTGTGTAGTAGTTCTTGCCTATGTGGTTCCTGATATCCTAGAATCAATTGTAATCTATAAATATGAGATTGTGAATAAATATGAATGAAGAAACTAAATACAGAAGTAACCAGATACTACATCATTTGTTTTTTTAAGATGCAAAACATTTTCTGGCTTGTAACCATGCTGCATTCATGAACAAGGAAGTTCCAACCTTCAGGTAGGAAAAATAAGTTTGAATACCATCCAACCGTATTTCCTAAGTCAGAATTCCTCAAAAACTGCTGGTGTTGTTTTTGCTATTTTAGTGTATGTCGCCAAACACAGGAAATGCCATTTTATTAAAAAAGATTTAGCCTTAATTTTTCAGTGATACATCCAATTAATTAGCAATAAAATGCTTAACCTCAGTAGCCAAAGAAGCATTTAGCCTTTGTCTGAATTAGCGCAGAAATAGTAGATTCTGACTGAGGAAAAAGAGTTCCATGAGAGAAGCCATGAATGGAGTATTAGGTCTAACAAGTCCAGAATTAACTATTTGATATTGAGAATTTAAACAAAATTAAACTATAAACGCTTTTATATGTGCTCTCACTGTAACTTCAGCTTGCCAAGCAGTAGGCACTTATGGCTAGCACACAGTAGCAGTAACACTAGCGCCTCTATTGCCCAAAGCCTACTTAATAAAGACAAATGGAAAAATACACATACCGGTAAGTATTTTTTGCTTTTTTGTAGAATTAAATCATTCTACTTTTTCTTAATTTACAGGAATATTCTGAACATGTAATTATAGACACTATTTTACCTCTTAGTTATTAGCTCTTAGCTCCATTCACACCTATTCATTGAGGACTCACTCGCAGGCTCCCTAGTGGTTTGCAGACATTTTCTGAAAAAACACTGCCTAGCCAAAAAAAAAGTCTCCACATGGATTTAACTAAGTAAATGATGTGGGGTTGATACTGTTGCTAAACCTAGACTTGACCATCTGCAGCATGTGCTGAAAGAATGAGATCAGCTGACTGCCTGAATATACTGAATATAGACCAGGTTATTCCATCAATAGATTTTTTCTTCTCTGATGATACGGGAATATTCCAAGATAACAATGCCAGGATTCATAGGGCTGGAATTATGAAAAAGTGATTCAGGAAGCATGAGATCATCATTTTCACACATGGATTGTTCACCATAGAGTCCAGATCTTAACCTTTTTGGGATGTGCTAGAGAAGCTTTGTGCAGCGGTCAGACTCTACCATCATCAATCTTGGTGAAAAATTAATGCAACATTGGATTAAAATAAATCTTGTGACATTGCCGAAGCTTAATGAAACAATGCCACAGTGAATGTGTGCTGAAGCCAGTGCAACGAAATGTTATAGCGTGTCTTGGTGGCTGGTGACCTCACAATAATTATCACAATAATTAACTCCTGTTTAGTTTAAACAGCTGTATCTATAGATATGCTATGTTGAAGCACAAGGTAGCACAAATAGAAAGAACACTGACTTTGGGATCATCCCCTCAAATTTAGCAGACTGATAATTCTCCATATGTGGGAACTGTAAGTACTAGCATATACTGTTAGTACTGCTGTATCATCATGTACTTTTTTCTCCATGTGTCAAAAAAAGAAGCCAACAAATGAATAAACGACATCATAAAGGATTCTGTGATGATTTAGTTAATTCACTTCATGATTCTAGACAGAATCAGTCAAATCTTCTTTGCTTGTGGATGTGGCTTTTGTGCAAAATCCATGCAGAACTGCATGAAAAGCAGAGGCATTGTGATCTGATTTTGTTTTTACAGTGAATAAAGAGGAATACTATGTATATTTGATTTTGATCCAAATTATAATTTTAAACTCTGACAATTTACTCACTTAGTAAAGGTGTAAAGGGGGCAGGAAGGGTAGACAGTGATGCCCCCAGGTGGAGAGGCTTTGAACCTGAGCCAGGTGCTTCCTCCTCCTCCTTTCTCTCCCATGTCCTTCATGCCCTGAGCTGCCTTTCTTCCATGCTAAACTGCACTCCTAGTAAAGCTGTTATTACCTGATTTGAATAACCGTCATTCGAGGGGCTTGAAGGGCTGACTTGACTTTCACCCCCACCTCCACCCCCTCCCGGCTCTCTCGATTCCTTCGCTTACTCTGAAAGGATTGCACAACACTGCATGCAAATATTGGCAGGGAGGTGCTAGCTAGGCCACAGGCTTGTCTTTCTTTTTTTTATCCTGTTGGATTTTGGCACTGAGCTCAGGCTGAATCATGCTGTCTGGGTATTTCAGGGATTTTAGCCAATTTACAGGCCAGAAAACTAGACGGGATAACATTTGGAAAAGAGTGGCCCCTGGTGATTTTAAATATGTTCAGCCTACCTTCCTGCTAGTACTGGGGTCAACTGTGATTCGGAGGTGAAATTTGAGAGGCCTGCTTGCAGAGCACTAGGGGGGAAAGATGCAAGAGGTCTGACTTTTCCGTGAGAACATTCAGAAGAATGTTGGCGGCAGTGATAAATGGTTAAACAGTACAAAGCAATGGTATTTGACTGACAGCAGTAATTTATGGCTCTGTGAGTATCTGATGAAATTACTGAAAACACTTTCTCAGTGTTTATACAATACATTTATTGCCTCATGTGTGATACCATAGCATAGCATTTCTCTCAGTGTTATTATCAATAAGGCCAGCCAATAAATAAATATGACGCACTACTGTGTATGATATAAAAGTCATAAGGTCAATATGTATTACAACAAAAGCAACATTATGGCCACTGTTAAACAGAATGCAAAACATTATACAGGGTCTATGAGGAAACAAACCAGGAACACAACACGATTAAAAGGAACATGAATGTAACTTGATTTGCCTGCATTGATCGGCAGAATTGTTTGAGTGTAAGGTCTTGACTTTTAAGTATTCTAAACATTTTGTTAGGACACTTCTGAAAGCTTAATGCTAACATGCTTTATCCATTTCACAACCACATCTGATATACACTCATTGATATGTGGCCACTGTTCTACTGGAATACAAAACTGTCCGGGTTTCAACTATATGGCTGATGGTTATATATTGTATATATTATTTCATTCAATGTCCCAGTCCCACTGGCAACACAACACCCCCTAGGCTTGATACTACCACCATCATCTTTATCAGTCAGTGTAGGCAAATAACTTAATCAGTCATACCTGACCACAAAACTCTTCCTCACTTTCTTTATCAATGTTGTTAACTTCAAAAAAAACTTTTGCAGCCTAAATGTGTTGATTTTTATGCAGGGCTTCTTTCTTCTTTCTTAGATGACAGTCTCTCCGTCCATGGCGATGTTCAAAGCATTTGACTGTAGACCCAAACTAAATTTCTATTCAGATGGTGACAGTTTGGATTTTAATCCAGATATTGGAAGAGTGGTTAAACCTCTGGATATTTTTAATTTATGTACAATGGTTTGAAATGATAAGGGAATGTGTAGTTGTGTAGAAATGTCTCCAAGAGAAATACCTGACTTGTGTAAACCTAGAATCACCCTTTTCAGACTTTGTCAGAGTGCCAAGGGCTTTCCCATTGTCTTGCCCTATTGCATTCTAACAGATATCAACCCCTAGTTACACCAATACTACATTAGACATTCAGTGAAAGAGGAAATTCATACAGGATCTTTATAGAGCAAGAGAAGCCCTCCACTGATACAAAATGAAAGATCCATAAGAAATGCACACACAATGTAATTTTTCCAGAAAATTGCAGTAAACTGGTAGGAATTAATGCATTTGTATTCGTTTTAAATGCGTATTTGGTACGTTCACACTTGCATTATAAGATGATTGGCTGATACTCAAGACTAATGAAGTGACCAGATGTAAACATGGTCTCTGTGTATAGATCTGTGGTGCTAAGTGATTGGTGCACCATTGTACGAACACAGTCTCAGCTAATTTATGACTCATTGAACCACGCCTGATAATGGCTGGTTGATAGCGTGGTCTTTCAAAACCAGTCCAGACCAACATGACATGACAAAGAACACTTGGTCATGCTTAGGACATGCTGTTTCCAAAAACTTTTAATGCTTGTTTTTCAGAACATCAGGTACTGTTTCATACTCAATGGTATATTGGATCTTGATATGCCTTCAAAGTGGCCGTCTGTGGGCCAGAACATAGAGCTTCTCCTGTTGGTAGTCCACTTATAGGCTTGACAAACAAGAAAAAACTAATGAAAACATGGAGGAGCTAAATTTTGCCGTGGTTTGGGCACACACACACACTCTCTCTCTCCCTCTAACCCACTTGCTTTGGAAATGCTCCTGACTTCTGACTCACTGTCCTCCTCCGATGCTTTACTCATGACTAAGACATCCCTACTTACACCTCCTCACACATTTTACTGCTGCATATAGAAAACCAAATCACTGTATCAAGCCCTGAGTTACTGGTAAGCTTTAATAAGCTTGGCCCACCCATCTCATTTAGAGAAGAATGTCTTAAAAAACACCCTTTATATTGTGTAGATATCTGCCTGACACCCACACAAAAGTGTTGTAATATTTAGATGTTTAGATCATTTATGTGTTATGAATGAAACAATAGCCTTCGTCCAGAGATAAGCACCTCCTCTAAATTTAGAAGTCATTTTGAAGAAACAATTTAATTTGTAGAAACAAAAAATCCAATTTCTGGCAAAAATGGATCACTTGTGCTTCTTGCCATAAAATGTGAAAACTGCAATAGCAGACATTTGGAAAAGAAAGTAACCGTGCTGTGTTGGCCACACCTCCACAACTGAGGGCTGATAGGAAAGTCCACAATGTCCTCTTGACAGTATAGTAAGATTCAGACAGACTGCATTAATGTTGTTTTATTTCTAGGTTCCAGACGTGTGCTCACTACAGTGGTCAAAATGAATAGACAAGTTTCAGGAGGTTAAAGCACGATATACTGTAATTTATAGAAGATTTTAGGTGTATCGTCACATCAGATTTGCACAACAGATTTTTAGAATAATATAATCACTGTTAAATATAAATAAATCATGTTATCAGTCTTGTTCATAATTTACTCTTTTTAAATACCATGGTGACATATATTTTGCAGCAATTTTAGCAGTGCTTCTGCATAGTTCAGAAGGTGGATTTTTACTTATTTTGAAATACGGATTAAATCTCATAACTAACTTTCAGTCTCTTACCCCTCCTTGCCTCCCTCTCTTTGTCGGTCTCTCACACACTAGTAGAGTTTATTTCCTCCATTAAAGCTCCATAAAGATCTGTTACATAGTTCACAATCTGTGTTCAAAGTTAAAAAAAAAGACACAATCAAACATATTTGAATATATATAAAATCTTATTGTGATGATTTTTTACATTCATTTATTTCCCATTCATTTATTTCCATTATGAAGTAAAAATATGATTAATCATGGCAATCATTTGTTTTCCGTTCATTCCCTTGAGAGCCCTAATTCTTATACACCATATGTATATACAATACATTGGCCTTTACATACACTTACTAGCCATAACATTATCACCACTTATCACCTAATAGTGAGTTATACTGCATGTACTACCACAGTAAGTCTGATGATTCAACCCATGGATCTCATCAGACGTCTGACATTGTTCTGTTTTGTCTGGCAGCAGATCTTTTAAGTTATGGAAGTTGAGAGGTTAGGCCTCCATCAGTAAGCTTTGGGAGCCCATGTCCCTGTCACCAACTCACTGTTTGCCCTTTCTTTCACCACTTTTAGTAGGTACTGACCACTAAACAAACGCTGAACAGCAAAACATATCTAAAGTGTTGGAGATGCTCAAACTTGCTGAGAATCTAATGCTTGCTGGCTTTGCCTGCTCACAACACATCAACTTCAAGAACTGACTGTTCATATGCTGCTTCATATGTAAATATCCCTCCATGACAGACGCCACAGTGGATGAAGATTTTTTTTTTTTTTACAACACCTATCTGTGGTGCTAATGTAATGATGATCGATGTATGTACAATAGACTGCACAGTTCTACTACTGTGAACAGATAAGAAGATAAACTGATGTCAGAGTTTAAGGTGAGGCAATTTTTTGTAACCATTTGGAACGTTTATGCACCCAGAGATTCTAGAGACCTTCTAGACACCCAGAGACCTTAGTTAGCATGTTAATAATATGGATTACTCACAGTCATTATTATTAAAGGTCAGGTGATAGAAGTTTCAAAGCTGTCCCTGTTACACCTGGTCAAAACATGCGAGTGCTATCTGGATTGTGTCCCGATAAGATTTTAACCACATGCATTTACACTCTGGTTATGCAAACCATACAGTAGAAGACTTTTAATAGACTGTTTAAAACCATTTATCTTGGCAGTAAGTATATTTTTACATTGACTTTCATTAAAAGTAAAGCTGCCACATTGGAGATTTAAAGTCTTTGCATGACAACAAAAAACACAGAAACTTGATCCCCACACAAAGCTCTGATTTTTCTTGCAAGCTTTAACAACCCTGGCTGCACCCAACCCAGTGGGAGGAAACAGAATGTATTTTATGCAAATTTTCCTATCACAGCACTACATGTTCTCCTCACGCATCAAGAGAAAGAATAAGATGATATTTACATGGGTCGGCTAATCAGCAGTAAACGTTAACTATTAAACCCAATATGCAAATGTAGTTTTACTCATGTGACGTCCATTAGGTCAATAATTGACCGAGACACAAAGGATTATAAAAAGTCTTCACCTGGCAGACTGACCAAAAGTCCACTGATCAGCCGCTCTAAACGTTTCTTCGCCACAGAAGAAAAACAGTCTTGGACACTTTGAAGTCCAAGTGAACAGCAGGCTTTAATGCTCACCTGCCAAACCTGCGTTTATGGCAGGAGCACCTGTCTCTGCTGATTATACCTGAAACCAATGAGTCCCACAAAGTGTTACTCAGCCCCATCAGCTTTTAAGTATTTTAACAGCTTCCCTATTCTGCGACTAAGGGCTCCGTTTGAGAGATAAAGACCAGGGTGATAAAACAAACCAAACACACTTATATATAAGAACACATTGTTCTTCGCCTTTTTTATTATGACACCAATTTCCAATATACATGTTACAGGTATTTTCTTCTTCTTCAGTGTATTGTACAGTTATTTACTGTTTCAGCCTATCCAAAAGAAAGGAAACAGAGTAAATTACACACGTATAGAAAACAGCTTCCAGAGACACTGCAACACATAAAGAGGGCAAGACAATGAAGGAATCATTAGTTCTTTTTTTTTTGTTTCCTCATAAATTTCACATTTTCAAAACGAAACAAAATGAAACAAAACAAAAAAAAACTATCAAAAAGTGTAGTGATGTAAATAAGACTCTGAAATAAAACAATCTTCAAAACAGAACAAAAAGTGCATTTTCTTTGGAAGTCAGAATAAACAATTAAGACTTAAATAAGATATAAAACAGAGTCTATCAAAAAAAAAAAAAACAAACAAATGAAACAAACGCGATAAAGGCAGACAATTGACTTCAAGTAGAAGGCCCCAGACAGCAGAGGGTCATGGGAAACTTCCCCAGCAGCACTCCTCACTTCTTTCTCTGGAAAACATTGGCCAGCATGGCACCTGAGGTGGTCAGCTGACCCATCTTACTCAGAAACTTGGTCTTTGCGTCTTCACCCACTAAACTTGCCGCAATGGACATGGACCTGAAAGAAAGGAACAACTTAAGCTATACAGTTCAACCAAGTTCAACTGCTGTGTCACAATAAAATATCGCTCTGATGCTTCTGCGGGGTGGAATTTAATCCACTCTTTACAGCAATGTTCTAGTATCTTGTGTAAAGTATTTATTAAAGAGTAGAGACTGTTACTGGTGCGGAGGGCACAAACTTTGAGTTTTATGCAGCAAACAGGACATCTTCTGACTATGGTGTATTCCATAGAATTACACAGCCTGTTTTTGTTAGTGAGCTTTTATGACAGAAATATGCAAATTCTTTCTGTTCCGATTGGGTATTATGTACTGTGCCTCATTTAACCTGCAGTCCACACCATATCCTTATCTTAAATAGATGGGCCACTATAACACCATTTCAAGGGGAGGGGCCAAAGCTGCTTTCAGATTAGCTGCTTTACAATTTAATTCAACAACTAAAATAAACAAGTAAAATATTTTTTTCCATTATACAGTCCTTTAAGTGCATTTGTCTAAACTGCATTACACAGTAACAGATTTACTATTAGTATAAACTGTAGGATTAGATTTGATATTTTCCATTTATTACTTCATTCACACAACTGTGCACTTAGTAAATTTTACAATTAGTTTAAAACAGTTGTGAATAAAAAAAGTGTATTAAAGTGTATTAATGATTGTTGTATTTTAGTTGTACAATAACAATACAGACAAATACAAAAATCACAATAATCATGGTTTGTGTTTGCCAGCTGGATTTTACAGTCATTGTCTTCCTGTGCTGGATTTACAGTGATGTGAAAACCAAATTATTATGTCAACAAATATCCAGAAAGCCACATCAGGATACTGTTGGTTATGCATTAAGCAACCAATGGTGACCAATACGATATTAAAGTTCCAAGATGTAACTGATCAGTTAAAAGTAAGCAGTTTTAGATGTGCTACTGTTCATTTCTTTTCAATTGAACCCTTAATCTCTTATTAGATAGATAGATAGATAGATAGATAGATAGATAGATAGATAGATAGATAGACAGACAGACAGACAGACAGACAGACAGACAGACAGACAGACAGACAGATAGATAGATAGATAGATAGATAGATAGATACTTTATTGATCCCCGGGGGGAAATTCTTGGCATCCAGCAGCAGGTTACACAATACACAAAGTTAAAAAAGATAAAATATAAAATATAAAGATACATATAAATACAATCAAATAAGAAATAGAATATACAGTGTAAATGTACAGTCTTCGTGTGTGTGTGTGTAATGGAGATGGAGAATGGAGGTAGTGCAGTTGAACACAATAGACAGTGAACACCAGTTGATGTGCATAATGTGAGGATAACTGATGTCAGCCAAACAGAAAGTGCAAATACACAGTTATATAATAATTTAAATTAAATTAAGCAGTGCAAAAGATACGTAAACAGTGCAAAAGATACGTAAACAGTAGATGAATTAACTAGTGAATGAACTACTAGTGCAAAATATGGTAGAACTATAAAAAGTGTTCTAGGCATCAGCAAGTCTGAGAGTGTGTCCATAGCTGGGGGTGTGTCCATGGTGTGGCCAGAGTGGCCGGAATGAAAACGTTTCACAGAGTCTTTAGTTTGCTGTGCTGAGAGGAGTTGAACAGTCTTATGGCCTGAGGAACAAAAGACTTTCGGAGTCTGTCTGTGGAGCAGGACTGGGACAGCAGTCTGCCGCTGAATGAGCTCCTCTGCCTGGTGATGGTGCTGTGCAGAGGGTGGTGAACATTGTCCATGATGTTCAGCAGCTTACTGAGGGCTCTCCTCTCTGCCAGTGGTGTTAAGGACTCCAGCTCTAATCACAGAACCAGCTTTCCTCACCAGCCTGTCCAGTCGTCCAGCATCCCTCTTGCTGATGCTGCCTCCCCAACACACAACAGTGTAAAAGAGGACGCTGGCTACCACAGACTGGTAGAACATCAGGAGGAGTTTCTGGCAGATGTTGAAAGCCCTGAGCCTTCTGAGGAAGTACAGTCTGCTCTGAGCCTTCCTGTAGAGGGAGTCAGTGTTCACTGACCAGTCCAGCCTGTCGTCCAGGTGCACACCAAGGTATTTGTAGGATTTGACCACCTCCACGTCGACCCCCTCGATGGAGATTGGCCGCTGAGCAGAGGGCCTGGACCTCCTGAAGTCTATGCACATCTCCTTGGTTTTGGAGATGTTCAGCTGCAGATGGTTCATCTTGCACCACATCACAAATTCCTCAACCAGGCTTCTGTACTCCCTCTCATCATCATTACGCACACACCCCACAATTGCAGTGTCGTCAGAGAACTTCTGCATGTGGCATGACTCCGAGTGGTATTTGAAGTCTGATGTGTACAGTGTGAACAGGACTGGAGAGAGAACAGTCCCCTGTGGTGCTCCTGTGCTGCTGATCACTGTATCAGAGGAGCAGTCCCTGATCCTGACATGTTGTGGTCTCCCAGTAAGGTAGTCAGTGATCCAGGTGACCAGGTGCATATCCACCTCCATCTCCATCAGCTTGTCTCTCAGTAGTAGGGGCTGGATGGTGTTGAAGGCACTGGAGAAGTCGAAGAACATGACCCTCACAGCACCTCCCCCCTTGTCCAGATGAGAGTGAGCTCTGTGCAGGAGATAGAGGATGGCATCTTCCACTCCCACCTTTTCCCGGTACGCAAACTGCAGTGGGTCCTCAGCATGGTGGACCTGAGGTCTGAGTTGGTCCAGCAGCAGTCGCTCCATGGTCTTCATCACATGAGATGTCAAAGCAACAGGCCTGTAGTCATTCAACTCCTTCGGGTGTGCCTTCTTGGGAACAGGAATGAGACAGGTTGTCTTCCACGTGGCAGGAACTCTCCCTATACGCAGACTCAGGTTAAAAACATGTTGGAGGGGCTCACCCAGTTGAACAGCACATGCCTTGAGCATTCTGGGGCACACTCTGTCCGGGCCAGCTGCCTTCCTGGGGTGAAGTCTCCTCAGCTGTCTCCTGACCTGGTCAGCAGTAAAGGTTGGTGGACTGGAGGAGATGATTTGTCTGCCAGTTGATAGTGTTGATGGTGGTGATGATGAAGATGGTGGAGGTGAGGGTGATGATGGTGCTGATGAAGATGGTGGAGGTGAGGGTGATTGTGCTGATGGTGATGAAGATGATGATGGAGGTGAGGGTGGTGGTGGTGGTGGTGATGATGATGACGGTGATGATGTTGATGAAGATGGAGGTGAGGGTAATGGTGGTGGTGATGAAGATGGTGGAGTTGGAGTTGAAGGTGATGGAGATGGTGGTGATGATGGTAGAGATGGAGAAGATGTTGGTGATGCTGCAGGAGGGTAGGAGGAGGGGGCAGCAGGAGCAGGACAGTCAAACCTGTTGTAAAAGTTGTTGAACTGGTTTGCTCTGTCCACACCGCCATCTACTGGGTTGCCGTTGTTGTTCTTGCACCCAGTGATGGTTTTCATTGCACCCCAGACTTCCTTCATGTTGTTGTCTTGCAGCTTTCTTTCCACCTTCTTCCTGTAAGACTCCTTGGCCTCTTTAAGACGTACCTTGAGTTCCCCCTGTACGCGCTTCAGCTCTACCAAGTTTCCGTCTTTGAACGCCCTCTTCTTTTGGTTGAGGAGGTCCTTGACGGAGCTGGTAATCCAGGGTTTGTTGTTTGGAAAGCAGCGTACAGTCTTTGTGGGAACAGCAACATCCATACAGAAATTCAAGTAGTCCGTAACACAGTGAGTCACCCCCTCAATGTCCTCACCATGTGGGTGCAGCAGCACGCTCCAGTCAGTGGTGTCATAGCAGTCCCTGAGGGCTTCTTCTGCTTCAGGAGACCAGACTCTGAATGAGCGTGTGGTAGTGGGCTGCCTCAGTACCAGTGGCTTGTACTGAGGCTGAGCCATTAAACCATATTTTTTAAACAGGACAGCTAACTTGGTCATAGCATAGCATGAAACAACTGCATTTAAATGCTCCATAATGTTTTTTTTCTTTCTTACTGTATTATAGATAAACGGTGCAGAGTGAGCAGAAGTGTGTCTCTGCAGAGGACTTGTAAATAAGGCATCTATAAGTCAAAGTAATGGAAAAAGCTTGTTTAATTAAGTTAGATAAAAGAGAGGCTGGAAAATAGTAAATTCACAAATGATTTATAATGTTTTTGGTATATAAAAATATGAACAGGAACACTGGGAGTGATGTAATGTAGTAAATCACCTTTAAATGTGTCAAAACCCAGTATTGCGATATATTTGGAAAATATTGTGCTATTAAATTGGATGAACGCTGCCCAAGATTAGACACATTTGAGCCATTAATGCAGAAGCATACATACAATCCAACAAACACAAAGATAACTGTTTGTTAAAAATGTAACTTAGAGCTGTTCTGGCTGTGGCTATTGGCCAGTGTATGGATGGAGCTGGTTGGCCATAATCACAAGTGACTGTGCCAGCGGCCTGCACGGCAGATCGGAAACCTCAGCAACTGGAGCAACTGAGTCAAACAAACTCCAGAGTAAGGAGGCCTGGTTTTGACGGAAAACAATAAAAACAGTCCAATTATATTTGATATTAAAACTGCAGGATCTTCCTTTTTTCCTTTGAAACCTCCCAAAAATAATAACATACAGTCCGATGTTGAGGTCCAGTGCTTTTTGTGTGATCAGCCACAGGATAATCATGGGAGAGATTTATTAGCTGCCGTGACCTTTAATACTAGAGCTGAGGACACCAAGATAAGAGTCACCATATTATTTCTTTTCTTTCTTTCTTTCTTTCTTTCTTTTTTTTTTAACACAAACAGCATTTAAATCACAAAGATTTATAGGAATACTTTAAGAGGAACTATATATGAAAAATATGTGCTAGCTTAAGAGATAATTCATATCATAACTGTTAAATGCAATAATGTACTTATGTATTTCTAGGGTTTTTGGTATTGGTATGTTTAACATAACAGATATAGAATGATAACTGTGACAACTAAACAAAAGTTAATCTCTTTTCATATACAGTCCCTGACAAAAGTTCTGTCGCTTACCCATGTTGTGGAAACAAAAGCTTATAACCTGACTTTAAATTCTTCCATTGGTTTTAGAAATGAATTATATGAAAGCTGAAATCCTCCCAAATAAGGTTTAATTTACGAAAATAATTTTGCTTCACTGCAGAAATATTGATCATTTAATGAACACAGAAAGGTCAGATTTTGGCAAGACAAAAGTTTTGTCGCCCACAGAAAGTAATGTGAAAATTTAAACAAATAATTTACTTCAAATACAAAAATATGTTTCATTACATTGGTAAATTAAGTCATGGTGCTATTAGAGTCATATTTAATATTTTGTGTGACTTCCATGAGCTTGAAGGACTGCATCCATGCGGTTCGACAATGATTCATACAATTTATTGATGAAGTCATCAGGAATAGCAAAGAATGCATACAGTCTTACATGCCTCCCAGAGTTCATCAAGATTCTTTGGTTTTGTCTTCCAAGCTTCCTCTTTCATCTTACCCCAAACATGCTCAATGATGTTCATGTCTGGTGACTGGGCTGGCCAGTCCTGGAGCACCTTGATCTTCTTCGTCTTGAGGAACTTTGATGTAGAGATGGATGTGTGAGATGGAGCACCATCCTGCTGCAAAATGTGACCCCTTTTATGACTGGGAATGTAAGAGGTAGCTAATACTTCTTGATATTTTAGGCTATTGATATTGCCTTCCACCTTGCAAATGTTTCGCACACCCCCATACTGAATGTAACCCCAGACCATGATCTTTCCACCACCAAACTTAACTGTTTTCTGGGTGAATCTTGGATCCATACGGGCTCCAGTAGGTCTCCTGCAGTATTTGCGGCGGCTGTGGTGTAATTCCACTGAGGATTCATCTGAGAAATCCACCTTCTGCCACTTTTCCAGTGTCCATCCCTTTAGCAGGCTGTGGGCCTTGGCAAATGCCATACGTTTTTTAATTGCTTTTTGTTTAGTGCTGGCTTCTGGGCACTGATTCGACCATGGAGGCCATTTCGAGACAGAATCCTACAGACTGTTCTAGTTAACACAGGGACTTGAGATGACCAGGCCTGGTGGAGCTCTGCTGCAGTGGAAGAGGGGCTGGCTTTGGATTTTCTAACCAACAAACGTTCCTCCTGAGCAGTTGTCTTGCGGGGTCTTCCGGACCTGGGCTTGTCAAAAACATCTCCTGTCTCTTCAAATCTTTTTTTAATTCTTTGTACTTGACGCTGAGACGCATTAAAGGTGCAAGCCACCTCTGCAGTGGATCTGGTCTTCAGCCTCTTGATAATCAAGGCTTTGGTCGCAGGGTGGATTTTTGGCATGTTGTCAGAGGTCAAGTTGCAGTTCAAGTGAAGATCTGGGGTGCTGGGGTTCTTTTTTATACACACCCACTAATTAACCAATCAATTAGTGAGCACAGGTGATGCTGTAAACTAGGATTGGGTGCATTATATGACAAGTGACAGAACTTTTGTCCTGCAAAATTCTGACCTTTCTGTCTTTATTAAATGATCAATATTTCTGCAGTGAAGCAAAATTATTTTCATAAATTAAACCTTATTTGGGAGGGTTTCAGCTTTCATATAAGTCATTCCTAAAACCAATAGATGAACTTAAAGTCAGGTTATAAGCTTTTGTTTCCACAACATGGGTAAGCGACAGAACTTTTGTCAGGGACTGTAGTGTAGTATTGCTTAGAGTGGGCAAATTTTTATTTGATTACATATAGAACCTAAACAAGGAAATGATTTCATTTACACAACTTAAATATATCATATATTAGCAGAGAATAATAAATGATTATGTAGTAATCATTTGTAATCAAATTTGCAGACAGACAAATGTACTAGAAGGTTTCCAAAAAAATCCTTCCGAATGTTTTAAAGAGTTTAAAAAAAAACACTAACTGCAAATAAAAAAGCTGCAAATACAAATTTAGAAACTGAGAGATAAAGACAATGATGAACCGAGATTCTGATTATTCTAAAATGAATATAGAAGCTGGAGAACACTGAGAATTGCAGTTTTAATAAAACATTTTATCGAAAATTCATATTTCAAATATAAAATATTAACATCTTTGTGTACTACGAATAAAGCATCTAGACACATATTACTTATTATTTAGCGTTTTTAATATGATGAGTAATTTCAAGCTTTTGAACGGTAGTATAAACTTCATCAGACCTTCATCAGTAGTTTCTGATCACAGGACTCCTTTTTATTACATAGTTTTGGCTGAACTACTATAACCTTAATGTTTAGCAGCTCTATTAATAAACCTTAAAGCAAACTTTTAATTACTTTACTTTTTTATATGTAGCTAACAATTAAAAAAAACTAAGTACTATTTTTTTATATCTGTATATTTGACAAACCACAGGCATTCCTGTTGAGTACAGACACATATTTAATGCCACATTTGAGTGTCTCACCCTTGTGCCTCTCCAATGGCCCGGTTTTCCACCTTCAGCTCACACTCCTTAATCATGGAGCTGAGAATAACCTGTCAGGGAGACAAGATCAGAGGAGGAGAGTAAAATTAGAGCACTGCCGGGAACTCTGACAACCACATGCTACGGACATCAGCAGGGCATTAGTGGACAAAAGCTGGGCGGCACAATACTGGCAGTGAAGATGGGAAGATGCAATATTTTAGGATCCTCTGAAATGTAATTGCAGTCATAGGAAACTGAGCTCCTTTATAAGATATGAGGTTTTTGGTTAAAAAATTACTCTCCAGTAAAAATTATACACTAAAAAGTCAGTTTAACATTTTACAAACTTTTCTTAATCCCTTAATATAGTTCATACATGGCCCACAGGTCAGTACTTCATTTTTATTACTACAAAATTTGTTGTAGTAAAGTTGTGAGGTAATTTATTATTTCAGTTAAAATACTGATGCTAGTAAAAGTTATTTCAATAAAAGCTGTACACTTATCTTTTGTTATCTCTTATGTAACGAGATGCATTTGAAGAGCCTTTTGAAAAAATAGTATAGTGGATGTAAAGGTTTCTTACCTATAATAAAGATTTGTTAGACATTTGTAACACCTTTATTTTACTATGTTTAAAAAGTAAAAAATAGTTTGTGAATGATGAGTTTGATGTTGACAGGCTTTAAACAAATAGATATTTACATAAATATTCCACCAATTTATACGAGATGAAACCCTTTTAAGGCACATCACTCACTTTATTATAACAATATATTACTGTAAACCTGAAACAGGGTAGTACATCACACTGCAATAATAAATTATTTGAAAAATTCATTTTAAATTATCAAGCACTACACAAACACTCCAATACACTTAATAGAGGACATAGAGGAATTTTAAGAATACCATGTTGTTTTATTTTTTTACAATAGCAGTACTAAGTGATACTTTAGTCTGGCATCAGCTAAAGCTATGAGTAATCCAGACCATACCTCATGTTCCGGAGAAAGATGCTCCATGTCTGTTCTCAGGCACCGCAGACCAGGAAGAAAATGATTGACCATTATCTCTTCAGAAATAACTTAACAGAGTTAAGGAAAAGGTGAAAAATATGTTCTTTGCAAGCAAAACAAACTGCATGGGTAATGTTCTGATAGTGGACTAACAAGTTACGGTAGTTGGTGATTTTTATCGTTAATGGTGATTTTTATCATTGAGTTCTGTGTCTGTTGAGTGCTTTCCTTATACTGTACACTGCTGGACAAGCTCTTAATACAATTTCCATTCAAACAAAACTGTAGCATATTTTGTTTGTTGAGTCGCATCATAGTTTCCTGTTTAAAATGCTATAATAAGAAGCTAGACTATGCTAAAGTAGCTACAGTAATCATAACTAGTTTTGTTAGCTCATCCTACCATCAGGCCCGCCATATTACTATTAGCATCACTGGCTGGTTACTGTTATTATAATGTATTAGTATGATTTTTACATGCATATGTAATAAATACTTATTTTAATACTAAAATAAATAAAACGGAATAATTTATTGTATTGAACAGTGCATCAGAAATTAAAACAATCAATTTTATTCCCCTTATTATCTGTCTGCGCAAACAAGTTAGTCAGGCAACCCAGGGGATCTCAGTGTAGCCAATCAGTGTTCAGTGGATGTGGGATGGGGATTGGCCCCATCACACCCCCAAATCAAATATAACTGGACTGGACAGTTTTTTCAGCAATTCAGGTGATTGTAATTTAAAATGACTTTTAAACTTGTAATTATTGAACATTCAATCACACAAAAGTGGAAACAATGTAGCAAATCTGTGTATCATTATATTTAAGGCATTTAAACATGCCGATGTTTTTATCCCAAGTAACAAATTCATGTTACACGGGTCCCTAAGCATAAGCATAAGACTTTGAAGCATTAAACGTTTTGCCTACTGACTCTTACTGTTTTAATATGGTGTGTTTACCAAGCCAGGGAATTGAACCCTACTCTGGCAGAAGCAATGCAGTGTTGTTACTCACGATGAGATTTTTGCTGTAAAGCTCAATATGATGCTTGTATTGGGCAAGGCCCTTGTGATAGTCCAAAATGAAAGAGAGATTTACATCTATAAAGCAAGGCCACTTATCTTCTCATGAACTCGTGGCCAGAGATAGATGTGGCAGGGATTTGAACTAGTAATCTTCTGGCAAAAGGAAGAAACCACAGAAAGCTGAGCCACACAGAAGCCCCTGGGAAAGACGGATGTCTGAAACAGGTTGTAGAGAACGACAGAATTAACTGCACCACAAAACCAAATCTACACATCTGCCCCCATGCCTCCCACTATGATGTAGAGGTCTGCTACTAAGCCTGATTCACACTAGATAACAGACTTTGGACCAAACTCTGCTTTGACAAGCATAAAAAGATGTTCGAGAAGGCAGTATAGTCTACAGTTGTGATTGCAAACCTTTTCAAAGCATGGGTAAAGTTCCCCCTTAATAAAACTAGGGATAAACTTTAACACTACATCAGTTTCCACAGCAGCTCATTTACATGTGTAATGATTAAAGACACAGTAACAAAAAACAGCATGAAGAGAGGTTGGAAAATGGTCACAGTCAACCTCTCAACCTCCTGTGCCTTCAACCTATCAAATATTTATCTTGGAATATCTGTCTGTTAACATTGTGGCTTTAATCTGGGTGATAGCATCATGACTAACTAGCTCCAACCTAGCAGAGGATGGATTCTGTTTCGGTTAGCATCGTTTTCCAACCCAACATGAACCATCATAGAATAATCCAGCTCAAAACATCTGCTAAAATCCACTCGTTACCAGAAATGAAATCCTATATTCAAACCCATATCAGCCACAGATTGTTTTCAAACAAGCGCTTTTTGACTGGTTAACAAGGACAAGGACGGTTTGTTTGTACTTTTATTGCGGTTCGTCTGGGCAGGTGTGAAAACAGTAATTGCACCGAAAGTGGAGGTTGTCTCGTTTCGGTTCCAAACAAACTCTGGAGTGTTTAGTTTGTAATCTGAATGTGAACAGACCTCAATCCAACCTAAGTATCTAATCTACTCTGGTTTGAGCTAAATGGATGTTGAGGCGCAGTTTAACCTGATATATTAGTCTGATTAGCGAATTACTGCAGCTATTTAACAATGCTAGCTCTGCTGCTGCTCCATTCTGAACAGTTTTCACACTGAACACTGTAACCCATAAAGTGAGACAATGTGATCACGTGGTTTTCTAGGGCACAGTTTTCTGCATTTAGGTTTTTGCCTGTGAGAAAACAAACCAAACCAAGAGGAGAAATAAACAAGAAGTAAATAAATTCATCAACTGATTTGAACCAGGTAATCGAACTCCAGGTAAAAAAAAAACGCTCTTAGATAATGTCCTACAGTATCTGCCTCAGTGTAATAAGTGAATAGGGTTAGAGTAGAGTTTAGGAGTTTGGGTGTGGTTGAGTGTCAAATCATGGGTGCAGGACAGGTTTGGGCTTCCATTTCACTCCTGTGCAGTCCTCTACTGTTCAGTGAACAGTCAGGGGGAGCAAGAGGCAAAAAAAAGAAAAAGGAAAAAAGCACTCCAGTGCTCCAGACAAACAGACAGATAGAATGGTACTTAGACTGACAGACTGAGGTATAAATATTGAGAAAAGGAGAGTGAGCGAGAGAAAAAAAAACAAAGTGGGGACAAAGAAGAAAAAAGGAAAGTTGGAAAAAAGAGAAAGAAACACCCACACAGAGGCAGAGAAGCATGTGTGCTGGGAATCTAAACCAGGGGGCCGTTCCTCAGCTTCTCTGCCCAGCCCAACATCAGAGCGCGGTCAGTGGAGCCTTCCACCATCCACCCTGCAATTTACCGTCCAGAAATGGCTGAGGTTTATTTTCTTTCGTTACCCGCCAGCGGGATACGTAAACATTTTCAAAACTACGCAGCTTTCTGAAGAGGAGATGGAGGGAAAAGGGAGAGAGTACGAGAAAGAAAGAGAAAAAGAAGGAGAGCCAGAGAGGAGTTGCCATGTCAGCCATCAAGCCTCCAACTCCATTAAAATAGCTGGAAAACACTCAAAAACACATTTTTTCCATTTCTTTTAAAATGTTTCAGAGGGTTTCTGGATCAAAAATCATTTTTATCTTTCATTTTTCAACCACTGTAGAGCTCTTAAACTGATATATGTAAATGAGGTATGCTCTGATTGGCTGCTCTGTCTTGGATACATACAATAGCTTTTGAGGCAGTGAGGTTTCTGTGTTTAGAGCACAGAGTTAAATAAGACAGTGTTGTGGGCTCAATACTCGAAAGGCTATTACTATTGGTCTTTTGAGCAAGGACCTCAACCCTCACTGGGTACAGAGTGTGTTCGGTCACTAGTGTGTAAATGTGTGTGTTCACTGCACTATTTAATTAAAGTCAGAGTTCACATTCAGAGTTCTCCAGCACAAGTATGGCCAATATAGTTGCCTTGTCTTATCTAGTTTAAATGGATGGTATGTAAATGTATTGTTTTTTGTGACAAGATAACAAAATAATTAAAAACAGATCAGACTGAACCATTAACACTGTTTACACACTGCAACACAAATATAAAAACTAGGAAAATTCAGCTGTCCTTAATGAAGGCCTTAATGCAATGTAAACATTTTTATTCTATTGGGCCATTCATTACCAAAATGTTTCCTTGTTACAATGCTAAAAGCTCAAATATTTGAAATAGAGAAAAATGTGGTTTTGTTACATAGTTTTAATCTGACAGTGACAGTTTGTTACTTGTTTGACATTATGTGGGCAAAGTGTCACAAGGAAGCACGTGGAGCGGCACTGCAATATGCTACATCTGTAACAGATTCAGAAAAACCATTGAGGGAAAAAAAATGCTTCTGATCCCTGACATGTGCCCTGAAGACACTCCACTCCAACTGCTGGTGGTTACAGAGTGGTTTGGAAAAGATGCTTTTCTTTTGAGATTATCAAATAAAGACTATGATCTTTACTGAACGCTGCACAGATGTTTAAACAAATGCAACTCGACGGGATTCAAATTGACTGTCAAAAAGAGACTGATTTTTCTTTGACAACACATTAAAAGTATATCCTGGTGTTGAAAGGAGCAAGTTAGTGCCACCCACAAAAACAGGCTGAAAGGAAACTATAAAATTAAGCAGAACATTGATTACATCAACAAGAATGGGGAAAGCTAAACTGCAAAAGTATGTAAATGCTCTGGTGTTTGTGACATCACATAGACAATAAATTAGAAACAGGCTGTTGTTTGAGGAGCTTAGTTTCCACAAACACCCGCAGTATTTTAGCAAAGTCAGGAGCAGTGAGGGTCAAGGGGCCTAGCTCACGGGCCCAACAGTGACAGCTTCTCGAACCCTTGTCTCAAACCCACAAACCTGCCATCAATGACCCAGTGCGCTAACCACTAAGCCACCACTGCTCATGAGCTGAATGACTGGGATACTTTACATCAACCTCTTATTGGCTGAAAAAAGCTATTTGGGTCCTTTACTGTAGCTTCAAATACTAGGCTAAAAAAAAAATAACTAAATATACCATAATCTATTTTAGCACTTACATTTGAAGCAAACCTAAATAACAAACAGTTACGGCTGTATTTAACGTATTTAGAATTAAGTGACATAGCTCTATTAATATGACAAAAGGATACAGCAGCAGGACAGAGCACTGTAGGCTTCAAAAAGTTGGCTGGCTATGTCCATGCGTTTGTTTTCCGCCGTCTGCATGTTGTTGCCCAGAGCCAGCTTGTGCAAATGAGGAAGGACAACTGTAAACAGACAGAAAAACAGACAGGAATCAGCAGGTGTGCATGCACAGACAGCAGAACCTACTTAAAAGAAAAAGAGCAGCTCAGTTGAAGAGTATGCGTGCTGTGCTGTATATTATACTACTATATGACTGATGTGACTGTAGTTTAGTAGTACAGTGGAGAGTGCTGCTTACGTAAACAGCACCAGTGATGGGTTATGGGAAAACTTCAGAATGAGCACAACAGTCTATCCCAATTGTAACACAATGTTTTCCTTTGACTTTTATTACATTAAATAAAGGTTATTGTATTCACGGTACAATTTTCTTGCCACTCCTGCTGCCGCAGATACACTGTGCATTTTCCATATAGTCTAGAAACCCCAGATAAAACTAAATTAAACATTTGTGGGTTGTTGTTTTTTTGACATTGGCTGACCAATAATGCTGCAAACTGATGACAAAATTTATCAGCAGCAGATATACCGTTTACAGGTAGTAACATACAGGGACAATGTACTCATCACACTTATTCATCACATCTTCTCAGAATTCTCATTGTCGGCTATAAACGTCCCATATGTTGAGCGCTTATTTTTTAACTAAAAGTTCAATAGAAGTGTGTACTGTTGTGCAAAATAAGCATAGTGCTATTTTGCTAATAAATAGGACTTACATTCATCTCTAAATCTGGGCTCAGCATTGGGCCCGACTCTCCCAAAGGTCTTTATAATTTCCATGTGCAATGAATGCTGGTCCTGATACTGGGGGTCTTCCAGAAAAGAGGCCAGCTGCATTTTCACTCTCTCCAACAACTGAAACACACACCAAACACACAGACACACACACATTTAAGGAGGCTGATATAGTCAAATGTGATAAGGGATTTATATGGTGATATATCTATCTACATTTGAATAATTCCTAAGTAACCATGGTGGGTTTTGGATTTTTTAAAAAATGCAGTGCTAAGAATGATACAGGACTTTTAACCATACAACATACAACTCACTGCCTTACACCCTGATTTTACCTTGTCTTTTCCTGTTTTTGTCTAAAAAATCATATCCACAGAGTGAAGAAAAAAAAAAGGAGAAAGGGGGAAAAAAAGAGTAAAATGTTTTGGGTGGGAACAGTTTAGTTCAGCTAAGAGAGCTGACTACCTCATCATATTATATTAGATTTTTACTTTATCTTTATTTCAGACTTAAATCTATTGAGTTAGATTGTCAATTTTATACTTCCCTAAAGCTCTAATAAATGTTCACACTGCCCTTTGTCTAATGCTATTTGATTCTAATAGCTTGGAACAAAACAATACAATGATCTTCCTTTGATAACACACTGAAAAAACATTCTAATATCATTTTAACATGAATGGGCAGAGCTAAACTGTAAAAAAAAAAAGGAAACATTAATTGCTAAGACAATACATTTGTATACACTACAGTATGTGGATATATGTGTGGTACAATATTAAAAATAGTTACCTCTCTTTGTGTTACAGTCTCCATAATGGTCCCAAAGGCAGGAATAGTGGATATCCTCACTGAGCTGAAAACAAAAAGAAAGTCAACAAATCTCCACAGCAAATTATCCAGCATCCACCCCCATACACAATGTCAACAATCCACCAAACAAACACAACCACTGATCACTTGAATAGAAAATGTGATAAGCAAGAATGGTTAATGTCAGATGATCATGCCAATGGCAGTAAAGTATGGAAACCACAACACTAGTAAACAAATACAATCAAAACAACCAAAAGAAACAAATCCCAAGAAAAATTTACAACTGAATAAAAAAAAGAGATCCAACCAAGAGAATGCGGAGACAGGATATTGGGTGTTCAAATGTCTCATGGCTGGGTTTAACTCACAATTCAGGACCACTGCACAAGGTAATAAGGGCCGGGGCGACCCGCTTGTCAATTAAGGCTTCGCTCATGCCTCGTTGGATCAGCTGCAAACCAGTCAGATGCAAAAAGAGACGGGTGGGTCAAACACACACTCACACACGCACACACCACCCAGGACCTAGCAGGGCAGGATTTGGGGGGAGTTGGGAAGAAAAAGAGGGGGAGTTCTGGACTGGGGCCCCAAGGGGATGAGTGTAGCAGCCTTATTTGCCAGGAGCCACGTGGATGGACAGATGCATGAATGGATGGACGGATGATTAGAACATGCAGCTGCCTAAAGCGTGGTGGTGGTTAGTGGCAATCGTGCTTTGCTGAAGAACGTTAGTAACAGGCATGTGACACATTCAAAACGATAAAGCGTGGTCCCCCTCACTTTGGTCTTCCCAGCAAAGCCCATATAGACAATTGAGACAAATTTGTCCTTTTTAAAAGTTAAGGTGATAGCAACATTTTCTAAAATATCATTTACATTTGTAGGGGAACATTGTAGTGCCCAATTAAAACAATTAATCCAACTAGTTAGCAAACTGACCCATCCTTTTCCACCCAGCCTTTTATAGCAATTTAGTTCAGTATTTACTTTTGTTCACCAAATAATGCGGAATCTCCAGTTTGAATGCTACTAACCCATGTTGATGCTATCTAAAAGGTGAGATATGTGGATAAAATAAAGTTCTTAGTTAAATTAGGAGACATTAGCTTTGGGAGAATTGATTGTTTACTTTGTCTGGGTGGTAGAGGAAAAAAAGGTATGTATACAGCATGAAAAAATACATTTGTGGGTCGAGCTTGGATGTGCCAGTTATCAATTATGTTCTACGTTAAAGCTGTTCTATTAAAATTTCAACAACATTCCAATATACAGAGCACAGGTACTCCAAGAATGGCTGGATTTTATATACGACTGAAGTGTGTTACCTATAATTCTCTCAGTTTGGCAAGGTGTCCAGTTTAGTCTAACATCTAACGGAGAACGGCATTCTGGGCAAAACCAAGGTGAGAGGGTGTTGTGTGAGTGAAGGAGGCAGGAGGAGACTTACATTTCAGGATCACTGGAGAGAGTGATAAGTGCTGGAACAACTCTCTGAGCTACTAGCGTTTCATTCACCCCCTTCACCAACAGCTGATTGGTCAGAGCAGGGGTGATGTCACACGGGATGCATGGAAGGAGCGAGCAGAGAGTCATGGAGAACACCACAGGAGAGATATAGAGAAGGAGATGGGGGAGAGAAAGAGAGAGAAGGGAGAGAGAGAGAGAGAGAGAGAGAGAGAGAGAATGAGATGGAGAGAATGAGAGAGAGAAAGAAGGGAGGGGAGAAAAAGGAGAAAAAGTAGACAAAAAGAAAAACAACGGTAACAAAATAACCACAGCGCCGACACACACAGACACGCACTCACGCCTCACACACGCAACATAACAATCACACGACAACAGAAGCAACAGAGAAGAGCCGACCACAGACTAATGGAAAAATAACAAAAGGTCCAAATCAAAAGAACTAAAGAGGCCAGGCAACTGTCACTAAGCTACGGCCACAAGGGACGGGAACAAAAAGAGCCAATAGACTCCTCTTTACTTTCTGATTACAATGATTTTACCAGAGGGAAAAGTGGAGAGGGGTGGGGGTGGAATGAGGGGCTTTTCTCTAAACCGTTCAGAATGACAACAGCAAGCGTGCAGCAGTGCAAAGACATACGGATGCTTTAAGCTACAGTAGCCTTGTTTTTACTGCTATACAGTTTAAATTACATAGTGTTCAGGGAGGACAATGCAGAAAGGGTCACTAGGGGGGTTTTGGAGGGGGGCTCTGTCAGTATGAACATGAATATTTTAACTAAGCAATCATTCAAACAGATTAACACAATGTAACATTTTTATTTAGTCAATTAAAGGAACAGTTTAGTCTGAAAAAAAATCACCACTCCAATCTTGACACCAGTTTATACTTGATTATGACGTAGCCTGCATGAGTGCGCTACACAGTGGGTTGCGATTCTACTTATTCTGTATTTGCATATCTGCTTCGTGCTGCAGTTTAAACCACGGAAGTGGGAAGGTGTGGGGGGTGCTACGGCATAGGGTATGCAGCTATGTGCGTGGTACACGTAGGCAATAGCATATATTTGACGCAGAATAACATTAAAATCCTAACACATGTTGGTCATGCCTTAGACCAATGAAGACCTCACAAGACCTATGAAGTTGTCTTTGAGTATATGGTACCATAAGTTTAGCAGCGGACACTTTTACGGGCTTTAAGGAGAAAACTCAATCAGATTGAAAAGATCTGGTGAATTTGGAGCCCACTGTTTTGGTACGACCAACTGCGTACCAGGAACATCTCTTAAAAAAGTCATTTAAAAAAAAAATGCCCTGACCCAAATTTAAGGACTGACTGTTAACTGCCTAACATGTAGATCTGACCAAAATATCACTATTTACATAATTGGTTGGTGATTTCAATTGATTTGCTATGGCTGATTGATACACAGTGTCATTTCTGTTTTTTTATTTGTTAGTGAAATTAGCCTTGTACTTCTTGGCTTGTGTTTTTTTTCCCAATAAACTGTTCCTTTAAAATCAATTTTTTCAGCATAGTCTATATCCAAAACTATATGTACAGTACATGTACAGAGCAACTAGCATACGGCTATACAAATTCAGAAACATGCAGTAATATATGTTAAACATTTCACAGAGGAAATTCAGACTGACCTCGAACATGCGTGCAGCAGTGCAGCGGACAAGGGCTGACGTGTGAACCACGCCATACCACAGCACGGTCAGCAGCAGCTCGTGGTACGCTGGGTTAGCCCTGAACACAGACAGAAGGACGAACATACAGAGAGACAATCAGAAAATCAGGGAAACATAATGGTAGTGTCATACAACTTTACAAAAAAGAAAAAAATGATGTCAGCCTCTACCCCCCTTAGTCTGAAAACTTAAGCTCTGTGTATGATTTGCCATATTAAGGGTTATTGCAAAATAATAAGCAGGTAGTGCAAATGGCCTATAAAACCCTTTGAGGTTTGTAACAGACTTGCAAAACTCCATGATTCTACTACTTATCTGCACTAATCAAATACTCACTCACTCACATTTTTGTGATTTAGTGATTGCGGTCATATTTGCCCTAGCTCTACATTATCTCACTCCTTTTGTCCAGTTATTATTGTTCTTTGGTTATCTATTATTCCAGCATCAATTAGAGGAAGACGGGTTCCATTGTAAGTCTCAAGGTTTCTTCCGCTCGCTCTGAGGGAGTTTTCTTTGTCACCATATCTTTTGGCTTGCTCAAAAGAAGCTTTGGTTTATATCTTTGTAAATCTGCATTGTGACAACATTTAGCCATCATTCTCTTGGAAAACTTCAAATACAAATTTGAATGTATTTTAAACATATTCTTCAGTATAAATAATGAATTCAGGTGTGCTTTAGCTTGACCCAAAGGTAATACATAGGAAAAGGATATTAAGCTTTTAAGCTTTTTATCTAGTAGGGAGAAGATCAATGGACACAATATAGTAAACGAAGACAATTTACCTGACCAAAAATAAATAAATAAATAAAAAAGAATCACCTCAGTTCTCAGGTAGGATCACATAGGCCCAAATGAACTACAATTGAAATGCACACTTGACTACACTTAGCTAAAATGGACAGAACTGGCCATTGTCTGATAACAGGATTATGCTATCATTACGCCAATAGGACATTAGAAAAGAAGAGATGTTGTGTATGATGTTTATGTCTTCAGCATATTTCCAATTTTTTTATTTAATTAGGTTTCATATACAAATATGCACATATTGCGACCAAATGGTCTTTTTCATAGCTGGGTTCTCTGCATTGCATGATGATCCTCATGACTCATCTTTGAAGCAGCTCAAAAATGCACACTGTAATAAAGCTGGCCTTTAAGGGAAATGACAGGATAAGAAAAAAAAATATCAACAGCAGAAATTCCAAGCAGAGTGATTCAGGAGAAACTATTTTGAAGCAATCACAGCGATATGGCTAAAAAGATAGATAAGAGCGCTAATGTTGATGAACCAAAGCACCCTGGTTTTGACTGCCGTGTGTTTTGCTCAAAGAGCAGATTCGTACCCCAGCTCCACAAATGAAGCTTTCAGACTGTCGAGAGGAGCATGGGAAAGAGATAGAGTGGTCATAACGTCCTCCAAGAAGCCCACCAATAACTTGCGGTCTTCCTCCTGTAAAGTTTAATAAACAGCAAGAGAAAAAGAGAGAGAAAGAGAAAATGCATTGTTTAGTCTTTGCCAAGTGATACTTAAATGTAGCTAGCTGTAAAATAATAAAAACCACATGAAAAGAGTTATTATTAGAAATGATTATTCCAAAATTAGTAACTAAAATGAGTCAGTATACTTTTTGTATCATACACTTAAAATTGTGTTTTTGTTCTTTTTTTTTTTTTTTATCTAGGGAGAATACAATTATGTTTATTAAGAATCCATATTCTTAACATTATAGCAGACTAGTAAGCAAGTAAGCAGTTCAACTAACCGGCTACCACCATATAAACATCATCATAAATACTGACTGAATGAAAAATAGTTGCCCTTTTTCCAGGCCTATCAAAGAAAAAACTAATGGGATATAATGTAATAAATTTACTGAATATAAAGGCTTACAGTCTGACTATACTGGAAGTCAAGGAACATATGGATGAAAGGAAAGGCACTGCATCAGATATGATAATTAGTGGTGAAGTTGTTTTACATTATGGAAAGCTAGTCAAATTTTAGCTACAAAGCTACAAGCAAATGAACCAGAGTAAAGACAAGTAACAAATAAAACAACTGTTAAAACAGAGCTCTGACCTGGTTGTAGCATGTCAGCACCCCGGTTGCATAGATGGGTACCGTGGCCTTGGTCAAAATGCCATTACCAGCACTGGCATCTAAAAGAAATGATATGTGAAATGTAAAAATTCCTGGCAGTGTGTGGTTTTGCAGCTACAATCACCACATTATAATTCTACAAGACAATTCCAGGAAAGAATTCTTCATGGGACACCATGTGTTAGTTCAAAAACTGTATTTAAGCAGAGAAAAACACATTCAGACACAATGAAAATGGAAAGGATTTCCTTGGCAGAGTATTTAACCACAAGCTTTTTCTTTATTTTTAAGGAGTGAGAGAAAAACCTCGCTTGCAATGAAATGTAAAAATATGCATTTAACATAGTCTGTTTAAACAGAACTGCAGAAGCAAAGCAAGAAGAATGTTTGTTACAGACCAACAGCCTGGAAGCAACACTAACATAATGAAAAAGTTCTTTAGTTTTGGACAGTTAATGAACATTAATACGCTTTTTCACAGACCAGGCAAGCTTGGTTAAATGTGTGCAGTGTTTACAGTTAACGAATCCTGCAAATTCTCCTGCTGAGTTTTACTGCAGCTTTAAACAGGGCCACCTGAGTTCCCCTGTCAGAAGCTCCTGGAGCTCAATCGGTTCTGTTACATTGTGAGTGTAGAGTTTAAAACAACTCAGTGTAAGATACTGTTCTATATAAAAGTGTGATGACAAAAGCTTTTCTCAGAAGGCATAATAATGATGTATTTACACTTGGAACATCATTCCTAAACTTCCAGAATTGGGGTTATCTAAATGGGCCAGTGGGATTTAGGAGGAGGGGGTGGAGTGTTCAAGTCATTAGTCAAGAAAGATCAATATAAATGAACGTACAAGTAACACCAATATAATATGTTTAATTTTTTCCAACTGAATTGCTTGTTCTCATCATACTCTTGACCTGTAATAAATTATCTGTAAAATTTGTAATTTTTTAATTAGCATGGCATTATTTATTCCTCCAAATACAACTGAGTGCATGCTAGCATTCTAGCAATTTGTAGTAGTAGGAAACAAATTTTTATTAAAAATTATCAAAATGAGTAATACATTATTTAGAGTACATGGCTAACAATTTCACAGTGTTTAAAATACCTATTACTGGTGAACATGTAGCATTTAAGCACTTTTTAACCAAAATTCCAATAACAGTGATAAAAGGGGCTAGTGGTGTGTGATTTTATAAAAGTGATATACTTATGATGTACTACTTATTTAAACTTTATCTCATCTTTGTGATGCAAAAACCTCATATCTTCAATTTAACAGGTGAAGGAAAAAAAAGTCTTAGCTTTTATTGTAAATTAATATAAAATATTTTATTCCAAGCTATTTTGAATACTTTTTATTGATTCATTCATCAAGAAAGGTTGTACCAATATAAGTAGTAATAACTGTCAGATTCACATTATGTGATGAAACATGGATTAGATTGCATTTATATATACTGATAAAAATATTAAATTGTCATATTATATTTTTGGACACAATAATTGAACTTAAAAAAAGGTTTAAATAATACAAACTAAAACAAATAGTATGTTTCATTATTTTATAACCTGGTAGAAATGGTAAATAATACACTACTAATGGCAAGACCTTCTGTACTACAGTATGATCATTTCAGGATTTATCAACCAATAGAAAATAAAAATTGCTTACGTAAGAAAGTTTTTTTTTCTATCTGAAATAAATATACCATTTTGGAGATGCAAGAACAAAAGTCCATGTAATCGTATATATAGTATGACGTGTGTGTGTGTGTGTGTGTGTGAGAGAGAGAGAGTGTATTTGTTCTTCCATCCACAGTAAGAGTGTTATTCTTGGTTAACTGAACTCTTTCTTACCCACGTTCTCCTCGGATAACCGCAGGATTTCTTGGAATTGAGGCTTCACCTTCAGAGAGAAGAGACAGAGAAGGTTCAGCTGAAACCTACTGAGCTCAAACCAGAAACACAAACTCTTGGTGTGGGAAGCTAAACCACCCAATAAATCACCCCAGGAGCTAAATATATGTCACCCCCCTCTGACATGACCTACCTTGGTGTTGGTAAACGTCTTGCCAAACGTTCGGCACAACCTCCAGAAGAATCTGGAGAATTCATGCACGCAGGTGGTGGAGGCAACATTGATACGGCCGACGATTTCTATGAGCTGAGGAAGACTGCCGGGGGAGAAAGGGAGAGAGAGAAAAAAAGAGAGAGAGACTGAGATCCACAGCAGCCTCAAGCTCAGGACCACACAAATCAAACCCAACATTCACTAAACAAACAATGCAGAGACGGCAAATCAGGACCAAGTTAAACATGAGCCTCTGAGAGGAAATGGTGAGTGAGACTAAAATGTGTTCAAAAAAGCTTTGAACATCAATTTCCACGAGTTCTTTATTTTTATAGGTTGAACTTTGTCAACGAGTCAGTTCTTACTTTTACACTCAGTGATAACTTGCCAAATAATCACATTGGCACAACTCTCCCTCTCACCCTAAATGAACTCAGTCAGCTGTTAGCTACCAGCTAATGTAGCTGGTAAAGCATAGTGGAAGCTTATAAGTCAGTAATTATGGTGCATACTTATCATTCATGCAGTGCATTTCATCGCTGTCCAATAAAAAACAATCTCCATTTTTGTTGTAACTGTAACGGTCCTTTACACTGTGTCAACATTTTTTGATGAATGGATCAGTAGAAATTCTGATATGATGTTTGTGTTTTTTTCTTAGTTGTTTGTCTGTTTGCATGGAAATTCTATTCAGATGCAGTCGATCACATCACTGTGCTGTCCACAGTGGATGGTAGTGCCTTCTGTACCATATCCCGGTAAACACAAGGCATTGTGGACTGAGGAATGTTAAATGTTTCTTGCCATGAGTATGTTGGCCAGTGTTTCAGAGCTTCACTCACAAGATAAAACCTCACAAAGAATACAGGTGAGGGTGTCCCCGATCCTCTCCAAGTAAAACAATTTTGACATCCGCAGTTAGCACAATGCTAATCGGCAAATGGTAAGATTCTATTATCTGTTGGCTACATGAGCCTAAAATATCCAGGGCAAAAAACTAAAGAAGCAACTTCAGACACCAAACCTGTCTTGGGTAATGGACTGCATTTGGAATATGTAGGTAGTAGTGATGTAGAAGTAGAAATAAGCTACACCAATCATTTGGGTGTGTGGGTTTGTGCAGAGCATAAGCCCCAACCCCCTATCTGCCCACTTTACTCCGACTGGTTGCAGCCAGATGCCAAATTTAGATAAGTGACAGTGGTCTTCCAAGAAAAAAAGCAAATGAGCGATGCTCAGAAGAAAAGGGAAGATTGTGCCAGTGAAAGTTTTTAAGATTTATTTTTGTGATATACAGCTCTGGAAAAAAATAAGAGACCATTTCAGTTTGAATCAGACTTTAGACTGAATCGGTTTCTCTGATTTTGCTATTTATAGGTATATGTTTGAGTAAAATGAACATTGTTGTTTTATTCTACAAACTATGGACATCATTTTTCGCAAATTCTAAATTAAAATATTGTAATTTAAGGCATTTATTTGCAGAAAATGAGAAATGACTGAAATAAAAAAAAAGATTCAGAGCTCTCAGACTACAAATAATGCAAAGAAAAGAAGTTGATATGTATAATGTTCAGAAATCAATATTTGGTGGGTAAACACTGGTTTTATATCACAGTTTTCATGCATCATTTTCACTGCTTTTGGATAACTTTATTCCACTCCTGGTGCAACAATTCAAGCAGTTCAGCTTGGTTTGATGGCTTGTGATCATTCATCTTCCTCTTGATTATATTCCAGAGGTTTTTAATTTGGTAAAATCAAAGTTTTTTTGTGATAAGCTATTTAAATTAATGCTGCAAGACTGTGTAAATACTAGTTTTCACCTAACTGTTATAGAACAGTGAAAAAAAGTTAAACTTTGGAGTTGAGAGAAAAAAGAGAGAGTCGACAGCCACTTACAGCTGGTTGACCACCCACAGCAGGCTATCCCAGCCGGTGGTGCCCTCGTGCTGGAGCTGGTGTTCATAAAGCTGCAGCAGGACAGCCAGCTGCTCCCGGCTGCCTATGATGGTGGCCACGTCCTGCAGCGGGGAGGCAGGCCGCGGGAACCGGGTCACTGTGGGGTCATACACACATACACGCACAGCTTCCGTAAGAGCCAAGAATAGACCAAAAACCGAGCAAATCATTCAACAGAACTACAGCATGTAAATGAAAGGGCACTTTGATAGCACAGCCGAAACCACAGAGCAGAGCTGGAGCCCTGCAGTTACTGTAAGCCAGCAAAAAGCAGCCAAACATCGCTCAGTTTAGAATGTGGAGACAAGCAAGCGAGTGAAAGTAAGTGTGCGTGTGTGTGTGTGTGTGTACGTCTCTAGCTGCTCCTTACCCTCGATGGGAGTGATGTCGCTCTGTAGTTTAGCTCGGCTGGTGAAAGGGGCGTTCTGCAGCACCAGGGCGAAGAGAGGGGGGATCAGAGACTGCAGAGCTGAGAGGAACGTGTGCAGCTTGTGTTCATCTAAACTATGCTCTCCCTGCTAAAGAGAGAAACAAGAGAAGGGAAGGGTATAAAAATAAATCTCCACAGGTGAATAATCAAGCCATTATATGAGTAATACATATTGTGATAGTTACACAAAACACAACTTTTATCTCAACTCTTTATACTTTTGTGACATAACAAGAACCCAGCAGTATTTTTTTTATATTGTGTCAACAATTCATCATGAATAAACAAATATAAATTCTCAAAAATGACTTTGAAATATTAACTTAAAAGAGTTTTCTTTTAATGTTCCTGTAAAAGTTGTGGTTTCGGAGATATGAAGCTTTTGTGTGACAACAAACCTTTTTATTATGGAATTTTTAATTAAAAAAATATATATATATATTTGTTCAAGAAAAATGCTCAAAAACATCTGAAATAAAATGCTTATATATAAAAAATAATCTTCCAAATAATGTACAATGTACTGTAATGAGGAATATGATGCTAGATTTCACTTCACTTTACAAGATATGAGGTTTTGCAGAGAATGTGGCGAATGTTTTGCTATACAAGTATATTTGTTACTTTTCCACACAATTCAAATGCAACAATTGCACAATGAATTATATTTGCACTCCATTTATATTTAGAAAAAATACATTTAAGTCTGAAATTCTTTCTATTTGTTTCAATGTCAAAAATAAAGTTTAAAGGATGAAACATCTCTAAGCACAACTGTATAAATTAAATATTTAAAATCTGCAATTTTGCAACTTTCAAGTTCAACAATACATGAGAGAAAAAAAATCACTGTGTAGTTAAGTACACAGAGGTGTGTGTGTGTGCTTGAAGGGTCTTACCTGCAGTAGTTTTTCTATGCGGCTGAGCAGTGAGGGAATGAGCTGAGCCTGCAGGTTTCCCAGCTCTACCGTCCACGCAGCGAAGGCAGGAATAAACACTTGATGAGTCGCAACAACGACTCTTTCAGACAGATCTCCCAGAGACAGGAGCATCAGCTCGAATCCCTGTGACACAAACATTCAACAAATGAATACATGAAACAGAAGAGTGGTTTAAAAACAGTCATGCCTTAGGAGTTCTGCTGTCAAATAAAAAACATTTGGACAATGAATGGGCCAATAATGAGGCTCCAACATTCCCTGCAATAAAAACTCATTAAAGCTACAAACATTTTCCTTCTCTTAGATGAATATCCTTCTAATATACGAGGTTTCAAAAGCACACAAGCTTTCAAACTTCTCTAATTAGCTTAGAAGGCTGTATATATGAAGCCTGGTAATTCTCGGTTGCGCAAAAACACTTGGTGGTTTCCGGCCTTTTCTTCTGTTCTCAATAAAGAAAATAAAATGGAATAAAGTCATTTTAAAAAGTTTAGAAAAACAAAACAAATGCTGGCTTGTATAAATGTGTGTATAAAGTGAATTTAATTCTGACTCTAGACCATGTGCTACTATTTAGTAGTGGGCTACCAATGAAATGCCTTTCAAAATAACTTTTTGGATGAACAAAAAGAAAACTGAGCCCTTTAAATCCACTGAGGTGGTGTATAAAGGCAACATTACAAAACTTATTTCCCTGTCTAAATATTTAAGGAACTGACTATTTGAGGAAAGTACTGAAAAACTGAGTTGTTGGATTTATGATTTTTTTTGGATGAGGAAAAAAAAAGTGTACAAAGGTAGGGGTGGGCGATTTGGCCCTAAAAACTTCATGGTATACAATATTTCATGGTATTTTCGGGATAACGATACTCTCGGTGTTACGACAAATCACTGAATTAAGATATTAAGATATATCTTATCTGAATTAAGATATGATATGGCACACCCCAAACTGAAATATAAAAAGAAAAATACAAGACTTTAATCAATTTTGTAACAGAAGTCAATGATACTAATAAGGCAATATAAATACCTCCATATATCCAGGATTAAAGTAAAATAAATTAGTTTTGCTAAAAACAGTAAAAAAAGTAGTACCCTGATGTGATAATAAGGGGTGGGTGATATGGCGCGTTATTTTAGGATATAATATTGTTTACAATATTCAAAAATGTTGCCGATATTATTGTGAACGATACTATATGGTACTATATGATGAGGTCTGTTACCATAGTCATGTTATCGAATTTTTGCTGACCTCAATACTGAACATTATGCTTTTCTTAGCAAGGAGAACCAATGAATGTGAATTATTTTATTTACTTTTAATTTACTTACATTATAAAATATAAGCAATGTCTGAATATTCTTAATAATAAAAAACGTCATTGCTATTTGTAAAGCTGTAATTGCATTATGACATTATGTTAACATTATATCAATGGCAAATATCATTTTAAATTTACAATTTTTGTTAAAAGTGTAGTTGGAGTTGTCCTACAATTCTCACACTTTAGGCCATGAAATTGCCTCACAATCTTAAAATATGCTCACACATTGATACACACCTGGGAGTATTTGTCTGGATCGTCAATATAGCCCATTATGATGCCCAGACTCTTGACCACTGCCTCTCGCACCATGTCAGCTTTATCCTCTGCCAGCATCTGCTGCAGCATTGACAGCACCAGAGAGCTGCGGATCTCCTTCTGCCAGCAGCAACACAGACAGACACACACACATACACTTACTTCACTGAGTTTTAACAATTTACTTTAAATCATGCTAAAATCAGAGTGATATTGTAAAAAGTATTATCAATCAAGGTAGACACATGTATTGGAACACTTGCTCATTCACTGTATCTTCTGAAATTAAGGGTATTGAAAAGAGTTCATCCTGCTTTAGTTGTGTAACTGTGTTTACTCTCTAGAGAATGCTTTCTACTAGTTTGGACTGAAAGATTGCTGTGAGGATTTATTTGCATGAAGTGAAGTCAGGATGTTGGATGATCACCACCCCACCTCACTCCCAACTCTCCAAGTCAAATGAAAGTACTTAATGGAGCACCATCATTCTAGAGAACATGGATCCACTGTTCCAATGTTCCACTGCATCAGGCATGTTGCCAACAGTTTCATGTTTATCTGCTCCAAAGTGTTATATAAAGCTAGATTTTACAGTTAGATTCTTTTCAGATTTTCCATCATATCTGCAATTCGTACATGCACACAGTATACAGTTCTATGATGGTAATTTTCCAGATAAATACTATGTGGCTGAATGAGTGAGACTTACGGTTAGGTAGGGGGCCAGCGCTCCACAAGACTCTGCCACCAGCAGCCTCCTCTCTGGGTACTTGTGGTTTATCTGGATACAAACACACACACACACACACACACACATAGACAAAGACACAACATGGCAAAATCAGTCCACGTCCTGACCACAGGATTGCTTTCCCCACTGTGTTTACCAGCCTCCTTCTCTTTTCTTTATGAAACAGCTCGTCATGAACCAGTTCCTTCCATTGCAAAACCTAGTGACGGCTCTGAAAATTACAGTTTCTCCCCATTGTGGTGTTGTTAAGATAAACAGGTGCAGAAACACAATGAAATGATCCTACACGACATTTTAGGACTTAAAACAAATGCTTGAGGGATTTGCTTTAGTTATTTTTGAGGCTTTGATGGTAAAATGGGAAGTTACACATCTGTAATGAGTGTACTTTGTCTGCGTCTGTGTGTGAGTAGGTACTCGGCTTTTCGCATTTATGAGAATCACATGCGAGGTGGGAAAAAAGTACAACTTGTGAGGTCCGTTTTTTTTTTCCGGCTCTGACAGAAATATACTTAAAAAAAAAATACAGTGCTTTGCATTCGTAAAATGTAAATTAATTAATGAAATGGTTCATAGTAGCTTATAATAAGAGTATTGACAGTGGTATGAGAAAGTTTGTGCTGATAATTGTAAATTTTCCTTTATAAATAATTCATTGTTTGGATCAGAAATTTGCAACTGGCCTGCTTAACTCTTTCTTATAATTGACTTCACCTATGTATGTAGGTCAATGATCAATAGGCTTACCCAACAAATTTTGTGTTCAATAATTAGAGCTAAAGGTATTTAAATCATCAAAACGACCAGGGTGATTTAATTTTTGCACCTGCCTAATTTTATTTAAATCATTATTATTCACTTTCTGTAAATCCTATAAACTTCATTTCACTTCTCAAATATCACTGTGTTCGTCTGCTACATGATATAATTAACTTGAATTGCTAATCCAAACAATCAATGATTTATAAAGAAAAATCATGAAAATGATCAGGGGTGCCCAAACTTAAAATAAAAAGCTTAAAAAATGTTTATAGAATCCAGGGATGTGAACCAATGAAGTGGGTCTGGCTAAAGAGCACAGCCATCTTATTGTGAAATGGAATGCATTCTCTGAGATTAGTTCTGATATCTAGATTTGGTGACAAAATTGGATTTGAGTCACCTTACCACTGCATAAACCTGAATATGAGAAATCTAGTTCTATACTAATATTTTTAATTTTGAAAAACTATATTATAAACTATTATTTTCTAAAACATATGCATTTCTATACACGCTTACAAATGCCGTAAAATTGAAACCATATGTGCAATAGTTCAGTGTCTCAAAACATTTGGCACTTCTAATGTCAATGAGTACCTCATCCAATATCAAACTGAAACATCAGTCAAATTTGTCAGATTCAAAAGCAGCAGCTTGTCCAGAAATGCACGTAATATGTATGTCCTTAAAAGTGGCTCAAGTCTCTGTAGTGGAAGCTTAGGAGCAAGGAACCCTATTTTCTCACATAATCTTGTTTTAATATGATTCTGAACTCATTATGCATCCCCAAATAAAAGGTATGGAATTAGGCAGCATATACCGCATTTGAAGACATGTCTTCTTTTTAAATTCTAAGCAGCTTCTTCTGCACATGTTGGACATTTCACCACTCTGATCCAGCTGTATCCAAGTCTCAGGCGTTTTTTTCTTTTAAGTGTTTTTAGCAAACTGTGACCTGCCCGTTTTATTTCTGAGGTTTTCCAGTGGTTTGCATCTTGTACTAACATTTTTGAGATCAGGCTGGTGTTGTCTTCTCTTTATTACAGCCTTTGATACAGCCACAGCTGCATCTTGCGTAGTGTTTCTGATGTGTCCAGCAGCTTTTCTTCAAGACTGCAGTGCAAGTATTCTTCTTCACTCATCCAGTACTGTGGTTCACTGTGGTCTGCCGTTTCAGCCTCATATGATAGCCTGCTTTACCGGCACTGACATTTCTTTGGTCCTTATACTGGGAAACAACATCAACGGGCTCCAGATGTCTGTTGAGGCTTTGTGCATGAACTAATAATGCCAAGGCACACGGCTTGCCAAGAAACATCTAAGAACCAATTATACAACTGCATGCTGTATAAAAGGGCTGTAAATGGCCACACAGTTCATTTAGTATGGAGGTAAACAGCCAGTACCCTTGAAAGGGGCTTATATATATATATATATATATATATATATATATATATATATATATATATATATATATATATATATATAGTATTGTATTGTATATATATTGTATATTAGATGTCATGTCCACACCCGAATGAAACTGAGCTAATTTTTAGGATGTACTGTGTACTGGTGGTCTGCATGGGCAATCTAACTCTTCTATTTCAGAAAATCACTTGATTGTCTGAGGTACGGGTCGTTTATTGCAAAACGAATGTGTACAGAGCTAAAACAACAATTATGCCACTGTGCAATCACTTACAGACTATACAGCGTATCTGTGTGTGTGTGTTTGTGTGCGTGTGTGTGAGTGTGTGTGAGAGTGTGTGTGAGAGTGTGTGTGAGAGAGAGAGAGAGAGAGAGAGAAAGAGAGAGAGAGTGAAAGAGCTGACCTGTTCCCAGCACTGTGGTAAGAGTTCCACCTCCACCCGTGTTGGACCCACATGTCGAGCGAAAGCCACACAACCCATAAGGATCATTTGCCTGGGGAAGACAAACAGCAGGGCGTTAAGAACTGCCACAGAAATGAAGACTATTTTTAAAAACTTTAACTACTACTTACTTTAACTAATACTTAAAGGAAAAAAATAGTCTACAAGTACTTGCAGGGCGCCTAGGCTTATTAAGACCAGCAGGCAGCAATAAATGAATTTACTGTGTATCGTTTATTCGTTCTTTTTTACACATTAAGCAATGTGAATGATCTTTTTGAATTTTAAATAAACTTGCCTTGTCTAGAGTAAAAAAAATGGGCTACTGTTGCCAGTTATACAGTTTAAGATTTAATATTGCAGCAGTTTACTGAAAGTAAGTTAAGGTAAGGATCATACATGTATGTCTTAAGCTGTGTCAAGAAAGCTATTATTGGAATTCAGTCATCTGTCATTTCTAAATCTGCTGATGTGTGAAAACAGAAAAATTTAAACAAAAAATTGTGATTCCAGAAAAAATTGTTAGGCCCCCTGCCCTGTACTTTTTTGCTTTTCCATATTCCAACACACCTGATTAAACTACTCATTTATGAATTAAATTCTTGTCCACAAAAATGTGCAGAGGAGGGTGCCTCTATGACCAGCTCAGTGTCATTGAGTGACTGAACATAATTTATTTTATCATCAGATTATATAAGTATGGTACTTTTAAATGTGCTAAAATTTACTGTTGTCAAAATCTGTTTTTCTGCTATTGTCAGAATATTATTTGTTTATCACAGCATTACACACAATGAAACAAATATAATAAAATAGTATGAATAAAAATGTATCATTAAAAAACAAACAAAACAACAAAGTATATCAGTAAATGTCAGTAAAATGCATTAATTAAATTTAACCTGTAATGTGCTATTGGTACTATAATTGTTTTACACTGTATTTCTTTTTTTATTGTATGACACGTTCCATTTTCTTATGTTTGTGAAAGTAATGTGTAACATGATGGGATTTATCATAATATCTTAACAACCATAACACACTCTCTCGTACTGTGCCCCACTATATAATATGCTCACACACCTCTGCTCGTCGTCAGGTCTCTTGATAAGGTTGAAGAGAATGTGCAGCAGCTGGTCTCTCTCTTTGGGCTCAGGGTGGAGGCAGGCAGTGCACAAGATGAGGGGAATGAGCTCCTGCAAACACACACGCACACACACAGGTGTGAGACCTGAACAAACAACTGGACACTCCCTCGCTCACCCACAGACACTAAAGGGGGAGAAGGGACACTGTGGCAGGCAGGGTTCGAGGATAGAGGAGAGTGAACTGCACACGGGGCCCAAATTCACCACAGAGGGAAAAATATACAGGTCTAAAACCACAGTACCATCTTTCAACAAAGTGTGTGACTGTCGGTGTGTGTAAAGTGATAACTAAATACTTCTATCCTCTCAAGAGCACCTGCAAATATTGGTACAGCCTTCTGACTGTTTTTCCATGGCTACTATATTTAATACATTAAAAGGTTGGAAACGTCTTGCCATCTTTTGAAAATTTCCCGGCCATTTTTGATTTTTATTGGTATTTTTCACCTAAGGTGAAAGCGAACATTTATTTTTTGGGTATATTTAGCTTCAGTACTTGACTACTTATCAATCAAAACATTTATTTCTAAAGAAGTGCCCAACACATCTTTAGAAATACCATAGAATCATAGCCTTGTGTAGATTTTTAGGGATAATAAGCATTAACATATGCTGGCCTCAGCTGGACTGGGCTGAAGTTTGGGTTTTTAAATAGCCTAGGTAGGTAACAGGCCTTTTATGAGCAATTCTGACATTCCAAAATGAATACTTGGTAAAATACTAATATGAAAAGATTTACTACATTTAGTCACTATCAAACTTCTCATATCTACAAACTGGCAATTTTCCATTTTATTTGAGGCCTTTTTATTTGTTTATTAATCATAAAAACACACAATGTAAAAAAAAAACTACTGCCAAAATCTAATGATACCAAAAAATAAATAATAATGGACAATTATTGGTGATAAAAGACTTTTGTGCACCAGTGACTATTTGTTTTCTTGATATGTATCCGCTCTGATTAAATCCAGTATTGCGACAGACCTTTGAAGGCAGGTCAAACCCTCAGCCAAAGAAGACAAAACATAAAAATAAAAAAAATACAGCAGATAGTTACAAAAATCTGTGGCAACTCTCTGGTTAGATTGACGCCTTGTCTATTTGTTTGGACTGTCATTTTTTGCCCTCACTAAGGGAATTTATCTACCAAAGGTCCCCCAGCACATAGTTGTTCTCAGGCTCAGACCAGCACCGATTTTTAAAATTGAGTTAAGAGCTACTGCGTCTAGCACCTGCATGAGCGAGGAGATCAGAAAGGCAGTTAGGAAATATTTTAGTTGGCCCAGATCCACCAACTAAAGGGTGTGTGTCTTTAAGGCTTTAATCACACAGCTTCTGGAACAGGAGCAACGTTGGCACCCAGTAGGCATGGGGACGGGAAATTAAATGGCATGCAGAAAAAAAAACATGCAGAACCTTCCTAGACACAAGTTAATGTAATAATTCCGCAAATAAACACTTTTTTGTTTGATATTTTTTATGAACAGCATGTCTTGGCTGATAGTCTATACTTGTAAAAACTTGATTTGTTGCCAAACTACCACTTTAATTAAATTAAAATCTAAATATGCCCTCTTAAAGCAGACAAAAACATAAAAATATGTCTGTCCACAGTGTGTCGATCACTCAAAGCCTCCTCTACAAAACCCTGCAATTACATGCAAATTCACATAATTGCTTCAATGTAAGTGTTGACTCATTCGAGCAAAAAGAAATCAACGGTTAAACATCAAAAAGACAAGAACCAGCTGATTGCCAGCATGACAGCTCATCACACATATGTGCAATGCTCACTGGCACCTAATTGGTCTTTCTGCATCCACAGCTAAAAAAAAAAAAAAAAAAAACTAAAATACCACTGCGATTTTTAACACACTGCTCAGGCTGCAGCTCCTCAACATTTGTTCTTTGGAGGAGAATGTATTGGGTAATCAATAACTCAGTCAGTGCAGTTTTACACTGGCCAAATGTCCATTATCTGCACTATAACTAGGCACAGACGTCCGGTGTATTTAATTGTACAGGCAGGTGTGCAACTACAACTTAACAGCCTATTGTTCTGCAGCAGCTGCTGTATATAGCAGAGTGTGAGGGTGTGACAGAATGTACGTGTGTAAGCATGTGTTTGTATTTGCACATTTTTAGGACAACTTTTCAAAATTATATCATACTTCAGCAGACTAGAATACAATATAAATATAATATAGCATCACTGCACAATATAGCATCACTCTCGCTATGTGTGTACGTGCAATAAAAAAAATAACATTCTACAATTTCTGCTGCTAAATTAAAGGAATAGAATATTTTTAGAGACTAATCCCATTTTCTATCACTAATATACCAGAGGCAGATTAAGTTTACCCAGTACTAAAGATGCATCAATATATTCAGCAACTAGAATTAAGTAAAAGGACTAAATATTTTATATTAATAAATAACAATTCATTTAAAAATCAAAACAAAAATACAGCAAATACATTTTTGCAATGGTGAAAAAAGCAGGAAAATAGCAATATTAAAAATATATACAAATATATATATAATTCAGCCTTTGGCCACTTTTTCATTTAGTTTATTTTCAAGCAAAAACACCATTCCGATTCATTCCTACCCAAGATCATTTTTACAAGTAGTAAAGTCTTGTAAAGTCTTGTCCTAACACTGCACAAAAACAATCAAGGCTGTGTGTATCTTTAAGTCCAGAGGGGCAGTTAAGCAGCAGGGTTGAATATTAGGGAAAAGGGAGTTGGGTGGGGGTGCAGATAGGAATAACAGTTAAGACTAACAGACAAAGTTCAAAGTCCACTGAGTGGGTCCATTGTTAGAGATGAAGAATGAGGAAATGTCCTGCCTGCACAGCTCCATTACTGTTTACCTTCGCTCAATTCTATTCTGCCGAACATCTAATTTGTCTCAAACTGTCACTTGGTCAGTAAAAGAGAACACAGCTATGCAAAGCAGAAAGACCTGGGGTGGGGACATTATGGCCCACTGCACAGCTATAGGGCACATACACCCAGCAGGTGTGACTGACGTGTGTGTGTTTGTGTGTGGCGGTGCAAATAATTGTGCATATACAGGTATTTGATTTCACAGACAGTAAAAATAGCATTTTTTACACTGACAGGAAGGTCTGACTGATATGAAAATGTAATTTTACTGTAGGTAGGCTAACTATTTTCACTGTTGGTAGTTAGAACAACAACCGTTATTAGAGTAAATGTCTGCACATTTTACACAAACTCAGACCTAATCACTATATTATTCCATTCTGTTAAAAATTCACGTCTCAGGTATTCTAAAACAGGTAATGCAGGCTTGAGAACAGTATAGGAGTCAAAGAAAGACCAATGACATTGGTTGAAAACTGATATACTGTATTTTGTAGAGTTTAAAATTCAATATACTACTTTCAAAGATATTGTACTCTTCAAAATTGGAATATATGGATGAAAGAATAATGATTAATTATTGATTAATTAATAAAATAAAAAAAATAAAAAATGTTGTTACAATATTAGTTTAGCATGTAACACAGATAGATTGATATTTAACAAATTTAAATACGATACTTAACAAATTTAAACACGATGACTTGTTTTATATGTGAACTGATTAAGAGATGTCAAACACAAACATCCCACGTCAGTGCACCATTTGTAGCTTCTATGAGACCAGACGAAATCATGGGACACCACACCAGTTCCTGTTACGTGACATTTGCATTATGATTACTGCGGTTATTATTTTTAAATTATTTAACTGTTTATTGGATTCATTTTATCACTCAGACTGTCCCACCAATTTAGTCCAGTTCATAACCACTGGCAACGACTCCATTACATGATGGCCACAGATGGCTGTGGCATTACTAGCGACTGAATATGCAACCCCCCGATGCTGTGTTTATATCTTAGATATAAAAAAAAACTAGTTTTTTAATTTATTAACATTTTTGTTTTTGTTATAACAATATAAAACTGACCAAACTGGGCTGTTGGAACTTGGGAATGTAGCAGCTTATAAAAACTTTAATTCAAATTACTAAACGGATTGGACCAATATTATGGTAAACGGGGGAAATTCCTAGACTTTTGGTGAGCATTTGTTTTTTGCTACTGTCTTCTTTCTCCAGCTGGACTGTTTCTGTTGATGTGATTGAATATTTTTATATTATTATCCTTTCTTTGTCAAACCATATTTATGTTTTGTCTGAAACAAAAAAGCTCAATAAAAATTGTCAATCAAAAAAAAAATCGGACAAAACTGACAATTCAAACACACTATTTCAGCCAAAGGGAAGCCAAGGCAATGGAAAGGTCTGCAGGCGCACTCTCTCTCAGAACCACACACACACACGCACACACACACACACACACACACAGGGAGGGGAGCAGGGTTGGTGTAGTAGCGTGCAGATGTGTTCCACTCACCTGGCACAGATGCACAACCATTCTCTAACGGAGCAGAGAGAGGCATGCACCAAAGCCGCAGAATAAATGAGCGAACGTGAAAAACAAAAGGACACAGAAGTGGAGGGGAGGGGATAAGAGATGAGTATTGGTGAAAAAAAACACAGTCCAGTCAGAGCTGAATTCAAACTGAAGAGAGCAGAAGGCTGACAGAGGCGCAGGCAGTGCGGCTGATGGAGCTTGGGGGGAGTGGGGGTGTTTAGAGACGGCATGGTGTGGGATGCTTACCTCACGCTTGGCCAGCAGGACGTTAGGGACGATGTGAGGGAGACAGCGGCCCAGCATCAGCATCACACTCTCCTCACTGTCCGCGATACGGGACACCTGATGAAGCAAGACTTTACTTTAGTACACAAGTCTCACTCTTAAAGTAAGAAAGTCGTGTCTAAATTCAACATGTTTTGTGTACATGTTGAATGAATTATACAACTACGATACAAAGAAGTCTAAACGGTTGATCTATGTATGGAAAATTATGCTTCTCAACTACATGCTTCTCTTCCTTATGCCTGTGCATCAAAATGAGAATTTACTAACTGTGGTGACACCTCAATGGCATGGTGGTGTTTTATTTGTAATGAGCATCTAGACAGAGCCTCAAAACTACACCGAAAGAATATTTACCAGCAAACCCCACACAAGCTATTGTATAGTATGCTTGTTGGCACACCTTTCAGTTAATGCATTCATGAACATTAAGTTGGCCTTATTGTTAATACACACACAGTGTGTGGAGTGGTGGAGCACTGGAACTGTTTTCTCTGTGATGATGGTGATCCATCCAATACTTTTGGTTCATCCAGCATCTTGACCTTATCAATGTTCTTGTCATTGAATACAATAGTATTGCCTTAAATTAATAGTAAAAAAATTTAAAATCTAGTACAGTTTTTTTTGCCTGGAGAGTAGAGACAGTTACTCCAACAAATCCAGGATGCACTCTTTTTAATACCCATTATTTCAGTAGAAACAATGAATGAGAATGTATCCCAATACTTTTGTCCATATTGTACACACATGTGGAAGACATTAGGCTCTACTTTATTTTTGAGTAAGATTAAACTCTGTACATTATTTTTTTCTTAAGCCCAATTTTGTCTCCATAGACAACTTACATTTAGGGCAACATACTGTACATTTTGAATCACGTTACACAGTTGGGCAAATCTAGTGTTGGGAATGTTTCCCAGCCACACACAGCCCAGGTAAATGCATTCTTATTACCCACTACACTACAACACACCAACCGCTAATCAATATTTAAAGAGGGGGTCACGAAACGTGGCCGGCCATGCTGCATTCCACAAATGACCACTTTTGATTTGATCACTCAAGGCACTTGTTAACACAAAGTGTACACTGGGGCCCATGTTCATGCCAGAAATACTTGTCCACACCTGATGGGACTCGACTAGGGTTTGGTCATGTTTGGACAAATGTTCAAATACTTTCATGAGCTCAGGTCAGCTTAACATTTCAGGCCTGGATAAAGCTCTACACTGAATGCACAAAGGAGCTCCTGCAAGACAACACACTCCCATTTCTTTCAATTTCTTTCAAAAATGTTTTAAGTAGGCCCTCTGCTGGAAAAACACAATAATCACGTTACCTAAACTGCCTTTTGATCACAGGCTTTTGACAAGCTGTACAAGCTGCTCAATACACACTTTTGCCATCTGAGGAGTCCATTAAATGCATTCCTTCTAACTGGAGGAAAAATGACATCAGGATTAAATTACATTTCTCACCATTTCCTCGACTGAGGTGTGACGCCCTTGCACGACTGCCCAATAATAGCCATGTCAGGTAGTGTTTTGAGCAAATTTACTCTGTGGGTCTGTTTAAATGTGTGTCTGTGTGTGTGTGTGTGTGTGTGTATGTGTGTAACCAGAGTAGCCTCACCTCTGAGCCAAGCCTGCTGTCAGCAGACATTCGACAGAAGGACAAAAGTGCTTGGTGGAAGGCCGGAGACAGTTGTCTGAAAAGAACAAAACACACATTTTAGTTGTCTTATCTGCCTGCTAGCCACCATGGAGCAAAAACTGCCAAAGTGCTGATGTGTGTGTGTGTGTATGTGGTTTATGACGATGAAAGGGAATTGTCCTCCTGTGTGTAATTAGTGAGCGGATATGCAAAGTGATGATGTATGGAATATTCTCTTCCTGTCAGCAGAGGGCCTTATTTCAACAAAGCCAGACTTTAAACAGACTCAGACTCTAACTCGCTTAGTGCAACACTGACACCTTGTGGTAATCAAGTGTTTTTTGGACAAACACACAAGGAAATGTTTGACAGCTTAATTTGTAAATAAATATTTTCCAGACAATGGAACACATGGTTTCTAATTGTTCTGAGACCTTTTTAATACCTTATCAGAGTCATCTGATTCTCTGTGGATCTGGCCCTGGTGATCCACTCACTTTAACAATCAAGAGCAAAAAAAAAAAAAAATTATTAAGGTTTAAATAAGACTTCACTTCACATCTTCTCAGTGCCTGTTTGGTAAAACACAGCAACAAATTAAACTGTGAAGATGAGTTTATGACTTCCATTATCTGTTTCATACCTTCCTACAACGTTCTTCTGAACAGTCTGTTTTCATAAACTTCATGCTGAAGTCCATTAATTCAGTGTGTTTATTTGTATATAAATGAACTGTTAAAGTGAACCTGAAAGGGAAGCAGCTGCTGATTTTGGTACGTTTTTAAACTATAAATTGTACATTTTTTATTCATGGTCCTCTGTCACTAATGGGACCTTTAAAACTCAGAACCCACCTGAAGAACACTGAATTATGGGTACTGTGGTTCAAGGTCATCATATAACAAGCATGATATGCTGATCCTGGTTGAAAGCTGTAGCCATTAGACAGACTGGCCTGGGGTTTAACTCAGCATGTCTTGCATCACTCTTTAATCAAGATAAACTCACTGTAATGCTTGGGCTTTCGTGGCTTATTGCTGTAATACAGCACCACTGCTCACACAAACACGCAGGCAGCCTTTCTACTGAGGAGCTTTTACCAACATTTCTCAAAGTTTAACCATACAGCATGGTTTCCATTAATAAGCCAAAAACAAACCACAAGCAGCAAAGAAAATTATTTAGTTTTTATAAGACAGCTAGAATGAATGTGTTAAATTGGTCTAGAGATTACTGATATTGTTGCTTACAATTAAGCCCTTCTTACAATTGAGCTCCAATTGAATACCCATATTGACATAAATCAGTTTTCTTTAATTTTGTGAGATATTTTATTTTACTTGCCTTCATGACTGAAAAACATTTTGTATACTACAGTATCGCAATATAACTTTTTGCCATGTTATATAGATTCTTAAAAACAGTGCCAATTTTTTAAAATTAATTTATATTTTAGATTAAGAGATTTGTGTCAGACAGTGGTTCACCCCTTATTCTGACTGCATAAAAAGTACATTTTTTTTTTTCCTTTCAGATTTTTCCCCATTTTCTCCCAATTTGGATATCCAATTGTCCCACCCCTTTGTGCGTCCCCATCACCGGTGACGCCCGTGACCCTTGGAGGATGCAGACGAGCGCACGCCTCCTCCGACACGTGTGAAGTCAATCACCCCTTTTTTCGAGCTGCTGCGGATGAATCATTGCCTGAGCAGCTAGCGCGCTCGGAGGAAAGCACAGTGGCTAGGTTCCGATTCATCTGCTCACAGACGCCTCGTGCCGCCTGGCGCCACCTTAAGTGTGATGGGGAGAAAGCGCCATCTACCCACCCGGAGGGAGCAGAGCCAATTTTGCTCCCTCTGAGCACCGGCAGCTGATGGCAAAGCTGCATGAGCTGGGGTTCGAACCTGCGAACTCCCGCTCATAGTGGCAGCGCATTAGACCGCTTCGGCGCCCATAAAAAGTACATTTTAAATTAGATTTATGAATATAATTGTGATCTTTGTACTTCTCTCTGACAACATTTTTCATTTTTAATCATCCTGCTAAAAATATCTCAATATATTCAAGTATATACCAAATAGCAACCCAAGCATTGTGATACAGATCATATCACTTGGTTCTTGACAATACACAGCATTCATTCTTGAAGCACATAGTAATAAACTAGCTGTGCTGGTTGTTTATTAACTACCTTAATTGGACAAATCAACGCTTGCTTTTATATGTTAGGCCTATAAACAATAAAACAGCACTTAAGTAAATGATGCAGCATTAGACAGGCAAAAGCAGCCTGTTAAAAGCATCACCCAGCATGAGGTTGCTCTCAGGCAGATGCTCTAACAAGGCTGTAACCTGTAATCTGTAACCACAGTGTTGAGTGTAATGAAGCAAATGAGCGTCACCTGTTGGGCTGGTCGAACTTCACAGGCCCTTTGCTGTGCTGGCGGGGGCTTTTAAATTTGCTGTGCGGTTGTGTGGATGGCGATGAGTTTTCAGCAGTGTGGTCAGTAGCAGTAGCAGTAGAAGTGTTAGTGCTGGTGGTAGTGTTTGAGTTAGGTTCCGTAGCAGAGTCTGTCTCTGTGACCCCCCGTATGTCCAGATACTGCCCATTATCCAGACTCCTCTCGCACTGGAGCCCAGTTTTAGTGTCCCCACACTCCACTGAAGCTTTTAAAGGAGACGATACATTCCTCTGGAGATCCTGGATCTCACTGCAAATCATATAAACCAAAGAGGGATTTAGATTGACTACTTTAGAGAAACACAACAAACATACAACTACTTAAAGGGCCAATATGCTTCATACACTTTTATTTAATATGACAGCAAAGTATGTCAATATATGTACATTAGCATCAGTTTGAAAATAAGTAATAAAGTTCTCAATATAATACAATATAAAAATAATATTTGTACATATGTACTGTATATAGTAATATATAGTATTACATTGCTGGATGTAGGATGTAATTTGAGCTACTATAAATGGCAAGACTCCCCTAAAACAAATGTGCACACATACTAATTCATAAATTCACACACATGACAAAAAGAAGTGAGATTGAGGCCCAAAGAAAAGTATGTAAATCATAAAGCCAGATTGTAACTCACCTCTGTAATTTCCTTATCTGTTCAGCCAGACTCTGTTTTTCACTATTTAGCAAACTGATCTGATACTCCAGCTCCTGCACCACCTCCTTCTGCTGAGAGAGAGAGGGAAAGAGATAGTGTGAATGAATCAGTGAGTGAGAGAGTGAGTGCAAGGATGTGTATGTGTAGAAGAACAGATATCATGATAAAAAATTAATTAATGGTGATATTAAACACAATATTTTCAATGTTTCAATATACATTATTTACTGATTGACAATTATTACAAGGTGCATTACATGAATTGTCAAATTCCTTTATTATAAAAAAAAATTGGTAGGTGCAGACAACGGTTCAGTGTGTTCTTGGCAAGTTAAATAAAGTAGGGTTTTAGAACTAAAGGTCACAGGTCAGTACAGTTTTGTGACCACTAAATCTGACCATTAAAACACAAGGTAAATGAGGCGTGTGTACCTGAAAAAAAAAAACCCACACAATTGATCTGTGCTAGAGCTCCCCACCCTCAGCTTAAGGCTTGAGATGCTAATCCTGAAAAGCCCATCAAACAGTAATAACTGTCTCAGTTTAAATACCTGTATGGTCTCTGTTTTTTGCACAGCCTCCTGGGCAATGTAGTCCCCAGGCAGGTCGCTAGCGTCCACACCCACTGCTGCGTCCGCTGTTTCTCTATGAGACGGATGGCTGCTGCTGCCGCAGTTTCTGTAGAGCTGCAGCAGGTCCGGGGGCTTTGGAATGTTTAGGCCGACGTCATCCCACAACTCAAAATCCTGTGTGCGCATGCAAGGACACACACACACACACACACCGGTCACAAACACTCAAAATCCTGCCCCCACACCAAATAAACATACACCCACACTGCAGCAGTTCTGCAGAAAGCCTTTAACATGTAAGAGATAGGACCTGAAGATGTACCTGATCATCGTTTTCATCTGAGAAGGTGATGGACGACAGTTTGTATTCATTTTTTAATAAATATTCATTCACTAAAAAATTTAAGGCTCGTTTCTCAAGAGGGCGGATGGGTTCCTGAAATCGCAAATAAACAATCAATTAAAACAGAATTTACCATAACTGAATCTGGAGACAATATAATATTATGGTTAAAAAAATCCTGTTAACATAAAAAAGAGAAGTCAAACCTGAATTTCAGGACTGGATTTGTAGTTTTTGCGCTCCTGGGAGGGAATTTCACATTCTGAGAGACAGATAGAGAGAGAGCGAGCAAGCGAGAGCGAGAGAGAGATAAAGAGAAAGAGAAAGAGAGAGAGAATAAAATAAATGAAAAATAAATAAAGAAAGGAAATGATAGTTGGTGAGACAAAAAAAGAGATGAAAATAGATGAAGTGTAGAGTTACAGATGAAGAGAGACAGATAATGAAAGAAAAAAAAAGATAAAGAAAGAAAGAAAACGATAGTATAAGAGAAAGAGAGAGATGGATAGATGAAACAGAAAGTACAAGAGAGACAAGATGAATATAAGAGTGTAAATGTAAAAAGAGAAAAACAAGTGGTAGAGTTAAAAGAAGGAAAAATGACAAATATATGTACCAGGAAAGAAACAAAAACAAAAAAACGAGAGAAAGTGTGATAGAAAAAGAAATAGAGTAGGATGGAGAAAGAAAAGAAGGAAAGCTTAAGAGAAATAAAAGAGAGACCATAACAAAAATACAGAGAAGATGAATGAAAAGGGTGAAATGAGAGTAAAAAAGAGAGAAACAGAAAGAGAAATGAAGAAAGAGAGCAAGAGAAAGAGAGACAAGGGGAGAGCACAGTAGTGCGAAAGAGAGAGATAAAGAGAGAGAGAGAGAGAGAGAGAGAGAGAGAGAGAGTGAGAGAGAGAGAGAGAGAGAGAGAGAGTGAGAGAGAGAATATGAAAGTCAGTGTGTGAACAGGTAGATTATGGTGGTCCTGTAGCTGTATGGCAGTGGTGCAGCAGTACAGTAATACAGCAGTGTAATAATATGAGAGTATAGGAGTGTAGGAATAAAGGAATAGGACTGTGAAACTGTAAAGTACGCCACCTGCAGCCTGAGTCAGGTTGGTGCGCAGAGCCTGAATGGTCTCCTTGGCTTTCCGTAGTTCAAACTCCAAAACTGGACCGAAGGGGGGTGGGTCAACACGCACACACAAACACGCACACACACGCACACACACAGGCATCCAACCAAGAGAAGGGTCCAACCAAAACAAAACACAAAAACAACAGAACAAAGAATGGGCATGAAAAACCAAAGACAAAGACGAGGAAAGAAAAAACGACAAAGTTTCGTAAGAAAACTGAGGCAGAACCGAAACAGGGACATGCACACTATGGATCTAATGAACGCATGCAGCAGAGATTGCTGGGATGGCTGGCATTTTTGTATTCTTTGAATGAGAGTAATCTGCTGTCTGACCCAGGATTTTACAGCAACAGAATGTCAGTAAAGTAGTTTGGAGTATTAGTAAAAATTTGCAATTTAAATGAACCCAATTCCACATCTTTCTCAGAGCTTCTCTAACAAATAAAAGTGATACAATTGATTCTTTGAGCAATGCCACACAGGAACCATTTCTGTAAGAGAGATGTGTGTTGACGAAGTTTTAAAGCAAGCAGCTTAAACACTGCTAAAAACATTTGGCTGAACACCAAATACAGGACATATTTTTTTTCACAGGTTTCCATTTATGTTTCCATTCCCATTTGTTCACCAATTAATGCATTTTATAGCCTGTGTGTGTTTTTCAAATAAATTGGGAATGTTGTCAGTTTTGTAAAGCAATTACAAAACTTCAATTAAAAAATATTTATAGATTATTTTTTTTATATTCCGGAAGACATACCAAACAAAGCACAATATATTTATCTCTGCAGTGCTATTGTAATCCTGAAATTACTTCAGCAGTGCTACTCTAGTCATTCATTTCTCAGAACATTCCTAATGTTCCTCAGCAGTGCTATTCTGATCATGCTTGTACCTCAGCTTTGTTACTCAAGTCAGATGTGAGTGTAATTTACACAGTAAATGCCATTCTAAGTAACTATCTAATTAATGCTAAGTTAGTTAGCCATCTAATTAAAATTTAGTTGGTTAGCTAGCTATCTAATTAAAGCTAGGTTAGTTGGCTAGTTATCTAATTAAGGTTTAGTTAGTTAGCTATCTAATTAAGGCTGTTAATTAGTTAGCTAATTAAGGTTTAGTTATCTAATTAGGGCTAAGTTAGTTAGCTAGCTATCTAATTAAGACTAAGATAGTTAGTTGTCTAATTAAGGTTTAGTTAGTTAGCTAACTATCTAATTAGGCTAAGTTAATTAGCGAGCTATCTAATTAAGGCTAAATAAGTTAGCTATCCAATTAAGACTAAGTTAGTTAGTTAGCTGGCTAATTAAGGTTTAGTTAGTTAGCTATCTAATTAAGGCTAAGGTAGTTAGCTATATAACTAAGTTTAAGTTAGTTAGCTAATTTAACCTAGCTACCCATGTTGCCTACCTACATAAGCTAATGTTACTATTACTTTCCCAGTAAAAAGCTACAAGCTGTGCAGGATATAAGAGAGTTTGTGAAGAGATAGTAAAGAGGTAACAAGCATTATAACTTATACTGAATGTTATTTTTCATTTAACTAATGCAAACAGAGCACCATCCAATGTCCACATTGTAGCTAAACACGCTGATTGGTGTGGCAAAAAAGTTTTTGGAGGTTCCAGTCCCTGGTTTTTGGAGGTTCTTTACCAGCTGATCTTTTGTGGATCTAAAAATGGTTCCCCCATGGCTCTTCCATTGCTCAAACAACCAATTGTTGCACCTTTATTTTTATGAGAGTTCTATCCACTTCATTGATTTTGTTACAATACGTTTCAGAGGCCTCAATGTTAGGTAAATAACCTTTTCAATTTTAATACATTTTTATTTTAAGGACCTGTGCTCTATCCACAAACTTTGTTCTTAATTGCTAGGTTGAACAAGCTTTACAGAATCGCCTGAATGTTCACATTTTAAAAAGCTAGCCTTATTATTAAAAATAATACAAAAGTAGGTAGAGCACATCCACATGTTAAATTAGGACCAACAAATCCAACTGCTTTATAAACCTATACATTTAAATATTGTGTATGAAGATAAAGCCAAGATTGTCTCATCTGATTCTCTTCAGCTGGTCAGCAACACTGTGCCTCAATTAAAAGCAGAGTAATTGAGCACTGCTCACAGTGACTGTTTCTACATGATGATTTAGGGCTGTTTGCTCAGAAAAGGTTGAAAACAATGCAGTTCGTGAAAGCCTGCAGCAATCCTGCTACAGCGGCCCTGCCTGAGAAAGACACAGGGAAGAAAAGCATGGAGAGCAGAAGACACTGTACATGCCTGTGCACAGGTGATCTGCAGACAACACCCAGTGGGATTTAACACTCCTACAAGTTAAATTTCCTCAGAACAACAGAACAGGATCTCAATATATACTAATATATTGTTGCTGTCAAACCAAAACTTCATTTCATAAAAAAAAAAAAAAACTTCATTTAAAAAAAGGGATTTTATACAAGAAAAAATATATAAATAATTGTATTTTTTATTTAGGTAAAGCTTTTCTACTATCCAATGTATCATGAATCCATGTTAAAACAACTGCCATATTGAAATGACAAGGTTTTTGCACGACAGCAACAAGGTGTATAAAACATAATGCAAAGAAAAATAGACAGAGGAAAAGGGCATAAAATAAAGTATATATAAAGGAAAATAAAGAACAGAAAATAAAAGAAAGAATATTAAGAACAATAAACAAAGTAATAAATAAGAAAGTAAAAAAGAAAGAAAGAAAAAAATAATAAAGAAACAGAAAGAAGGGGGGTTTTGAGTTAACACTGTTGCTGCAGATCGCGAGGGCACAGGATGCAAGATTTAAACGAATGGCAAAACTTAAACACAAGCAAAAGAAGTGGGAGAGGAGTACTGGTGTTCAGACCCATCAGAAAGCCAGAAAACCCCAGGTCAGACAGCCAGGGCTACAGTCATCAGCTAACGAACCAGAGACTCCTCTGATTATAAAATACTAAATCTCTAATTTGCATAAAAGACGTCTTTCTCTGCTGCGAGGTTCAGAATGTGCTAAACGTTTCAAACTTGTGAGATTATTTTACTAGTTATAAAGTAATAAACACTGCATCTAAAACTCCAATCCATCATAATTAAAAATATTTTGTGAGTGGAGCTACACAAATCTTTTAACTCAATACAATGCATATATATATATATATATATATATATATATATATATATATATATATATATATATATATATATATATATATATATAGTTGTATACCAAGTGCTGTGTGATATATACTGGTAAGTGACATTACTACACTCTGCTAAAATGTGCTGTTAGCATGTACAATTTCTTAAAGATTCTCCTTTATTGTGTAACATCTAATAAATGAAAACAGACCTATTATGAGCCAACAGATTTGTGAAACATGCTCTTAGAAAGCATGAGTTTATTACCTTTCTAATGATAAACATCAACCAATTATGAAATTTTGCATTAGTGAACTATATCAATACCTCCCAACATTAGTTATATATGGCATAACTGGCTAGAAATTGAACATTTGTAAGCATAACCCAAAAAATAAAAGCCCTTAAAGTGCATTTCAGTACATTTCCAACACTAGTGCTCACACTGTGCGTGGTCAAGGCCTGTAACATAAATGTGCTAACATATTCTGATTATGCTGGTCAGTGTACCACTGGAAATTGGGGATGTGGAGATTTTGGTTCTAATATAACCAAGTCTGAATCTGATGTGAACCACAGCTTTACTACACAGTTTTTATTTATTAAATAAAGGGGGTTAATATTCAAAATCCAAAGTTTATTATTTGGCCTATAGAGGTTTCACTTATTTTACATTTTTTGCATAATTCAACTAAAATATAAATAAATGTATTTATAGTGTTTGTGGTGTGAAACACTCTAAAGCTTCACATTTGCTGCATTGCATGCTTATGAAAGCTCTAAAAATCTCAGGAAGTGTAGGTTTACTGGTGGTAGTAAATAAAAATGACTATATTTGTCTTGTAGTCATGGCAACCCTTGTTTGTATTATATAAACCAAGTTATATTCACCACCACCACTGTGAAGAAATCCAAGCTAGTCATTTTTTTTCAACTAAATTAAGGAGACATGTTTAAAAGTCAGTGGTATCACTCCAGTAGAATTTATTTAAATTTTAAGTTATAATTCTATAAACAACAGCAAGAAAAACCTTACTATTAAAAAAAAATTAAATAAAGCAAAATAAATAGTTTTGGTTATTTGAAACAAATGAAATCTGAATTATTTCAGAAGTGTTTTAGGGGAAATATCTTTAGGTTGTTATTCTCGCATTTCTACTCCTGATCTTCAAAGAATGAGCTCATTTAGCTGGCCTGATGAATGTGCTCAGTGAGGCAAACTGGTAATGGCCTCATCATCATGCACCACTACAGAGATCACGTGGATCTCTGACTGATTTCTCCCTTGTCAGCCTGTAATATTCTCAGCGAACTGGCTAGGAGGTTTTACCGCTCGCACTGATGATAGCAACGGATTCATAAAAAGGCAGCATCATAATGTGGGAGAAACCCCCCACCCCCAAGGCTATCATCATTCAAATTGAACATCTAAACTGAACACTTAAACCACATTATGTTCTCAAAGTAATCCCAAGCAGACATAAGCAAGCCTGTTTATTAGCCCTTTCAGGCATTTAGATGTGCAGTTTGCTAACCAGTAAGATATAAACCTCTCTTAGTTAATAGGCAGTTTAGCTTTGCAGTTCCTGGATTTTTAGCCAAACTAGGCCCTATATTTCATCTCCTAGGCACACCTAATCTATTTACTTAATCTATCCAGCGAGAGATACTAAGATTTGAGGCATTAGACTTTTAAAAACAAGATATTTGCCACAGAAAATGCAGAAAGAACGTGAAAATGTTTTCTTTGCTGTGACCAGTTACTCAATTCATTAACAATCTTCAGGAGAGGAAAAGACCATGAAAACCTTTAAGCTCCAGCCATCGTCTGTGGTTTCTGATAACCAGCCTGTCTTAACTTTTCTTTTTCTCTTCAACTGCACCATTATCACAGCACAAGAAGTTCTGCTTACCTGCCACCCGCTCGTCCGACTCTCTGTTCCCGTCATCAGAGTAGCGTGTGAAATCCAGAGAGTCCAGGGTGCTGATACTGCCGGCCCGGTCTATAAAGACAACAACAAAAAAATTATTTACTTAGTCATTCATTCATCTTCTTATCTGCCCATCATCAAACCCCAAATCAACAAAATAGTATCCAGGCCAGCCCTGCTTCTGCTATGTGTACATAACTCTAGAATTAAAACATTGTTCTCTTAGTGCTTCTTTTATTTTTTATTTAAAAAGACAGTCTCTAAATTAAGTAAGAAAGGTTTGTGCATATATCTCTAGTATCAAGCATGTAGAAAATAACTTGTACAGTTAAAGAGTGGATGAAATCTAGTGATCACTTTTAGCTTGCTAGCTCTCTTCAGTTTTAATTCTGTTTTTTGGTTTGAAAATAGAGGGTTTTCCATCCACTCAGTTTTGCCTATTTTCAAAATGCCGATTAAAACCTGAATGGAAGAAGGCCACAATACAAAATGTGCTAGAATGAGGTGTAAAAGTAAGAATATTGCTAAGGCCAAAATGAGGAAAAGTTAAACAGAAGGGCTTTTTGAATAAATTATGACGCATCAAGCCCCAAATCAAATTTCCAATTTTGCTTGTTTATTAGTAAATGGAAACAGATTATTTTGCATTTTTTCTGCCAAAACTTCAGAATTGCACATGACTTTTTAGGATGTGATGATGAAACCTATATAATGTGCTAATGAGCAGACAAGGACTAAGTTTGCAATTCTGTTATGTTTGCATTAGTCTTCATATCAGCAGTTAACCAGCAAAAGTTGTCATGGCCAGAAACACTCCCAGGACCTACCAGACCACACGGATATAGAACGAATATATTTGACTTTACAGGGATGGTCAAAGAAGCACACTGATGCTATTTATCTGAATATTTTATCTCTTCCCCACTAAAAAATATTACTTATTTCAAATAAAAAAGCAATCTTAAAGAATGCTGCTTTAAAGTTAACGGCAAATTAGACCTTAATAGTAAACAACCTGCCAAGAACTTTAAAATCATACACATATCAACATGTAATTGATTTAAAATAATATTTTTGTTACTTTGGCATGGAAAAGTATCATAGAGAATATATTAAAATTAAATATAACTGATATTAAAACAAAATCAACATTACTGGTATAAAAAACTGTAAACGGTCTTAGTACTTTATTCATCGCAGTCTAACAAGTACAAATCACATGACTGAAGCTGAACCCGAACCTTTGGCAAGAATGCAGCCAGTCACATGGTCACATATCACACAGACTTGCAGAGTGAACCCGGAAATGGCCATCGATACGCCAGGCTTCTTTTTGCCTTGGGAGCTTAGTGGCATAAATGATCTGTTTCAGAATGAATATCGGCTACAAATGTCTTGGTTTCTTGTTGGATGAGGAAGACGTATGGCCAGTGGCCCAACTTGTAAAACTGGAGGCAATTGAGGACCTGACTTGTGAAAGTGCAAATAGGATCTAAATGTTTATCTCTGTCTGCTTCAGTGGAGTGGTGATAAGAAATAGAACAGCGGGCATGCCCTTAAAGCACCAAGTCTGTCTCTGGGTGTGACTTGAATAGCAATCACTCCCGGCAGAGTCAACTCAAATACACCAACAGATTTGCTGCTGCGTTTGCCAGTGGCACCACATACAGTACAATCCACTTACAATAATAAGACACAAAGAAGAGCTTTTAACGATGTACCGTGGGGGAAAATGTATTTAGTCAGTCACCAATTGTGCAAGTTCTCCCACTTAAAAAGATGAGAGAGGTCTGTAATTCAGAAAATCAAATTTTAAAGAGGTTTTTGCAAATAATGGTGGAAAATAACTATTTGGTCAATAACAAAAGTTAATCTCAATACTTTGTTATATATACTTTGTTGGCAATGACAGAGGTCAATCGTTTTCTGTAAGTCTTTACAACGTTGGGACACACCGTTGCTGGTATGTTGGCCCATTCCTCTATGCAGATCTCCTCTAGAACAGTGATGTTTTGGGGCTGTCGGCAGGCAACAAGGACTTTTAACTCCCTCCAAATGTTTTCTATGAGGTTGAGATCTGGGGACTGGCTAGGCCACTCCAGGACCTTGAAATGCCTTTTACGAAGCCACTCCTTTGTTGCCCTGGCAGTGTGCTTGGGATCATTGTCATGCTGAAAGACCCAACCACATTTCATCTTCAATGCCCTTGCTGATGGAAGGAGGTTTGCACTAAAAACCTCACAATAAATGGCCCTTTGCAGAGAAACAGCCCCAAAGCATGACGTTGCCACCCCCATGCTTCACAGTTGGTATGGTATTTATTGGATCCAACTCAGCATTCACTCTTCTCCAAACACGACGAGTTGTGTTTGTACAGAACAGTTCTACTTTGTTTTCATCTAACCATATGACATTCTCCAAAAACTCTTCCAGAACATCCAAATGCTTTCTATTAAACTTCAGCCCGGATATGTACTGGCTTAAGCAGGGGGACACATCTGGCACTGCAAGATCTGAGTCTCTGGCGGCGTAGTGTGTTACTGATAGTAGCCTTTGTAACGTTGGTCCCAGATTTCTGCAGGTCATTCACTCGGTTCCCCAGTGTGGTCCTGGGATTTTTACTCACCGTCCTTGTGATAATTTTGACCCCACGGGCTAAGATCTTGCGGGGAGCCCCTGATCGAGGGAGATTAGCAGTGGTCTTGTAGGTCTTCCATTTCCTGATTATTGCTCCCACAGTAGATTTTTTCACACCAAGCTGCTGCCTATTGCAGATTCAGTCTTCCCAGCCTGGTACAGGTCTACAATTTTGTTTCTGGTGTCCTTCGAAAGCTCTTTGGTCTTCACCATAGTGGAGCTTTTATACAGATAACGAGGTCAAACAGGTGCCATTAATACAGGTAATGAGTGGAGGACAGAGGAGCCTCTTAAAGAAGAGGTAACATGTCTGTGACAGCCAGAAGTCTTGTTTGTAGGTGACCAAATACTTATTTTCCACCATTTTTTGCAAATAAATTCTTTAAAAATCAGACAATGTGATTTTTTGTTTTTTTTTCCCCTCATTTTGGCACTCATAGTTAAGGTCTACCTATGATGTCAATTACATCTCTCATCTTTTTAAGTGGGAGAACTTGCACAATTGGTGACTGACTAAATCCTTTTTTCCCCCCACTGTAGACTGCAATCCCTGAATGACATCACTTCTTAAACTAAACTAAACGTAACAGTGCAATATGACACATTTTTACTAAATTTATTAAGAAAATATATTTAACACCCAATCACCCATTAGGGAAAAATACTGGCTTCTTTCTATCAATAGATGATTATACCCCTTTAGCAACTACAACTGCAGCCAAATGAGTCTTGTCTTTTATTAGGGTCTCACCACACCATGAAGAATTTTTGGCCTGCTTTTCCTTGAAAACTAGCTTAATCTCTGTAAAATTACTGAGCCTCAGAGTATCTAATGTGCATTTTAGGTTCTGCTACCACATTACCGTCACATTATCTGGAAGAACTCTCAATTCATGGTACCCTCAAAGGTAGCAGGACACACAGGTCCTGGGGTAGTAAAGCATCACCAAACCATCATGCTACCACCATCATGCTTCACATGATGAATGTCAAACTTACATAAGTATTAAATATTCGGTTCAGTGCCTTAAGGAAAAAAATCTGGAACCAAGCTTTGTTCTGCAAACTAGCTCACAAGGTTTTATCACAACATTTACAGGTTTTTAATCTTTCAGCATCATGGTGTGGCATGCTGAAGCAGCTCTACGGGGGGGGGGGGGGGGGGGATATTTATTAATTCCCTAAATATGAAAATGAATCTCACCTTTCTAACAGGGCTTCACTGTGTGCATACACACAATACACACTACCGCCCACTGCTAATATCCACTAATCTTCCAAAGTCATTTAAATGTTTTGTCTGAAAATAGTTATTCAGCTACTCATTTGCACCTCTATTTTTAGCAAAGCAAGCACCGTAAAGGCAGAAAGGCAGAGCATTTGTAAAGACATGCCTTTGCTGGTTTAACCACCTTTGGAGTGCCAGGATGTTACATATTATACAGGCCTACTGACCAATGGCTTAGTTTACCCAATAGAATTCCTAGATGTACAGTTTCTCTTTGGCTGGCAGCTAAAACATGCCAGAATATTCCTCTGGGTTCCTCTGACTGCTGAAGAAGAATGTGAAATCATCTTAAAGTCAAAATAAAATTGCTCCCAAAGCGGAAGCAGCAAGCCATGAACACACATAATCGGACACGTCCTGCCTGAATTTGGCTACTGGGAGTTCTACCTAGCTGTTCTACTGACTCTATTGAAAGAACAGAGGGTGGTACAGTGTATGGCTGGGTGATCCTTTCAGTTCTAATAGATTTTCCTTGTAGTTTCAGGAAACATTTAAGCATGCAAAAATCCTGGGTCTACATGTTGGGCATGCTTTGTACAACTTTAGAGTGAAAAAAGAAAAAAGAACCAAGCAAAAGTTTAGGAACTACAGAAATTTTAGAACGTACACTTTTTTATTACAATTTATCTTTGCCCTTATCTAGATTAAGTTACTGACCACTCAAAACTACTCACGACTACTCAATGACTCCTAACAATCTGCAGACATAGACACCAGGAGTGGTGGTGCACTATTCTTCTGTGCAGAAACACCTGCACAAATATGTCCTTATAGTAAACAAAGCCATTAAAAAGAAATCGTTTTCTGTAGCCTTCCAGCAATTCAGCATCAGACATTCAGCATCATATTTCCCCAATCTAAACACCATTAAAATACTCTTTAAAAAGCAGTGCACACAGGACAGACCACAAAGTCTTTCATAAGGAACAATGGGCAAACCTCTCCCAAACAAGAACTTAAAAAAATTACAAAAAAAAAGTTTACAAACATTAATAAAAAAGAGGGGAATTAAGAAAATATCAAGATCCTTAATGCCTTTTAGAAATCTAGCCATAATTTAGTTACTTAGTTAATCAAAGTATCAGAAATATTGACCATGGAACTCTTGCAACTTTTGGAACTTTTGCATGCCCCTTTTGTTAAGGATGTAGTTCCATGATCAGAAATGCATGAATACTGATACTTGTAGCGATTATATGCCCGATACTATGTGCTTAGAACACATTGCTTCCCTTTTTTCGGGACAATTTTATCAACTTCAAGATTTATACTGTATATATTCAGCTCCAGATCCACAGCACCGAAGATGGCATGAGCAAAAGAATGAGAGATACAGAGAGAGAGAGAGAGAGAGAACATGCAGTGAGGAAAGTAAGTTTTAAGCAAGTAACTCAATAAGCACTCAGTTCATCCACCGTTAGTCCATTTTGACATCCAACGCAACGATTCCACATGCAGTAATAAATGTGTAACTTGCTTGAAAACGCTGCTGTTATTTCCCAAAAGTCTCATCCGATTGGCTGATGTGAGCCTGACATTACATGATCACACCGGGGTAATAAACATACATCCATATAGTACAACTAATCTCACATAATTTCACAAATATAATTTCTCACAAATATACCAATTTTACATGCTTGTTATTATTTATGTGACAAAATTCTAAATTAACTAATTTAACTGCATAGAACCACTTTACACTAAATAACCCACACTTTTATAAAACGCTCCTGAATGCTTAATTCTAAGAATGTAGTAATGGTACAGTAGCTATGAATTCTTATCCATTATTACTGATAAAATGAGCAGCACTAATAAAAATGTTACACAATTTAAAAACTCCATCCCACAGGTTACATTGTGTAAACATTCACAATAAACAGACAACTAAAAATAATCAAACTTTAAAGAAAGAGACCCCAACATACTGTATGTGATATTGTATTTACGTAGTATATGTTGTACCTCATTCCTTCATAGAACAGTTTAGTTACAACCAAAATGTTTATAAAGCAGAGAATCTGCTGTCTTTAAAAGCTTTCACAAACCACTTTTACAGGCTACTTACTGACAGACAAATATATATATATTTTTGGCAATCTCTATCACTTTGTTATGTAGGCCCACCTTAAATTCAAACACGCAGCTAAGGCCCTCACACTCACAGATTGGGTCATCATGGGCAAATGAAATCAGTTTTAAGCCTTTAAGGCACCTATTGGCACTGACTTGCAAAAACTGAATGAAGATCTATATTCCATACCACACTACTGAACAGCAGGTTAAACTGGTTTTAAGCAGTGAAGCACTGAAACCGGTAAATATCAACCTGTATGGCCTAACAAGTTTAAGGGAAGGCATAAACAAGTCTATTAGAGATTGTTAAACAACTCTACACAGGTTGCTAAATATTAGGCTATAAGTCTTCATTACTTCAATAGTATTGTAGCTGCATTGTGAAACGGAAGTCATGTATGAATGACTCAATTTGGGATAAGCTACACGATCGTGACTAAAGACAACACCACCCACAATGCAAATCTCTTCCTAGCCACAGGTGGACCTTAGCCAAGAGACAGTCTCATTAGCCAACTTCAGAAGGCCGTGGCAGGCCTGTGCCCGACTGTGTGTCCTATACAGCACAGCGAGATTCAGCTGGAAAACAAAAGGACGTGCTGGATGGATGGGGAGTGACAGGAAGGTTTTGATGACGACCAGGCAGCTGCTCCTCACACAGGATCCAATTAGGCCATGCATTATGCAGCATACGGTCGCTTCAGTGCAGCACTGAATCCTCGACAGCTTCCAAAAATACTGGAGCTTTTTAACACATTTCACAGCTCCAACACCTCTGACATCGCTCGCAGGAGAATCTTCCAGTGTTGGCAGTGTAAAAACAGCATTATACACAAGTTCAGATTCAACTACATCCACTGAATACAACAATTATTGGTCAGGTTTCCATTCTGCTAGTGAATTAAATTCAGGCAAATAACTGAAATGTTGCACATTAATCTCACTCTGTGTGTCATGTCTGCAAAATCTAAATTAGATAAAAGTATCATGACTGTTTATGACCACTTCTACCTGCATGTTTTGGAGCAATTGAGACACCTCAATTTTTTTGTTGTCGTCACATTAACTCACCTCATTAAAGTATGCACTCAGGCTTTGGACATTTGGACACGCATGTCATTCAAAAGTCACCATTCAGTGTGTTCTAATTTATAATAAAGTATTTTAAAGTGAAACAGGCCTGTCACAATAATTTCCTTATTGTCCTACCATACAATAGATGTACATTTGTAATTATGGATTTAATAAGCTGAGAAATGTAATATTACAGGATTTTACACCAATATAACTGACAGGGTTTTTTTTTCTATTTAAGTAGATAAAGGTATTCCGATACTTTATCTTCACTTCTACCTGCTGCCTTCAGTCATGTTTTAGAGCAATGGAGACGTCTGTAACACTTAATCCGTTTTGTTGTTGTTGTTGTCACATGTATTTACTCACCTCATTAATACATGCACTCAGGTTTTGGCCATTTGGACAACTGTGTTAATAAGAAGTCACCATTCGGTCTGTTTTATTAAAAAACAATGTATTATAAAATGAAAAGGGCCTGTACAATAAATAAACATGACCTCCAAATTTTCACAATAATGAGGACTTTGTTTAAAAGCATTTTTTTTAGGATATTTATATCTCAATTTTTGAAAGGGGTAAATGGGGTGCATTATTATGATATTATATTATGACAATTACATAGTTGACTACAGTGATTTGTGGGATAATATATTGTATGAACAAAAAAAATTGTGACAGACATGAAGATAAACTTTTTTTGTTTTTACAGGGCTTGCCATAATTACATTTTTGTCACAGGTCATCTCTGGAAGGCTCAACAGTGAGGTCTGTAGTGGGTCTGGGAGGCTTCTATTAGAGTCCTGGGCTTAATTCAATAAAACACTGAACAGCTTGAGATGTAGTGTTTGTTTGAAGTATGGGTGAGTATAGGTGAGTATGGGTGAAGGGAAGGGGTTGGGCCCTATGTGTAATCCCAAATATTAAGTGTAGGATTGCGTCATCTTTTTCTGTATTATTTATTGTATTTAACTAAATTAAACTAGAGATGCATAATGACCATGTATTCATATTAGAATCAGACAGATGTTTAAATGTTTTGGATATTTTAAGCTAATATCTGATGATGTATTTATTGAACTACTATTTAAAGCAGTATTGTGTGAGAACTGGTATTTTTTGCTCCTGGGCTTCCTCTCACAGATGGAGAGTGCAATTTACAGCAGCAAAAACATGCCTTGAGTTTCCACCCATGGTAAACAGGGATTTTATAATCTGAGAGAAATAAAATTTGAACTGTAAAAGAAGTACATGGCCTTGCTTGTACAGTAATGTTAGAGGATATTACAAAAATATACACTTAATAACTTTAGTTAGCTCATTTGAACTGTGTTACTCTGTGTAACTGTGCAAATTTACAGCATTGACGTATGTACAACATTATGTTACATTTTTGATGAATTAGTGATTCTGATCTTTTAAAAATCACGTGATCCAATCACATGATCAAATCGGGGACATCTCTAGATTTTAAAGATTATTTGTTAAGTAAGAATCCTACATTATGTTGTGTTAAGGACGACTGCACTAAACTGCCTGCACTGTAGTCTCATCGCAAGACGTGTGATGTAAATACACGTGTTGAAAGCTGTGCACCTCAGTCCAACAGAGTTTTGCGCAGATGTTTCCAGTTACAGCTGAATTCATGCTTTTAATCCCAGAAAAACGCTATTATTTACCTATTAAGAAGCCATTTAAATGGCTGAATAAAGAACTGATTCATGTTGTTTTGCTGTTTTCCTTTGGACAGCGCATGGGTTTGGGGGCGGGGCTGGTGACGTCATGGGCAATGCAGTATTTAATATTGCGATATATATAGTCGAAAAAAGAACATACCGTGACATAAGGCTGGAGGCAGAGCGAGGTAAAGGTCCACAGTAAATACACAAACTACTACTTAGCATAGACAAGTGCCAAAACCATCAAGGAGCTCAAACTAATGTATCACGACGCACACAGATATTTGCATATTCAACAGTGTTATTGCCCATCACACTTCTTGGGACTTGGGAACTCTAAGCAAACAGAATTCTATAAAGTATTGAACAGAAAAGGTCTTTGACTCATGTCAATAATGGAACCCTTACTAGAACCATACAAAACCAAGCTTAAAGGTGTTTTTTTTTTTTTTTTTTTTTTTAATCTTTCAAATGTTTTTTGAACAGTTGTGCTTCTATAAATAACCATCTCTTCTTTAAAGGTTTTTAAGAAACCCTTTTAAAAATTATTTAATACTGTGGACTTTCCTAAACAGTCGTAATCAATCAGAAGTGTAATGAGACCAGAGAGAGATTTTAGAGAAATTTTCTCCTGTGTCTTGCTTTAAAGATTTCACACAATAGACGTGTGGCTCAGCCATCTGCTCAGTTTCAGCAGGCTGCCAGCCTCTGGGGAGCTGAAACTGCATCACTAATAAAAAAAAAAAGCAGACAGCCCCCATCATCCCCCGTACCTGGTCAGAGCACAGAGCACAGACGGCAGCAATTAGAACAACAAACAAACCAGTCACCAAGGCCTTTCTAACTGCAATACAACCACAGTGCAGTGTCCAATACCGCCTGGAGCAAGAGGGCTAATTACAGGTTATGGTCGAGAGCGTGGCTGGCTAACATTAGCGGATAGGAGTACAAGTCTCATCTGCATAACGTCACCTTCTCCCAGAGAACCGACAACGTTATTAATGACCACAGGATCCGAGGCACTGATGAAGTCACGTTCTGTTCCAGGCCCAGACGAGGTTCGGCAGAGTTTATAATCAGAGGAAATTATCACTATATCCAGGGCTAGAAGACTACACAATTTTTTCTACTGCAAGTCGCAACAACAGGAATTAGGGTAATGGGTTAATAGGCTAGTGTTGCCTTTTTTTAATATATATATATATATTTTTTTTTTCCTTGAAAGTGTCCATTAATATTATCTGCAAGGTTTAACAAAAAAAAAAAAACACTTTTTTATCCAGGCTACTTTGTTAATGTAACATTTAATAGAAGTCAATGTAAAAATATTTGAAGTAGTTTTGGCATTTCTATTGGTCCATTTATTACAAATGTTTGACTTATACAATAACTGCCAGATTCAAATTAAGTCAAAAAGTGAAAAATGCACAAAAATGTAAAGATAAGATTTTTAAATAAAAGTAAGAATCTGCTTTATATGAGTAGATCAATTTTTACAGTGCCCCGTCTGTTCCAAACTTTGTTTCTATAAATAATGCTGTTAACCTTTATAAGTGAGATATTTTTTTAGTAGCAATTTACATTATGATACATTGTGGACTAAAATAATAATTATCTAATCTAATAATAGCTGTGCATTGTGATCTAAAATCAATGTCACAATAAACTAAACATTTTGCCTCAACAACATTTAATATATGCTTACATAAATGGTCAACAAACATTGTTTCTTTTTCTTTGGTATAAGATGCTCGAGCTGCTCAGTTGGCTCAGTGTTTGGTTTACCTTTAGTGTTGCTTCAGTGTAACAGACTGGATGCTGTGGGGTCACATGACTACATACATTATGGTAATTCTTTAAAGGAATTTCTAAAACACAACACAATTATTGTTATTGGCAACATTAGAGTTGGCTACACATTCTGTATGTCAGCTTTGATTGATTTTGATTAATAGCGCATCCCTAAGTGCATTTAATATTTTATAATCCACCCTTACGGACATCCCCGATCTTTCAGGTCCCATTTATTTTAAAACACTTTAAAATACAACTGTTAAACACCAGGTAGTAAAATGACAAAAAGACCAAAGAAATTGAAACTGAATGAATTACAACAGGAAACATTTCAACCTCTATGTCTGCCACTTCTGTCACTTCCTGGTCACCACCAAGATTCATACTAAACTGTTTAACCTGTTTGAACATAACAGATCAATAAAATTGCTGCCATTTTTACTCTTTTTGGCCTTAACTCCCCTGAGGTTTTGTTTTATTTTCCCAATAGGATTCTCAATAACAATTAAAGCATGTGAGTAAGTGCAAGTGTAATGTCAACCAATCTGTTTTCTGTGTTACTTGTGTTTAAAGCACTAGCTAATGGTTAAACACCTGCATACCTCTATTACTGTCTATATACAGCTCTAGAAAAAATTAAGAGACCACTTCAGTTTCTGAATCAGTTCTTCCGGTTTTGCTATTTATAGGTATATGTTTGAGTAATATGAACATTTGTTTTATTCAATGAACTACAGACAACATTTCTCCCAAACTCCAAATTAAAATATTCTCATTTAGAGCATTTATTTACAGCAAATGAGAAATGGCTGAAATAACAAAAAAAATGCAGAGCTTTTAGACCTCAAATAATGCAAAGAAAACAAGTTCATATTCTAAAGTTTTAAGAGTTCAGAAATCAATATTTGGTTCTCCCCCAGACTACACACTGCTTTTGGATAATTTTATGTCACTCCTGGTGCAACAATTCAAGCAGTTCAGATTGGTTTGATGGCTTGTGATCATCCATCTTCCTCTTGGTTAAATTCCAGAGGTTTTTAATTTGGTAAAATCAAAGAAAATTATTTCTTTAAATGGTCTCTTTTTTACAGGCTTAATCACAACCCTATTTTCATTAATCAATCACTTTAATTATTATTTAATTTATTCTAATTAAAGTAAAGTTTTACATTACTTTGTAGATACATTTAACATCATTATTGTACAAATATTTTATCCAAAGCCATTTGCAAATTTAGGTGATTAATATCTTCAAAGTGCCTGATTTAAAAAATCATGCCATTTTGCCAAATTCTTTGCATGTATTTAATGTAGGTAATGTCAGAAAACATTAAATCAAATCTATGTGGGTTCTGTTCTGGCTAGGAGATGTATTAAAGTGTGTATTTTAACTGACTGTGTATTACAGCTACAGAAGACAGATATCAGATTGGAAAAACACTCAAGTATTCCTTTTAAACACCCTTTTTGCCAACATACACAGAGAGACATCTGGGATACAAAGCTAGCACATAATCACACATCTGCTGAGGTCCCTTAACACCCACAAAGTTCCATCAACACAGAGACAATAGACACAGATCACCAGCCTCATTTACTACCACACAGAGGAATCGGTGTAATAGCATTATATTACAGTAAGATTGATTAGTATTATGATTATTATTTCCCTCAAATAATCACAGCTTTTAATTGAATCAGAACCACTATGCCCAGGTAGCACCAATCACCACATCCCTTACATACAAATACTGAATATGACAGCTACAGGAAGAGACACAGAACCCACAGAACCTGTGTTCTCCTAGCATGTGAGATCAAGAAGAACGCTGCCGGATCATTGGGTTACACACAAACTGGACTCTTGTTTGGATCAACACTTCAACCTCATGCATAACCTTGGCACTGCAACAGTAGTGGGAGGCGGGTAAATATGAAACGTCATGCTGTGAAAGGTAAACAATAGGAAGCACACATGGACACGCTTTCAGAAACACTGTAAGGTCTAAAAGCCAGAGTACACCAGGAACTGGATTTACATCCACATTTAGCCACTTTCAAAACATGCAAATGAAGAAAGAGCTACCTTCCCTATGTTTCAAATCCTACCTGAATCTAACACTTCGTTCAGCTAATCACAGACTTCGAAAGAAGTGATTAGAGGATCATGTGAGGTCAGTTAGGGTTAAAGCAAAAGTCTACAGGAAGCTAATTCTTCTCAAGAACAGAGATGGTGATCCCTGACCTACAGACAAGTCATATCATTGCCTGGTTGAGTGAATAAGTAACATGGAAACTAAACATGAAGAGACAGACCTGTTCATTAATTGTTTCCTTTACCGTCCAGGTAAATGCTTTCTACTAGATCTAGATTTTGGAGTACTGCTGTGAGAATTTGATTGTATTTAGTGACAAGAGCTTTATTGATCTAGTAGACCACGCTTGGCATTTGACATGGTACCAAGAGGTTAATTTGGTAACTGCTTCAGAGAGTTATATTTTATTGGTAGCACTGTGCTACAGGGATTAGAAAAGCTGTGTCTGTGTGTGGGCATTTGCACATCTGTGTGGGCAATGGTGTGAACAATAAGCATCAAAGGGATACATAAATCTAGATACATAAGTGTATAGAAATATGACACAAGTTTACTTTATATTTGCTTAAAAACATTTTGCTTTTACAGTATTCTACCAAATTCTACATAATTCCATATATGGACTAGGGATGTAAATATTACACAAGGTTCTCTGTTGTGCTCTGAAAGAGAGATGGAATATATTAAGATTGTGTAATATATATATATATATATATATATATATATATATATATATATATATATATATATATATATATATAATATGGTAATATGTAATAGTGTCACAACGTATTTTTATGGGTATATCTTTGGTACTATTAGCATTACAGCAGAATAACATTCATTATGTTAATTGTACCAAAATAATTGCTTCAGTATTATCAGTCTTATCAACATCGGCTTTATTTCAAGATCTAGAGCGTAAATAGTCTGTATTAACTACTGTAATTATTATTAGTATATTATAATATTAATGCAAAGCTTCCTAATGTGTCTGCAATTCTTATTCATTTCTGATTTAAAGCACAACCATTTTAGGCTTGTAATTTAAAAGAAGAAGAAAAAAGTATCCATATCCAGGACAAGGTTTTAGTACTGTTATCATATCAAAACGGTTGATCTTTCTATACAAATAAAAGCCAGTTCATGGTGGTACAACTCCGGCTTTGGACCTTACAGGAAAGAAACAACAGCCAAAAATAAAACCCTGATTTGATCCCTTCACACTCTTTCACTGCACACTGTTACATACCCATCAAATGAACAGCGTCGGTTAGTCTTCTCTTTTTATCCTGTACCTGCACAGCTGGGATCAATAGGGAAACTCCACAATGACCATCAACAACTGCCAAAAATCATACACATTACACACCCAAACAAACATAACCTAAACCATACCTGCAGGTTAGATTTACTTTAAATAAATATTTGTGATTGCAGTAGAGGTCAATAATTTAGTTAATGTTGTGCAAAAGTGTTCATTTAATGTATTTATGTGTGAGTTATACATATTTTACACACACCATTATTATGGAATCAAATTAGATTATAAAGGGGATGTCTGTTATATTGTTCCTTTTTACAGATCTCTTTTGTGTCTCACTCATATCCGGATAATAATAAAAATCACCACAGGACGAGGGAGCTCAGAACCCCACCTTACCTTTTCACCATACAGTTGAATATGTAAGCCAAGGCAAAGGTCTTACAACCAACTTAATTTAAAAATCTTTTTGATTCTGTGATTCTGAAATTATTTATTTTGGTGATATTTTTGTCATGTAAAAGGGTTTGGTACTGTTATTTATACTGATTATTTGTTTGTAATGATTAAAATCTGCAATCAATTATTTGCCACCAAAAAAAAGCGTAACAAGTGTTAGATAATGCGATTCAAATACTTACTGTGATTACAACATTTTTGCAGCACATCATGTTAGTAAACATATTTTTTTACACTTTCTGTAATTAAATGGGTGACTGCACTGACAATATCCTCGATTTTCTTAAAAAAGCATTTTGTTGATATGCAATGAAAATATATCATGATGTGATACAGATTTGATATATTGCCCAGCTCTACCCTAATGTACATTAAATCCTGTCCAAACAGGGCCAAAGTCTATAAACTCTTAAAACCCCAACCCTTAATCTACTTTCAGTTTCTGTTCTTGTGATCACTGGTGGTTAACTGAACTGTTCATTCAAACAGTTGGCTGCACAAGTGTCACATCCACCAGAGCTTCCACAATACAGTAGTGAGGACTAAATCTGGAAGGTTAATCTAATTAATTTGACTACCTGAATTATTGTTTGAACGCGATTTCAAAAATAGGATAATATAGATTGTACATCTTCACATATATAAGCTGTCAGCAACCTGTACAGAACTATATTGTGACAGTGATTTTCATATTTTACATTTTTCCTAAACTGAAACACTAGGAGGTTATGTTAGCTCCATATTTATTATAAAATCTGCATCTATAGGGCTCTGAGTGGTCCAGAAAGCTATATATAGCTTTATAGCTTGCCATTGGCTACCAGAGACCTGAGAGAGCACAATTGGCCTTGCTCTCTCTGGGTGGGTAGATGACGCTCTCTCCCCTCATCACTTCTAGGGTGATGTCGATCAGCACAGGACGTCTGTGAGCTGATGTATCAGAACCAAGTCGCTGCGCTTTCCTCTAAGCGCATTGTGATGCTACTCTGCAATGCTGCAGTGGCTGACTTCATATGTATTAGAGGAAGCATGTGCTAGTTTTCACCCTCCTGGTGTTGGGACATCACTAGAGATAGGGGGAGTCCTAATGAGTGGGTTGTGTAATTGGTTGTGTTAATTGGGGGGAAAACATGGGAAAAAATCACTTTAAAATGTGTGCTGTCTGTTAACACTTACAAAACAAATGGAAAATAAGCTGTTATGTAAGAACTAAAAAGCGCATTGATGTAATCAATTATATGTGACTAATAATGAGAATATTATTATTTCTATTACAATATCGCCCAGATATAGTCATGATTTTAGTCAAGATTTTATATGTGGTGTAATTTAATATATTTTCTATTTACTTATTTTGCACTTTTTTTTTTTTTTTTTTTAAATCTTGTTAAACCTGAATAAACCTGGGTATCGTTAAGCTACAAACCCAGACAGGCCAGATCTGACAGGCCAGATCCTTCACTGTCAGATATTATCAGACAGATGACCCAGGATCCTCCTGTTCATTCTGCACGTGAAGCTGCAGCTGGTTATATCAGTGTGCAGGGGGTTAGCTGGGTTAGCTGGGTTAGCTAGGTTAGCTGTCAGTGTGTGTGTTGGGCTGTTTCATTGTCCACTAGCCCAGGTTAGTAGGTAACCTGGCCCTATCGTTATCTCTCTCTGTTTGAGGGCTGGGTGGCAGGCAGGTAATAGTTTAACGCTACTCACTCAGGGCTCCTCCAGGACCGAGTCCGGGCTCTTTCCCGGCGGGCGGAGTGCCGCTCTGCCGCTCGAAGTTGCCGGGGTTGGAGAAGTAATCCCTCAGCCTGGGCAGCTCCCGTCCAGCCTCCAGGAGCTCGGTGTGCAGCTCCAGGGCGGTGAGGATGTACTGGTCCCGGAGTAACTGAGCCGCGATGGCGTCCACAGACACCCGGGGCTCCGCTCCGCCGCCCCCCAGCCCTGCCACCCCGACCACGGACAGGCCCTGGGCGCTGTCCGCGCTGGGGCTGATCCGGCTGTTGGGGAAGGGCAGCGCGCCGGGCTCCTGATCCGCCTGCGGGGAGAAGGGGCCTGGGCTCCGGCCTGCTGGAGCCTCGGCGCCGGGGCTGCGCTCGTCGCTCCTCTGCGGCTCCGCTTCCTCCTCCGAGTCGCTGACGTTAAACGGGTTGACGCTGCCCGACGCCATTGTGATTGTTTCAGTCGGTTGCCGGCCGGGGATTCAGCCTCGCTGCTGGATATAAATATCAGTTTTCTAATCAATGGCAGCAGTCGGTAAGGCTGCTCGGCTACTCCGGCCCGAATGTCATTTCAGCAGCAGCAACTCAGCTCAGCACTGGGCGTCTGTCTGCACCGGACGTGACCCAAACCTGGACCTGTTCCAAATCTCTCGCTCGTTTACTTCCTCCCTACACCCTATCTAGACTACTCTATGTAGTACTCTATTTTTTATCTAATTACTGTCTTTTTCTAAATAAACAATTACTATACAATACACACCAAGAATACAATATATACATTACATGCATTACAAGGAAAACAACATTTAAACATGGGCATAAATATAGGCATCGGTAAGTGCTGAAATTATTTAATTGAATAAACTTTTTACTCAACGGCTTGTGTGTGTGAATGTTTGGGGCAACGTGCTTTAAGGTGAAAAGTGGTCCCACAAATAATTATAATAATGATATAATAATGATTCATATAACGTATATGTTTTGTGATTTTTAAATCCTTGTCTAACAAAGGCCCTGATCTTTTTCTATTCATTGTTCATGACAATGACTGGTTAATGGTTATTGTACAGGACAGGGAAGATGAAGAACAGCACCATCTGCTGGTTGCAAAAGACACTTCAATTCACCATTTAAATTTTAGATTACAGATCTAATAAACTGAACTGCTCTGTGACCTCATATCTACTTAAAATACAATAGGTTGTTCCATAATATTTTTTTTTATATTTATATATGTATATACAGCTATGTGCACTGTTCTCTGCGTCTGATAACGTGCACTATTTTTGTTATTTTTTTATTGAATAGTAAAAAAAAGAGAGAAACGAGCCCAGTCAAACCTAATAAGGATTTCCCAACATGGCTGTGTTCCAATATTTGTTGTGCAACACTAGTGTGCACTTTGAGTTATATATGTATATTATACTTTCGAAGTGCAGACAATAGGCTGCATGTAAGTTATATAGAATCACAAAACTTTATTCTCACAGACATAAGGACATTTTGAAATTGATTTGTGTAAAATTGAAAATCACCTCTTGAAAATTGACTTCTTGTTTAAGAAATGAAAGTTGGTGCTTTACAGAGGTGATTTACCGGTCATATTTTACATAAAACAGCAAAATATGTGTGTAACAGGTTGCTGGAGATCAGAGGTTCTGACGTCTTCTGAATTATTAATGACGACTCAACTACCATATCAGAGAACTTTAGACAGGAGAAGAACTTCTTAAGAATATCCTCCGGATTTGTTAGACCACCAGAGTGCGCTCCTGAGAGAGTACAAAATGAAAGGTTTTATATGGAGAAACAGTTTATAAATGATTGATCATTTTATACTGAACAATTTACTCCTTTTCTCAACACAGAACAACATAAAATGTTTCAGTACTTAAAGACACAATTTTAAAGCTTTTATTACATTTTAAAAAATTATTGGTTAATTACTGGTTGTCTTTGGCATCAGCTCAACAACCAGTGAGCTCACAGTAGCAGTAATGATAGCGTCTTAACTGTCTACAACTTGTTTGTTGCAGAAAAATAGAAATATAAGCTAAGTTAATTTTCAATTACAGAAATTAACGAAATATCCTGATTTACTATTTTTAAGTTGTGTTTTTAGCTGATTAGCTCCATTAACCCCCGTTCATTAAGGGCTCACTCGCGGGCTCCCTCCAGCGGTCTGCCGTCATTTTTTAACATAAGCTTCATGGCTTGAGTTTGTTTTTCAAAATAAAAGTTCCCAGAACGTTACTTACTAATTTTAAGACTTACTTATTTATTTTAAATACTCGCCTACGGAGTCTTAAAAAATAAAAAAAATAAAAATAATGCATGGCTACGACTAATTAAGGCGTGGGAACGAAATAATTTAATTGTAGCCAAATAATGATAACGCTTGATTTTCTGTAAATTGAAAATTTGAAGAATAAAGAATGAAGAAAATAGTGGCAACGTCTTTGGATCTCATTCTCACGCCTTAATAATTCGTGACCATGCATTTTTTTAACATGATGTCACCTTAGAGGTTCCGTATTGTTCCGATTAGTGTCAAGTTTTTTTATTTTCTGACTATGTGGCATTAACTAAACTAGGTCTTTTATTATGAAAGCCTGTTGAAACTTGTTATGGCGGAGGCGCGGATAAACCTGCTCTTTAATGCATGTTTACTAGGCGCCGAACTTAACAGGCGGTCGTGATGTGGCTGTACGGCGAGTAGAGCCTTTATCTGAAACATTTCGGCTGTTTCTTGTGTGATTGTTTTAACGTAACGAGGCGTTAAGTTACGCTGTTGTTCAGCGAGTCGCTTTATAAACACAGAGGCTCTCCGTCGCTATGCTGCGTTGTGCGGTTGCCTGGATACCTGTAACGTTAGGTCTCGACGCTAGTGGGCTTAGCAGGCTGGCTAGCTAGTCGGAAAACTGATTGGCTGCGCGGCCTTTTAACCGTTAGCGTTATTAATTCACAGCGGCTGATTTACCGGCAGCGTCCTAAACCGCGCATTAGCTTCTCACTATGTCCATCAGCGCCTCACAACAGAACAGCAGAACTGTTCCGACTACATTAATTAGTAGAGTAAGTAGTGTAGGTGTAGTATGAATAGAGTGTGGTTTAGGACTCGGCCCGTTTCTTCATCTCCAGCCCTGAACAGACTGTTTGGTTCAGTAGCTACGTGACCGGGTCTGCTTTACTAGTTAGCTAAAACCTCCTACAGGGAATTTTCTCTACCACATATCTCCTGTTAAACTGTTTACTGACCGGTTAACTCTCAGCTGATAAATCTATGAAAGTATGGACGGCGGCACAGCTGTCAACTTTATCGACCAGAGAACAAGAGCAGCTGCAGACAACGGCTACACGCCTTACATGGAAATGAAGGTAAGTTAGTTAACCTACACTAACTAATTTAATAGAGGCGAAGGAGCTAGTTTTAGTTTACTCAGTGCTATTTACTCACTAGATTTGTAGGTACCCTTTTTAACCGCTACTGGTATAAGTTATTTAGCTTCTCTGAACCTTTTAAAACTTCTGCCAGCATCTGGACTACTTTGCTTTCATCCACACAACTCACTTTATAATTTTAACGTCTTTTTAAAAGCAAAGAATAAAACAAAATCCTACAACGATAGTTAACCTAGCTAACTAGAGCCCCAAAACAAGTTATATGTTAATAGCTAACTGACTAGCTAGTTAACTAGCTAGGTTAGGTAAACTAACGCTAACTGACTAAGCTAACTAAGTTAATTAACGTTCCGTTAACTATAGATACTAAAAGGTACTTCTACAAGCTTAACTGTAGTTCCTGAGGTTTGAAAGATCATAAATAAGTTAGCTTACCAATCAATAAAAAATATATATTTAGAGATGGTTATAAACGTGCCATAATCTCCGCCAAAGAAACAGTTTATTACATTGATAGAATCTTCTTAACCTTAATTTAATTAAATCTTACAACATGTTGGTAATAATTCATTTAGCAGAACATTTTTTAAATGAAAGAAATAAAATGAAATAAATTGTATTATTTATTATGCTAATTTGATACTTTAGCAGCTTCATAAGAAGTTCATTAAAATATTTTTGAGCTGTTGTTTAACAAGATCCCTGTAATGATTGTATTGTGGTTGTAAAAGAAGTACGTTAATGCTTTTAACTTAAGATACATATATATATTTTTTGTCCTAGTCAAGCACAGATAAGGAATACACTGAACCTCAAAGCAAAGGCACATCACAAGTGAAGAAAAATACAGGTGGGTTGTACCTTTGTTTTTAAATGTCAGCTCAGAAACCTGTTCAGACACTATCTTAAGTTCTGTAATTATTATGTGTTTTTTCAGACGATAACTATGGTCTGAGTTTGCAGTTGGGTGAAGAGTACGCAAGGAAAAAGCAAAAGCTGAAGGAAGAACTTCGTCTCGACTACAGGCGCTATATTGCTGAGGTATGTATGGCTTAAGAGCTAAACAGCTAAGAAATATATACCTTCGTAAAAGAAGTCTTTGTCTCTAAAAAAATAGACTTTGATTTCTTGTTAACCACATTAGCTTCCTAGTTCCAGTGAAAAACTAAACAAGCCAATTTGATTTAGGCCTTAGCTAATTAAACATTTTTAGGTTTAAAATAATTCTAGACAAAAATATAACTTTGAGTCTTAATTGAGAAGTGTTTTGTGTTTAAGTTAAGGAGCACTAGAACACTAATGTTTTTTTTTTCCCTTTGGAAAATAAACCAATAAATTCACTTAAATTATTACTGTATTTACGTTATTTAACATGGACAATTTGTGATTGCAGCCTGGTGGCTTTATTTTGTCTTATCTTTGAAGTATATTTAGTATTTCCAAATTTTTAAGCAATTTGTCCATACTGAAGCTTTTTTGTTGTCTTTATGTTCTAGAAGAAAGAATTGGGTGCTGGAGATTTCTACCCTCAAGCCCAAATACGGCCTGTTCCCATAAGTGACAGAAGATCTGCAAAGGTGTGTATGTGTGTGTTTTGTATATGAATACGTTTACAGCACTGGAGAACATTTAAAAAATAGTAGAACTGTAAAACACAATATAGTACCACTTCAGTCATCAGAATGCAATCACTGCACTGCACATTTCTATAGAGCTGTGATTGTCCTGACCAATCATATATGATCATTTTGTTAATCTTAAGGCAAATCATAGCATTAATGTCCACAAAAAAATGCAAGGCAATCTTTAAGTGATACCAAATTGTCAGTTTCCTGATATGTGTTAATTGGTCAGAGTTTTGCAGCTCAGTTTATTAGATTGTAGATTATTAATAGACTAATGAGCTACTGACTTAGTTTTTTTATTATTATTTGTTAACAAAAAAAAAAAAAGTCTAAAGCAAGATTTGAACCACAGTCTTAACAGGGACACTGTGCTTGACAGGCTAGTGATTATAATAACTATAATGTAAACTGAGATATGCTGTTACATTGACATTGTAGGTGATTAGGTGTCCACTAGCAACAGTTTGTGTTGACATGTGGTTTGTTTCAAGATTGTATAGAGATATTCTTTTGGCTGTATCAGTGAGCTGAATTACAAACATTTATTAATAAAAAATGTCATGTTTAGTCAAGTCAGACAAAGTTCAGAGTACAAGAAATAATCCATGACTTTCTTGACAAGTTGAGTTTTGACATTATTATTTTGTTCGGTGACTGTTGATCTGTATGATAAACGAGTGACTTGTGTTGCTTTATACTTGTTTTAGGAGAAGGTACGAGTGGACCTGATTGGGGATGATGGGCTGATTCTTCGAGGACAAGAAGAAACACAAAAAATAAATAAAACTGCAAAAACTCCTCAGGTTTGAATGAGATCATTTTATGGTTCTGATAGAACCTGTGGCATGTCTGTGTTGTATAGCTGCAGACAAAAATGGACATTATCAGAAGGTGTGTCAGAGATTGCTATCATATGTTGGGTTGATTTATTAGAGGTGGCGAATGTTATCTTAATTATTCCCCACAAGTTTGCATTTAAATTTAGAATGAAAATTGTGCGATGTTTTCATGACTGAATCATTTAGAACATGGTCAAAAGAGACACATTTGTGCTTAAATGCAAGTGATTATTGGAACATGACTTTTAGATAGAGATAGATTAGGGCTAGAATTCAGCAGAGTTTGGCAATGTCTCTCCTGACATATCTTATAGTCTGAATGCACAACATATCCAAACTTGAGGCAAAAGGCATACACCTGCAGAAGGCCACACTGGGTTCCACTTTTATCAGGAAAGATCAGAAAACTGAGGCGGCAGTGAGGAGAGGTTCACAAAATTAAATAGTTATACAAATAGTTATTTATGTAAAAACAAAATCTGATTTGTTGAATTTTAGTGCATTCAAGAAGGGTCAGATCAGATCAAATCATGTTTATCACATCACATTAGTGTGAAGTGAGTAGAAAAGCAAAATATTATATTGACTGAGTTCAATGAAAAACAAGTATCTCCATTTTTTGTTTGTTTTTTGTCTACTTCATAATTTGAACGCACAAATTGTCCCCTAAACTGTGTAATTGTTTTTGGACAAACGGGCCAATATATATAATTAAAACTAACCTGAAATAAACTAATTTTACTTTGACTTCCATTAAAAATGAAGTTTTTAAATTAGTTTTTTTTTTTTTTTTTTTTTACATAACCTGTTTTGGATATACATGTTTTTCATTGGACAGTGATGATATACGCTAAACTTACACTATAAATAAACACTTTAACACACTCATAACTAGAACATTTAAATTGTATAATAGGGGTTGGCAATATGACTATTTTATTTTATTGTGATATATTTTGTAATTATAATAGACAGTATACTTTCATTGATTCTCATTAAAAAATTATTTTCCTTTTTTTCGGGAAAATATTTTCTGGAATATAATATCAGTATATGTAGATATCTGTTTTTTTTGTGTGCCTTTAAGGGAATGCTATAACTCTAAAGTGTCTTAATGACGTTTATTATATGCAAGTATATCTCATTTGATATGACAAAATGGGCGCAATAAAATGGTGCACTGGTATAAATGCACACTATTATCTAGTATTATCTTGTGTGTGTGTTTTAAGCGACTCAGTTCCATTCAGTCTGACAGGGGTCGATACCTCCCTGGCCACAGGGTGACTCATTATAGAGCCTAATGGCTGTTGGTAGCAGTGACCTCGCATAGCACTTTTCAGAGCATCATAGCTCTGTCAGTCTGACACTGTTTCTGAATTACTGTGCAAGATGTAATGTTCTATTAAAGCCTCCTACTCTTGTTTATTGATCTAATTCTAGTAGAACAATGTGCTTTTCATCATATACTCTATTCTGTTATGCTCTGATTGCAGGCTCTAGGTAGAGACCATATTATCTCCGCTACACCTATCCGTACATTGCTTTCTCCTGACTTGAGAGGGCTGGGAAGCAGCCCGAGTCCAGATAGGCCTCTTTTCTCCAGGAGGGATGTTGGCAAGGTAGCGGAGCCTGTGGCCCGCGCTGCTCCTAGGCCACCCCGGAAACGTGGGGAGGAGACACCAGAGCACTGGGACAGAAGACCCGGGAGACAGCATAGTTCTGAGGACGAACTGTATTCAGAAGAAGAACAGGAGCTTGAGCTTTTGCACAAGAGACGGTCCAGAAACAACCAGGAGCCTGGCAGAAGGGAGAGGAGGATTCACCACACCGCTAACAGGTGCCTTTATAATAATATAAAAGCAATCTGAATAATCACATTCAGGGTTATAGTTGTGGATTTATGTTAGAAATTTAGAATACAGTAATCTGCTGTTAAAACCTTTACAGTTTTGGAAAAATGAATAAGTTAATAGAGCAGTAGCACACCATTAAGACGTATTTTTATGGGAAAACGAGAGTATCTTAAGCTTGACTTACCTACTGTAAATGTGTTTATTCTACATTTTAAAAAATCTGTCACATTTTACTAGGCTTGTCACAATAATTAAAATTGAGATTTTTTTTATACCTTAAAACATGTGGATGTGACCATAATATTTATTTTGTTTGCTGATCGCAATATTGACCATGGTGTTTATTTTAGAAAGAAGAGCCTATTAACATGAATAAGCCAGAATGTTTATTTTTAGTTTTAGTGATTCATCTTTTAATAATAAATATATTCTAAAATGTTTATATACCAACTTCAATGCCTGTATATCCTTAATAAATACAAGTTAATTCCTTTGACTTATTTAAAGGATGATATTGCATTATAATGCTAAAATATTATCATTACATCAGAGAAATAAAATGTTAAGAAAATGACTATAATATTGTTTATCCCAATAATTTTTGGGACAATGTGTTGTCCAGTAAAAGATCGTTATTGTAACAGTTGTAGCCCACTTTCCCCATGTTATATATCTAATATGTTTCTAGCTAAGAGCTTAGATACTTGAGCTGCCCCGTGTGTGAATTCATTAAGAGTCTTTAATCCTTGAGTTGATGACTTTCTCACTGAACAGAGTTAACCAGGAGAGGAGAGAAGTGGATGCACCTACAGCTAATGAAGAGGACTATCAAGAGGAAAACAGACGGACCCCACTGGCAACATTTAAAACCAAGTACTGATCTCTTTAGCAATTAAATTAATTGGTTTTCTGATGCTGTGGTTTAGGAGAGAATGAGATGGGAGGGCATTAAGTAGCTGAAAAGGCAGTTTTTTTACTCCAGCAGAGAATTGTACTGCACAGATAAATCCTCTTCTATTGATTTGTGTTCGTCTTTAGAGAACAGTGCATTGGGAAATGGGACTATGCGGGTATCTACTGTTTGTCAGATCTTTTTAGTCACATTTTAGTCTTTCTGTTAGCCTGAATTGGGGTAACTGTAGGCTAAACTGCAGTAGACAGTTCTATGTTCTAGACTTGGTAGGATTTATTGGGTAGCCCATCAGCGGAAATGCATTGATCTGTGGAGAAATGGGCGGCTCTGCAGATCGGGCAGTTCCGAAGTGGCTCGCAGGGCCCTGCAGTGAACCACTTTGATCTGCTGGGTATGTGATGTAGTGGGATGTCAGGGTTTTGGCCGAGTCTCTAAGGATCTAAGGAGTTTGACAGTACAATGTGTGTGGAACTGACCTGTAGTTCACCTGCCTTTGTGTTTCTGATTGTTCTGCAGTCTACCAGCACAGACCAGAGCTGCTAGCAAGAAGAACCTGACTGATTTTGCCACAGGACTTATGATTGGTAAGGCTAATAACCTCTTACACATTTAGTATATGAACGTATACACCAGGGAGAAGTCTGTTTGAGCAGTTAAAATGCCTTGCCAGGGTGTAAAATGTGGGATTTTATGAGCTGTGAGTTTGATGCATTACCCTTGCTGAAGTGGCTTTTTCCACTGCATTACACATCCTGAACAGTGTTTTTTTTTTTTTTTCTTCTTATTTTATTTCCCCTCCCTAGGTGCTGCTGAGGAGGAGGAGGCCGCTCAGAGGAGAAAGGCACGTTACAGACAGGAGCTGCTGGAGCAAATGGCTGAACAGCGGAAGAATAAAAGGAAGTGGGTATATTATTAGATATTTCTCAAGGGTACAGTACTTATAATTGGCTGCATAATTGCTATTATTGGGTGCGTTCAAATCAAATATACTTTTATAAATTCTCCTAGATCAGTTATGTGTCTTATTCTCTGTGTTTGTGCGTCTTTTTACCTGTACACATGCGCTAAGTGCATTGTGGGACAAAAGCTGAACTGATCTCAATAAAAGGGGAGACCCCATAATTCTTAAAACTTGAGGGCAAATTTATATATTGAAATAAATGTATCAGCATACATGTGTGCTGTGTTGGTAACAGATTTGTCTATATTACACACAGATACAGATCACTTACATTTACTCATAATTTATTTAATGCCCTTTTGAGCTAACTACAAATGATGTAAAACAGACAGCACAAAGTAAATGTTTGATTCTGATATCTGGATGTAACTTGTGTTTTACAGGGAAAAGGAGCTTGAACTCAGGGTTGCTGCTACAGGAGCCGTAGACCCAGAGAAACAGGTAAAGACCGAAAACTGAAGATTGAACAGAATGACTGAAAGATATGTACAAACCGTGGCACGCATTTGTGTATAAGAAATGTACCATAACAAACCATACAGGTGTGCTTATCATTCATAAATTTTGAATAAGCCAGTAGACATCACATTGTAGTTGATTCATGTTGTTAGAAATATGTTATTAATTTATTTAACTTAAATATTGTGACACAATTGTAAAAGTGTTACGTTATATTGAAGTGTGCACTGTGCTAAATCCAATTACACAGCAGCAGTGAAGGTTTCTTCTTTAACTACTCATGGAATTCAGGATGTGCTTAAAAAACATGATATCTTGTGATTTTTCACAATGCTAAAATCTCATCTTATTGCCCACCCATAACATTAGTATGGGTTCTTCTATAGTTATTAATAATAATACTACACATGGTGTAATGCTTAAATGAAAAAATGTTTTTATTATATGTTACATATTTCATGTATTTTCTCAAGTAACAATTCTACAATATAGGACAACAGGATATCTGTGCTTTAATTTGAAAATATATGTTTAGTGGCAAAGTGTTTAGGGTGTATATACACATTATCTGAACATGTAAACATAAATTAAGCCCAGTTTACCATTATTGCATAGTGGTGCAACATACTTAAATTGCCACATTTAACCCATCTGTAGCAGTGATCAAATATTAAGTAGTAGAATTAAGTAGTGAGTGTACATACACCCAGAGCGGTGGGCAGCCATTTCAGCGTCAATGGTGTTTTTGGGGGTTTGGTGATTTGCTAAAAGGCACTTAAACCATGCTGGTTCTGAGGATCAAAAAGTAACAGTTTAGACTATTACCTAATTATTCTAATTCATATAATGTAATAAGCAAACAAATATTGCACTCTTTGGTTATGAGATTTGATGAAAGCTTAAATGATGCATCTGATAACTGACTTGCTGTGCTTGCCTTGTGTTTTTAGCTGAACCAGAAGCAGGTAAATGTGTGGGCTTTAACACAGTAGAGGGCAGGCTTGCTCTGTTTTTCTGGTGGAGGATTATTTTCAGTTTGAAGCTTTGCAGTACACCTCTATCTGCTTTTACAGTTACAGTTTTAATTTAATATATTATAATTTACTGTTTGGGAACCAGCCTTTTGATATATATATATTTTTTTCATAATAAGTAATACAACATGCTTTTTATTTCAGTATATGACAGACTGCTTGACTGGTCTCCCCCAGCCTGACAGGATCAAACAGTTTGGAGCTGTGAGGAGGGAGTATGAAGCCAAGAGGCGGGACGTGCCTTACAGACCAGGGATCGGGCTGGACACGCTAGGGGCCGACTTGGACAGGCGGATCCTAGAAGAAAGGCCCCTGCAGGAAAGAAGAGAGCCAGAAGAAAGAAGCATGCCCCCCAATAGGCCCCGCGTGGCCTTCCAGTCTCCAATCCTGGAGTACAGCACCGCCCTGGGCCACTTGGGTAATGCAGCAGGCCCAGGTTTTGGAAATGGGTCTGAAGATGGAGCCAGGCTGGGTACTGGTGGTGCTTTGCCCTTCAGTGAAGAATTTCAAAAAGGCCTCTCGGGGACACTGGGAGAAATGGTTAGTCCAAGGTATGGTTTTTAATTTATATTTCCATTTTTTTATTAGGGTTCAAGCACCGAAGGTGCGTAGAACCCTATTGTTTTTGCTAAGATTTTTCTTCTTCTTCTTCTTCTTCTTCTTCTTCTTATTATTATTAGGGGTTCGAGCACGTAGTGCTAGAAACCCTATTGTAATTGTTCTGATTATTATTATTATTATTATTATTAGGGGTTCGAGCACGTAGTGCTAGAAACCCTATTGTAATTGTTCTGATTATTAGGGGTTCGAGCACGTAGTGCTAGAAACCCTATTGTAATTGTTCTGATTATTATTATTATTATTATTATTATTATTATTATTATTATTATTATTAGGGGTTCGAGCACGTAGTGCTAGAAACCCTATTGTAATTGTTCTGATTATTATTATTATTAGGGGTTCGAGCACGTAGTGCTAGAAACCCTATTGTAATTGTTCTGATTATTATTATTATTATTATTATTATTATTATTATTATTATTATTATTATTATTATTATTATAGTTCTTATTCTTTTTCTGCCATAGAAGTGATTGGGCAGAAGAAACCGTAAGGCCTACAGGGCTGAGACTTGGTCATATGGTAGTACTTCTCACCGCTACTCAGATTCAAAAGATGAGCCCGATCGGCCTCAAGGGGGCGCTATGACGAAGGTCAACGCGTTTGGCCTCGTAACTCCTACGCCCTGATAGCTAGAGCAAAAATTCTTGCATTATATGATTCCTTGGTTAATGGCAAATCAAAAAGGTCAATAGAACCACTAAGCTCCGCCCACTTAGATTTTTTGCTATTTAGCATAATATGCAAAACCTACTTTTGAGAACTTGTCCTAAACTCATTGACCAATCCTGACATGTTTGGTGTCAAACAACTCAGCAGAGTCCCAACCTCAATAATTATTAAAAAAATCTTGAAATTTGCAAAAAATATGGCCGCCATATGCAAATTAATCTTACCGTGGCACACCTAAATTTACTTTAACAGCTGTAACTTTTGAATGCTTAAACCGACACTAATGCCACTTTAGACCTACGATGCCAACATGATTCTGAGGTAGCAGGTCAATCTGTGTAGACATACGCCCCCAGGGGGCGGAGCCAAAGCTAAAAATCTGTTTCTCAGGAACCGTACAAGCTATGAAGCTCTCCTTTGGCAAGTATCATCTATGGCCTATGTCCTAATGTTTTACAGAAGGAAAATTTGATATGCAAATTTTTGCGATCGTTATTAGCCAATCAGATTCCAGCAAGCTTTTGACAGGCTAAACAATGACCAATCAGGACGATACTTATACCCTACATGTATCTCAGGGCCTTCTATCATCCATTAAAATATGGCGTTGATTGGCCTCAAGAGGGCGCTATAGCAGAAAATCAGTTATATCTAAAGGTACAAGTGGCCTTGGCTTGTTATTCTTTTTTAGTTGTATACTTTGCTGTAGCCTTTACAACTTTGTAATTACATATGTTTACCAAAAATGCAAAGATTTTCATTAGTGGCCAAAAGAGTAAAAATTGCTCTTTTCGAACTTGTCTTTAAGTCCTCAATCAATCAAAACAAATTTGGTCTTGATGCAATCTTGAGACCCTGTAGGTAAATAATTATCAAAAAAATCTTGACATTTTAACTATTTGAGGCCTATAAACCTTGATCAAACTTGTACGTGAAAGCCTTTTCAGAGTTATTTGGCCAAAACTCTGTCAAAGTTTAAAACATGCCAAAACTGTTGAAGCTACTAATTAACAATGACATTTGAAGCACATTTGCCAAGTATGAGCCAAATAAGTCTTCAGTAGGCTCTACAGTGATAAAATAACTATTTTCAATTTATTCTATTTATCGCTATTTTCCAACCTAAATGGACAGAAGACAGGAACCTTTCACCCTATCAAAACACAAATTTATACACATATATAGACTGATAATCTGATCTTGATTGCAAATTTTCAGCCAAATCGGACATGTTTTGCCTCTACAACGGCTGGAAAACTACAGCGATTTTGTAGGCCTCAAGCTTGTATTATCGCTTTTTTCAAATCTAAATGGACAGAAGTCAGGAACCTTTGACCCTATCGACACAGAAATTTACATACATATATAGACTGATATTGTGATCTTGATTGCAAATTTTTAGCCAAATCAGATATTTTTTGCCTCTAATATGGCCAAAGAGCAACAGCCATTTTGTAGGCCATAAGCCTGTATTATCGCTTTTTTCAAACCTAAATGGACAGAAGTCAGGAACCTTTGACCCTATCAACACACAAATTTACACACATATATATGCAGACCACTTGATCATGAGTACCAATTTGGAGCCCAATCGGACTTTTCTTCTCTTTTTAATAAATAGAAACACACTGATAGGGAATGTTCTGTCTTACTTATAGAGTAATAGATTTCCAGCAGGTTATATGTGGTCTCTTGCTGCGCTCTGGTGGTCATTTGGTGAAACAGCTACAGGTGAATTATTCTAAATTAAAGCTCTGCTGAACTTATTTAATCTTGCTTGTCTTGCTTAATTGAACATATTTATAGGCCATAAGCCTGTATTATCGCTTTTTTCAAGCCTAAATGGACAGAAGTCAGGAACCTTTGACCCTATCAACACACAAATTTACACACATATATATACCATACATATATGGTACCATACATATATATATATATGTATATGTATATATATATATATATATATATATATATATATATATGTATATATGGAACCTTTGACCCTATCAACACACAAATTTACACACATATATATACCATACATATATATATATACAGGCCATAAGCCTGTATTATCGCTTTTTTCAAGCCTAAATGGTCAGAAGTCAGGAACCTTTGACCCTATCAACACACAAATTTACATACATATATATACAGACCACTTGATCATGATTACCAATTTGGAGCCCAATCGGACTTTTCTTCTCTTTTTAATAAATAGAAACACACTGATAGGGAATGTTCTGTCTTTCTGATAGAGTGATAGATTTCCAGCAGGTTATATGTGGTCTCTTGCTGTGCTCTGGTGGTCATTTGGTGAAACAGTTACAGTTGAATTATTCTAAATTAAAGCTCTGCTGAACTTATTCAATCTTGCTTGTCTTGCTTAATTAAACATATTTATCCTTCTTGTTCATGCTGGTCAGCCGCCTGGGTCATTCTTGTTTATGCTCCACCCACTTAATTTTTTTTAAAATTTGCATAATATGCAAAACCTACTTTTGAGATCTTGTCCTTGGACCCTTGACCAATCATGACATGTTTGGTGTCAAACAGTTCAGCAGAGCTTACTCCTCAATAATTATTTAAAAAATCTTTACATTTATAAACAATATGGCCGCCATATGCAAATGAGTTCTACCATGGTGCAGTAAAATGTCTTTAACACTTATAACTTTTGAATGCTTAACCTGACACTAATACCACTTCAGTCCTTTGATCATTACATGACTCTCAGATACCCTGTCAGTTTAAGTAGACATACACCCCCAGGGGGCGGGGCCAATGCTCGATAGCTGTTTCTCTAGAACCATACAAGCTATCAAGGTCATCCTAGCCAATTATCATCTATGGCCCATGCACTAATGGTACACCAAATGAAAATTTGATATGGACACTTTTGTGGTCACTATTAGCCAATCACATTCCAGCAAGCTTTTAACAGGCGGAATGTTAATCAGGTCAAAACTTATATACTATATACGGGTTATTTATATGCCCTTTTTATGCCTTGTGTTTTTTCAATTTAAGAACTGAATTTGTTTCACCAAATGCCCACTAGAGTGCAGTAAGACACCACATAAAACCTGATGAACACTACAGCTCAATTTATCAATGCTTTTCAACTAGTTTACTCACACCACTCATCTAGCATTGCCATTATGGTCTTTATGGTCACGCTGGTCACCCAGCTTGGTTATGCTGGCCATCCAGCTTGGTCATGCTGGCCATTCACATTGGTCATTATGGTCCTGCTGGTCATTCAGCTTTGTCCTCATAGTAATGGTGGTCTTCCAGCTTGGTCATACTGGCCAACCACCTTTGATATGCTGGTCATCCAGTTTGGTCATTATGGTCTTCCAGCTTGGTCAATATGGTCAACAAGTTTGTCATCCAGATTAGTCATGCTGGTAATCTAGCTTGGTCTTCACGGTCATGCTGGTCATCCTCATCCAGTTTGGCGATGCCGGTCAACCGGCAACATGTTTTAAGCCTAACTGGCCTCCAGGGGTCTCTTTGCCTGTAACGCTCGAACCCCGTAAATCGCCGCTTGCGGCTATATTTATTATTATTATTATAGTTCTTATTCTTTTTCTGCCATAGAAGTGATTGGGCAGAAGAAACCGTAAGGCCTACAGGGCTGAGACTTGGTCATATGGTAGTACTTCTCACCGCTACTCAGATTCAAAAGATGAGCCCGATCGGCCTCAAGGGGGCGCTATGGCGAAGGTCAACGCGTTTGGCCTCGTAACTCCTACGCCCTGATAGCTAGAGCAAAAATTCTTGCATTATATGATTCCTTGGTTAATAGCAAATCAAAAAGGTCAATAGAACCACTAAGCTCCGCCCACTTAGATTTTTCGCTATTTAGCATAATATGCAAAACCTACTTTTGAGAACTTGTCCTAGGGTCATTGACCAATCCTGTCATATTTGGTGTCAAACAACTCAGCAGAGTCCCAACCTCAATAATTATCAAAAAAATCTTGAAATTTGTAAACAATATGGCCGCCATATGCAAATTAATCTTACCGTGGCACACCCAAATTTACTCTAACAGCTGTAACTTTTGAATGCTTAAACCTACACTAATGCCACTTTACAACTTTGATGCCAACATGATTCTGAGGTAGCCCGTTAATCTATGTAGACATACGCCCCCAGGGGGCGGAGCCAAAGCTAAAAATCTGTTTCTCAGGAACCGTACAAGCTATGAAGCTCTCCTTTGGCATGTATCATCTATGGCCTATGTCCTAATGTTTTACAGAAGGAAAATTTGATATGCAAATTTTAGCGATCGTTATTAGCCAATCAGATTCCAGCAAGCTTTTGACAGGCTAAACAATGACCAATCAGGACGATACTTATACCCTACATGTATCTCAGGGCCTTCTATCATCCATTATAATATGGCGTTGATTGGCCTCAAGGGGGCGCTATAGCAGAAAATCAGTTATATCTAAAGGTACAAGTGGCCTAGGCTTGCTATTCTTTTTTAGTTGTATACTTTGCTGTAGCCTTTACAACTTTGTAATTACATATGTTTACCAAAAATGCAAAGATTTTCATCAGTGGCCAAAAGAGTAAAAATTGCTCTTTTCGAACTTGTCTTTAAGTCCTTAATCAATCAAAACAAATTTGGTCTTGATGCAATCTTGAGACCCTGTAGGTAAATAATTATCAAAAAAATCTTGACATTTTAACTATTTGAGGCCCATAAACCTTGATCAAACATGTACGTGAAAGCCTTTTCAGAGTTATTTGGCCAAAACTCTGTCAAAGTTTAAAACATGCCAAAACTGTTGAAGCTACTAATTAACAATGACATTTGAAGTACATGTGCCAAGTATGAGCCAAATAAGTCTTCAGTAGGCTCTACAGTGAAAAAATAACTATTTTCAATTTATTCTATTTATCGCTATTTTCCAACCTAAATGGACAGAAGACAGGAACCTTTCATCCTATCAACACACAAATTTATACACATATATAGACTGATAATCTGATCTTGATTGCAAATTTTCAGCCAAATCGGACATGTTTTGCCTCTACAACGGCTGGAAAACTACAGCGATTTTGTACGCCTCAAGCCTGTATTATCGCTTTTTCAAATCTAAATGGACAGAAGTCAGGAACCTTTGACCCTATCAACACACAAATTTACGTACATGTATATACAGACCACTTGATCATGATTGCAAATTTTGAGCCAAATCAGATATTTTTTGCCTCTAATATGGCCAAAGAGCAACAGCCATTTTGTAGGCCATAAGCCTGTATTATCACTTTTTTCAAACCTAAATGGTCAGAAGTCAGGAACCTTTCACCCTATCAACACACAAATTTACATACATGTATATACAGACCACTTGATCATGAGTACCAATTTGGAGCCCAATCGGACTTTTCTTCTCTTTTTAATAAATAGAAACACACTGATAGGGAATGTTCTGTCTTTCTGATAGAGTGATAGATTTCCAGCAGGTTATATGTGGTCTCTTGCTGCGCTCTGGTGGTCATTTGGTGAAACAGCTACAGGTGAATTATTCTAAATTAAAGCTCTGCTGAACTTATTCAATCTTGCTTGTCTTGCTTAATTGAACATATTTATCCTTCTTGATCATGAGTACCAATTTGGAGCCCAATCAGACTTTTCTTCTCTTTGTAATAAATAGAAACACACTGATAGGGAATGTTCTGTCTTTCTGATAGAGTGATAGATTTCCAGCAGGTTATATGTGGTCTCTTGCTGCGCTCTGGTGGTCATTTGGTGAAACAGCTACAGGTGAATTATTCTAAATTAAAGCTCTGCTGAACTTATTCAATCTTGCTTGTCTTGCTTAATTGAACATATTTATCCTTCTTGTTCATGCTGGTCAGCCGCCTGGGTCATTATTGTTTATGCTCCACCCACTTAATTTTTTTTTTATTTGCATAATATGCAAAACTTACTTTTGAGATCTTGTCCTTGGCTCCTTGACCAATCATGACATGTTTGGTATCAAACAGTTCAGCAGAGCTTACTCCTCAATAATTATTAAAAAAATCTTTACATTTATAAACAATATGGCCGCCATATGCAAATGAGTTCTACCATGGTGCAGTAAAATCTCTTTAACACTTATAACTTTTGAATGCTTAACCTGACACTAATACCACTTCAGTCCTTTGATCATTACATGATTCTCAGATACCCTGTCAGTTTAAGTAGACATACACCCCCCCCAGGGGGCGGAGCCAATGCTCGATAGCTGTTTCTCTAGAACCATACAAGCTATCAAGGTCGTCCTTGCCAATTATCATCTATGGCCCATGCACTAATGGTACACCAAATGAAAATTTGATATGGACACTTTAGTGGTCACTATTAGCCAATCACATTCCAGCAAGCTTTTGACAGGCTGAATGTCAATCAGGTCAAAACTTATGTACTATTATTGATATTATTGGTTATTAACATGTGCCCTTGTAATGCCTCACTGCTAGGCTCTCCGAATGCCCACTAGAGTGCAGCAAGAGACCACATAAAACCTGCTGAACACTACAGCTCAATTTATCAATGCATTTCAACTGGTTTACTCACACCACTCATCTAGCATTGTCATTATGGTCTTTATGGTCACGCTGGTCACCTAGCTTGGTTATGCTGCCCATCCAGCTAGGTCATTCTGGTCATTCACATTGGTCATTATGGTCCTGCTGGTCATTCAGCTTTGTCCTCATAGTAATGGTGGTCATCCAGCTTGGTCATACTGGCCAAACACCTTTGCCATGCTGGTCAGCCAGTTTGGTGATGCCAGTCAACCAGCAACATGTTTTAAGCCTAACTGGCCTCCAGGGGCCTCTTTGTCTGTAACGCTCGAACCCCGTAAATCGCCGCTTGCGGCTATATTTATTATTATTCTTATTCTTTTTCTGCCATAGAAGTGATTGGGCAGAAGAAACCGTAAGGCCTACAGGGCTGAGACTTGGTCATATGGTAGTACTTCTCACCGCTACTCAGATTCAAAACATGAGCCCGATCGGCCTCAAGGGGGCGCTATGGCGAAGGTCAACGCGTTTGGCCTCGTAACTCCTATGCCCTGATAGCTAGAGCAAAAATTCTTGCATTATATGATTCCTTGGTTAATGGCAAATCAAAAAGGTCAATAGAACCACTAAGCTCCGCCCACTTAGATTTTTTGCTATTTAGCATAATATGCAAAACCTACTTTTGAGAACTTGTCCTAGGGTCATTGACCAATCCTGTCATATTTGGTGTCAAACAACTCAGCAGAGTCCCAACCTCAATAATTATCGAAAAAATTGTGAAATTTGTAAACAATATGGCCGCCATATGCAAATTAATCTTACTGTGGCACACCCAAATTTACTCTAACAGCTGTAACTTTTGAATGCTTAAACCTACACTATTGCCACTTTACAACTTTGATGCCAACATGATTCTGAGGTAGCCCGTCAATCTGTGTAGACATACGCCTCCAGGGGGCGGAGCCAAAGCTAAAAATCTGTTTCTCAGGAACCGTACAAGCTATGAAGCTCTCCTTTGACATGTGTCATCTATGGCCTATGTCCTAATGTTTAACAGAAGGAAAATTTGATATGCAAATTTTTGCGATCGTTATTAGCCAATCAGATTCCAGCAAGCTTTTGACATGCAAACAATGACCAATCAGGACGATACTTATACCCTACATGTATCTCAGGGCCTTCTATCATCCATTAAAATATGGCGTTGATTGGCCTCAAGGGGGCGCTATAGCAGAAAATCAGTTATATCTAAAGGTACAAGTGGCCTAGGCTTGTTATTCTTTTTTAATTGTATACTTTGCTGTATCCTTTACAACTTTGTAATTACATGTGTTTACCAAAAATGCAAAGATTTTCATCAGTGGCCAAAAGAGTAAAAATTGCTCTTTTCGAACTTGTCTTTAAGTCCTTAATCAATCAAAACAAATTTGGTCTTGATGCAATCTTGAGACCCTGTAGGTAAATAATTATCAAAAAAATCTTGACATTTTAACTATTTGAGGCCCATAAACCTTGATCAAACATGTACGTGAAAGCCTTTTCAGAGTTATTTGGCCAAAACTCTGTCAAAGTTTAAAACATGCCAAAACTGTTGAAGCTACTAATTAACAATGATATTTGAAGTACATGTGCCAAGTATGAGCCAAATAAGTCTTCAGTAGGCTCTACAGTGAAAAAATAACTATTTTCAATTTATTCTATTTATCGCTATTTTCCAACCTAAATGGACAGAAGACAGGAACCTTTCACCCTATCAACACACAAATTTGTACACATATATAGACTGATATTGTGATCTTGATTGCAAATTTTCAGCCAAATCGGACATGTTTTGCCTCTACAACGGCTGGAAAACTACAGCGATTTTGTAGGCCTCAAGCCTGTATTATCGCTTTTTTTCAAATCTAAATGGACAGAAGTCAGGAACCTTTGATCCTATCGACACAGAAATTGACATACATATATAGACTGATATTGTGATCTTGATTGCAAATTTTGAGCCAAATCAGATATTTTTTGCCTCTAATATGGCCAAAGAGCAACAGCCATTTTGTAGGCCATAAGCCTGTATTATCGCTTTTTTCAAGCCTAAATGGACAGAAGTCCGGAACCTTTGACCCTATCAACACACAAATTCACACACATATATATACAGACCACTTGATCATGAGTACCAATTTTGAGCCCAATCGGACTTTTTCTCTCTTTGTAATAAATAGAAACACACTGATAGGGAATGTTCTGTCTTACTTATAGAGTGATAGATTTCCAGCAGGTTATATGTGGTCTCTTGCTGCGCTCTGGTGGTCATTTGGTGAAACAGCTACAGGTGAATTATTCTAAATTAAAGCTCTGCTGAACTTATTTAATCTTGCTTGTCTTGCTTAATTGAAGATCTTTATCCTTCTTAGTCATGCTAGTCAGCCACCTGGGTCATTCTTGTTTATGTTCCACCCACTTAATTTTTTTTTTATTTGCATAATATGCAAAACTTACTTTTGAGATCTTGTCCTTGGCTCCTTGACCAATCATGACATATTTGGTATCAAACAGTTCAGCAGAGCTTACTCCTCAATAATTATTTAAAAAATCTTTACATTTATAAACAATATGGCCGCCATATGCAAATGAGTTCTACCATGGTGCAGTAAAATCTCTTTAACACTTATAACTTTTGAATGCTTAACCTGACACTAATACCACTTCAGTCCTTTGATCATTACATGATTCTCAGATACCCTGTCAGTTTAAGTAGACATACACCCCCCCAGGGGGCGGAGCCAATGCTCGATAGCTGTTTCTCTAGAACCATACAAGCTATCAAGGTCATCCTTGGCAATTATCATCTACGTCCCATGCACTAATGGTACACCAAATGAAAATTTGATATGGACACTTTTGTGGTCACTATAAGCCAATCGCATTCCAGTAAGCTTTTGACAGGATGAATGTTAATCAGGTCAAAACTTATACACTATTATTGATATTATTAGTTATTGATATGTGCCCTTTTATGCCTCACTGCTAGGCTCTCCGAATGCCCACTAGAGTGCAGCAAGAGACCACATAAAACCTGCTGAACACTACAGCACAATTTATCAATGCATTTCAACTAGTTTACTCACACCACTCATCTAGCATTGTCATTATGGTCTTTATGGTCACGCTGTTCACCTAGCTTGGTTATGCTGCCCATCCAGCTAGGTAATTCTGGTCATTCACATTGGTCATTAAGGTCCTGCTGGTCATTCAGCTTTGTCATTATAGCAATGCTGGTCATCCAGCTTGGTCATACTGGCCAAACAACTTTGCCATGCTGGTCATCCAGTTTGGTGATGCCGGTCAACCAGCAACATGTTTTAAGCCTAACTGGCCTCCAGGGGCCTCTTTGACTGTAATGCTCGAACCCCGTAAATCGCCGCTTGCGGCTATATTTATTATTCTTATTCTTTTTCTGCCATAGAAGTGATCGGGCAGAAGAAACCGTAAGGCCTACAGGGCTGAGACTTGGTCATATGGTAGTACTTCTCACCGCTACTCAGATTCAAAAGATGAGCCCGATCGGCCTCAAGGGGGCGCTATGGCGAAGGTCAACGCGTTAGGCCTCGTAACTGCCACGCCCTGATAGCTAGAGCAAAAATTCTTGCATTATATGATTCCTTGGTTAATGGCAAATCAAAAAGGTCAATAGAACCACTAAGCTCCGCCCACTTAGATTTTTTGCTATTTAGCATAATATGCAAAACCTACTTTTGAGAACTTGTCCTAGGGTCATTGACCAATCCTGTCATATTTGGTGTCAAACAACTCAGCAGAGTCCCAACCTCAATAATTATCAAAAAAATTGTGAAATTTGTAAACAATATGGCCGCCATATGCAAATTAATCTTACCGTGGCACACCCAAATTTACTCTAACAGCTGTAACTTTTGAATGCTTAAACCTACACTAATGCCACTTTACAACTTTGATGCCAACATGATTCTGAGGTAGCCCGTCAATCTGTGTAGACATACGCCCCCAGGGGGCGGAGCCAAAGCTAAAAATCTGTTTCTCAGGAACCGTACAAGCTATGAAGCTCTCCTTTGGAATGTATCATCTATGGCCTATGTCCTAATGTTTTACAGAAGGAAAATTTGATATGCAAATTTTTGCGATCGTTATTAGCCAATCAGTTTCCAGCAAGCTTTTGACATGCTAAACAATGACCAATCAGGACGATACTTATACCCTACATGTATCTCAGGGCCTTCTATCATCCATTAAAATATGGCGTTGATTGGCCTCAAGGGGGCGCTATAGCAGAAAATCAGTTATATCTAAAGGTACAAGTGGCCTAGGCTTGTTATTCTTTTTTAGTTGTATACTTTGCTGTAGCCTTTACAACTTTGTAATTACATGTATTTACCAAAAATGGAAAGATTTTCATCAGTGGCCAAAAGAGTAAAAATTGCTCTTTTCGAACTTGTCTTTAAGTCCTTAATCAATCAAAACAAATTTGGTCTTGATGCAATCTTGAGACCCTGTAGGTAAATAATTATCAAAAAAATCTTGACATTTTAACTATTTGAGGCCCATAAACCTTGATCAAACATGTACGTGAAAGCCTTTTCAGAGTTATTTGGCCAAAACTCTGTCAAAGTTTAAAACATGCCAAAACTGTTGAAGCTACTAATTAACAATGACATTTGAAGCACATTTGCCAAGTATGAGCCAAATAAGTCTTCAGTAGGCTCTACAGTGAAAAAATAACTATTTTCAATTTATTCTATTTATCGCTATTTTCCAACCTAAATGGACAGAAGACAGGAACCTTTCACCCTATCAACACACAAATTTATACACATATATAGACTGATAATCTGATCTTGATTGCAAATTTTCAGCCAAATCGGACATGTTTTGCCTCTACAACGGCTGGAAAACTACAGCGATTTTGTAGGCCTCAAGCCTGTATTATCGCTTTTTTCAAACCTAAATGGACATAAGTCAGGAACCTTTGACCCTATCGACACAGAAATTGACATACATATATAAACTGATATTGTGATCTTGATTGCAAATTTTGAGCCAAAACAGATATTTTTTGCCTCTAATATGGCCAAAGAGCAACAGCCATTTTGTAGGCCATAAGCCTGTATTATCGCTTTTTTCAAACCTAAATGGACAGAAGTCAGGAACCTTTGACCCTATCAACACACAAATTTACACACATATATATGCAGACCACTTAATCATGAGTACCAATTTGGAGCCCAATCGGACTTTTCTTCTCTTTTTAATAAATAGAAACACACTGATAGGGAATGTTCTGTCTTACTTATAGAGTGATAGATTTCCAGCAGGTTATATGTGGTCTCTTGCTGCGCTCTGGTGGTCATTTGGTGAAACAGCTACATTTGAATTATTCTAAATTAAAGCTCTGCTGAACTTATTTAATCATTTTTGTCTTGCTTAATTGAACATATTTATCCTTCTTGGTCATGCTAGTCAGCCACCTGGGTCATTCTTATTTATGCTCCACCCACTTAATTTTTTTTTAATTTGCATAATATGCAAAACCTACTTTTGAGATCTTGTCTTTGCCTCCTTGACCAATCATGACATGTTTGGTGTCAAACAGTTCAGCAGAGCTTACTCCTCAATAATTATAAAAAAAAATCTTTACATTTATAAACAATATGGCCGCCATATGCAAATTAGTTTTACCATGGTGCAGTAAAATGTCTTTAACACTTATAACTTTTGAATGCTTAACCTGACACTAATACCACTTCAGTCCTTTGATCATTACATGATTCTCAGATACCCTGTGAGTTTAAGTAGACATACACACCCCCAGGGGGCGGGGCCAATGCTCGATAGCTGTTTCTCTACAACCATACAAGCTATCAAGGTCATCCTTGCCAATTATCATCTATGGCCCATGCACTAATGGTACACCAAATGAAAATTTGATATGGACACTTTTGTGGTCACTATTAGCCAAACACATTCCAGGAAGCTTTTAACAGGCGGAATGTTAATCAGGTCAAAACTTATATACTATATACGGGTTATTTATATGCCCTTTTTATGCCTTGTGATTTTTCAATTGAAGAACTGAATTTGTTTCACCAAATGCCCACTAGAGTGCAGTAAGACACCACATAAAACCTGATGAACACTACAGCTCAATTTATCAATGCTTTTCAACTAGTTTACTCACACCACTCATCTAGCATTGCCATTATGGTCTTTATGGTCACGCTGGTCACCCAGCTTGGTTATGCTGGCCATCCAGCTTGGTCATGCTGGCCATTCACATTGGTCATTATGGTCCTGCTGGTCATTCAGCTTTGTCCTCATAGTAATGGTGGTCTTCCAGCTTGGTCATACTGGCCAACCACCTTTGCCATGCTGGTCATCCAGTTTGGTCATTATGGTCCTCCAGCTTGGTCAATATGGTCAACAAGTTTGTCATCCAGATTAGTCATGCTGGTAATCTAGCTTGGTCTTCACGGTCATGCTGGTCATCCTCATCCACTTTGGCGATGCCGGTCAACCGGCAACATGTTTTAAGCCTAACTGGCCTCCAGGGGTCTCTTTGCCTGTAACGCTCGAACCCCGTAAATCGCCGCTTGCGGCTATATTTATTATTATAGTTCTTATTCTTTTTCTGCCATAGAAGTGATTGGGCAGAAGAAACCGTAAGGCCTACAGGGCTGAGACTTAGTCATATGGTAGTACTTCTCACCGCTACTCAGATTCAAAAGATGAGCCCGATCGGCCTCAAGGGGGCGCTATGGCGAAGGTCAACGCGTTTGGCCTCGTAACTCCCACGCCCTGATAGCTAAAGCAAAAATTTTTGCATTATATGATTCCTTGGTTAATGGCAAATCAAAAAGGTCAATAGAACCACTAAGCTCCGCCCACTTAGATTTTTTGCTATTTAGCATAATATGCAAAACCTACTTTTGAGAACTTGTCCTAGGGTCATTGACCAATCCTGTCATATTTGGTGTCAAACAACTCAGCAGAGTCCCAACCTCAATAATTATCGAAAAAATTGTGAAATTTGTAAACAATATGGCCACCATATGCAAATTAATCTTACCGTGGCACACCCAAATTTACTCTAACAGCTGTAACTTTTGAATGCTTAAACCTACACTAATGCCACTTTAAAACTTTTATGCCAACATGATTCTGAGGTACCATGTCAATCTGTGTAGACATACGCCTCCAGGGGGCGGAGCCAAAGCTAAAAATCTGTTTCTCAGGAACCGTACAAGCTAAGAAGCTCTCCTTTGGCATGTATCATCTATGGCCTATGTTCTAATGTTTGACAGAAGGAAAATGTGATATGCAAATTTTTGCGATCGCTATTAGCCAATCAGGTTCCAGCAAGCTTTTGACAGGCTAAACAATCACCAATCAGGACGATACTTATAACCTACATGTATATGAGGGCCGTCTATCATCCATTAAAATATGGCGTTGATTGGCCTCAAGGGGGCGCTATAGCAGAAAATCAGTTATATCTAAAGGTACAAGTGGCCTAGGCTTGTTATTCTCTTTTAATTGTATACTTTGCTGTAGCCTTTACAACTTTGTAATTACAAGTATTTACCAAAAATGCAAAGATTTTCATCAGTGGCCAAAAGAGTAAAAATTGCTCTTTTTGAACTTGTCTTTAAGTCTTTAATCAATCAAAACAAATTTGGTCTTGATGCAATCTTGAGACACTGAAGGTAAATAATTATCAAAAAAATCTTGACATTTTAACTATTTGAGGCCCATAAACCTTGATCAAACATGTACGTGAAAGCCTTTTCAGAGTTATTTGGCCAAAACTCTGTCAAAGTTTAAAACATGCCAAAACTGTTGAAGCTACTAATTAACAATGACATTTGAAGCACATGTGCCAAGTATGAGCCAAATAAGTCTTCAGTAGGCTCTACAGTGCAAAAATAACTATTTTCAATTTATTCTATTTATCGCTATTTTCCAACCTAAATGGACAGAAGACAGGAACCTTTCACCCTATCAACACACAAATTTATACACGTATATAGACTGATAATCTGATCTTGATTGCAAATTTTCAGCCAAATCGGACATGTTTTGCCTCTACAACGGCTGGAAAACTACAGCGATTTTGTAGGCCTCAAGCCTGTATTATCGCTTTTTTCAAATCTAAATGGACAGAAGTCAGGAACCTTTGACCCTATCGACACAGAAATTGACATACATATATAGACTGATATTGTGATCTTGACTGCAAATTTTGAGCCAAATCAGATATTTTTTGCCTCTAATATGGCCAAAGAGCAACAGCCATTTTGTAGGCCATAAGCCTGTATTATCACTTTTTTCAAACCTAAATGGTCAGAAGTCAGGAACCTTTGACCCTATCAACACACAAATTTACATACATGTATATACAGACCACTTGATCATGAGTACCAATTTGGAGCCCAATCGGACTTTTCTTCTCTTTTTAATAAATAGAAACACACTGATAGGGAATGTTCTGTCTTTCTGATAGAGTGATAGATTTCCAGCAGGTTATATGTGGTCTCTTGCTGCGCTCTGGTGGTCATTTGGTGAAACAGCTACAGGTGAATTATTCTAAATTAAAGCTCTGCTGAACTTATTTAATATTGCTTGTCTTGCTTAATTGAACATATTTATCCTTCTTGTTCATGCTGGTCAGCCGCCTGGGTCATTCTTGTTTATGCTCCACCCACTTAATTTTTTTTAAAATTTGCATAATATGCAAAACCTACTTTTGAAATCTTGTCCTTGGATCCTTGACCAATCATGACATGTTTGGTGTCAAACAGTTCAGCAGAGCTTACTCCTCAATAATTATTAAAAAAATATTTACATTTATAAACAATATGGCCGCCATATGCAAATGAGTTCTACCATGGTGCAGTAAAATGTCTTTAACACTTATAACTTTTGAATGCTTAACCTGACACTAATACCACTTCAGTCCTTTGATCATTACATGATTCTCAGATACTCTGTCAGTTTAAGTAGACATACACCCCCCCAGGGGGCGGGGCCAATGCTCGATAGCTGTTTCTCTAGAACCATACAAGCTATCAAGGTCATCCTAGCCAATTATCATCTATGGCCCATGCACTAATGTACACCAAATGAAAATTTGATATGGACACTTTTGTGGTCACTATTAGCCAATCACATTCCAGCAAGCTTTTAACAGGTGGAATGTTAATCAGGTCAAAACTTATATACTATATACGGGTTATTTATATGCCCTTTTTATGCCTTGTGTTTTTTCAATTTAAGAACTGAATTTGTTTCACCAAATGCCCACTAGAGTGCAGTAAGACACCACATAAAACCTGATGAACACTACAGCTCAATTTATCAATGCTTTTCCACTAGTTTACTCACACCACTCATCTAGCATTGCCATTATGGTCTTTATGGTCACGCTGGTCACCCAGCTTGGTTATGCTGGCCATCCAGCTTGGTCATGCTGGCCATTCACATTGGTCATTATGGTCCTGCTGGTCATTCAGCTTTGTCCTCATAGTAATGGTGGTCTTCCAGCTTGGTCATACTGGCCAACCACCTTTGCCATGCTGGTCATCCAGTTTGGTCATTATGGTCTTCCAGCTTGGTCAATATGGTCAACAAGTTTGTCATCCAGATTAGTCATGCTGGTAATCTAGCTTGGTCTTCACGGTCATGCTGGTCATCCTCATCCAGTTTGGCGATGCCAGTCAACCGGCAACATGTTTTAAGCCTAACTGGCCTCCAGGGGTCTCTTTGCCTGTAACGCTCGAACCCCGTAAATCGCCGCTTGCGGCTATATTTATTATTAGGGGTTCGAGCACGTAGTGCTAGAAGCCCTATTGTAATTGTTCTGATTATTATTATTAGGGGTTCGAGCACGTAGTGCTAGAAACCCTATTGTAATTGTTCTGATTATTATTATTATTATTATTATTATTAGGGGTTCGAGCACATAGTGCTAGAAACCCTATTGTAATTGTTCTGATTATTAGGGGTTCGAGCACGTAGTGCTAGAAACCCTATTGTAATTGTTCTGATTATTATTATTATTATTATTAGGGGTTCGAGCACGTAGTGCTAGAAACCCTATTGTAATTGTTCTGATTATTATTATTATTATTATAGTTCTTATTCTTTTTCTGCCATAGAAGTGATTGGGCAGAAGAAACCGTAAGGCCTACAGGGCTGAGACTTGGTCATATGGTAGTACTTCTCACCGCTACTCAGATTCAAAACATGAGCCCGATCGGCCTCAAGGGGGCGCTATGGCGAACGTCAACGCGTTTGGCCTCGTAACTCCTACGCCCTGATAGCTAGAGCAAAAATTCTTGCATTGTATGATTCCTTGGTTAATGGCAAATCAAAAAGGTCAATAGAACCACTAAGCTCCGCCCACTTAGATTTTTTGCTATTTAGCATAATATGCAAAACCTACTTTTGAGAACTTGTCCTAGGGTCATTGACCAATCCTGTCATTTTTGGTGTCAAACAACTCAGCAGAGTCCCAACCTCAATAATTATTGAAAAAATTGTGAAATTTGTAAACAATATGGCCGCCATATGCACATTAATCTTACCGTGGCACACCCAAGTTTACTCTAACAGCTGTAACTTTTGAATGCTTAAACCTACACTAATGCCACTTTACAACTTTGATGCCAACATGATTCTGAGGTAGCCCGTCAATCTGTGTAGACATACGCCCCCAGGGGGCGGAGCCAAAGCTAAAAATCTGTTTCTCAGGAAACGTACAAGCTATGAAGCTCTCCTTTGACATGTATCATCTATGGCCTATGTCCTAATGTTTTACAGAAGGAAAATTTGATATGCAAATTTTTGCGATCGTTATTAGCCAATCAGTTTCCAGCAAGCTTTTGACATGCTAAACAATGACCAATCAGGACGATACTTATACCCTACATGTATCTCAGGGCCTTCTATCATCCATTAAAATATGGCGTTGATTGGCCTCAAGGGGGCGCTATAGCAGAAAATCAGTTATATCTAAAGGTACAAGTGGCCTAGGCTTGTTATTCTTTTTTAGTTGTATACTTTGCTGTAGCCTTTACAACTTTGTAATTACATGTGTTTACCAAAAATGCAAAGATTTTCATCAGTGGCCAAAAGAGTAAAAATTGCTCTTTTCGAACTTGTCTTTAAGTCCTTAATCAATCAAAACAAATTTGGTCTTGATGCAATCTTGAGACCCTGTAGGTAAATAATTATCAAAAAAATCTTGACATTTTAACTAATTGAGGCCCATAAACCTTGATCAAACATGTACGTGAAAGCCTTTTCAGAGTTATTTGGCCAAAACTCTGTCAAAGTTTAAAACATGCCAAAACTGTTGAAGCTACTAATTAACAATGACATTTGAAGCACATGTGCCAAGTATGAGCCAAATAAGTCTTCAGTAGGCTCTACAGTGAAACAATAACTATTTTCAATTTATTCTATTTATCGCTATTTTCCAACCTAAATGGACAGAAGACAGTAACCTTTCACCCTATCAACAGACAAATTTATACACATATATAGACTGATATTGTGATCTTGATTGCAAATTTTCAGCCAAATCGGACATGTTTTGCCTCTACAACGGCTGGAAAACTACAACGATTTTGTAGGCCTCAAGCCAGTATTATCGCTTTTTTCAAATCTAAATTGACAGAAGTCAGGAACCTTTGACCCTATTGACATTGAAATTGACATACATATATAGACTGATATTGTGATCCTGATTGCAAATTTTGAGCCAAATCAGATATTTTTTGCCTCTAATATGGCCAAAGAGCAACAGCCATTTTGTAGGCCATAAGCCTGTATTATCACTTTTTTCAAACCTAAATGGTCAGAAGTCAGGAACCTTTGACCCTATCAACACACAAATTTACATTCATGTATATACAGACCACTTGATCATGAGTACCAATTTGGAGCCCAATCGGACTTTTCTTCTCTTTTTAATAAATAGAAACACACTGATAGGGAATGTTCTGTCTTACTTATAGAGTGATAGATTTCCAGCAGGTTATATGTGGTCTCTTGCTGCGCTCTGGTGGTCATTTGGTGAAACAGCTACAGGTGAATTATTCTAAATTAAAGCTCTGCTGAACTTATTCAATCTTGCTTGTCTTGCTTAATTGAAGATCTTTATCCTTCTTGGTCATGCTAGTCAGCCGCCTGGGTCATTCTTGTTTATGCTCCACCCACTTAATTTTTTTTTTATTTGCATAATATGCAAAACTTACTTTTGAGATCTTGTCCTTGGCTCCTTGACCAATCATGACATGTTTGGTGTCAAACAGTTCAGCAGAGCTTACTCCTCAATAATTATTAAAAAAATCTTTACATTTATAAACAATATGGCCGCCATATGCAAATGAGTTCTACCATGGTGCAGTAAAATGTCTTTAACACATAACTTTTGAATGCTTAACCTGACACTAATACCACTTCAGTCCTTTGATCATTACATGATTCTCAGATACCCTGTCAGTTTAAGTAGACATACACCCCCAGGGGGCGGGGCCAATGCTCGATAGCTGTTTCTCTAGAACCATACAAGCTATCAAGGTCATCCTAGCCAATTATCATCTATGGCCCATGCACTAATGGTACACCAAATGAAAATTTGATATGGACACTTTTGTGGTCACTATTATCCAATCACATTCCAGCAAGCTTTTAACAGGCGGAATGTTAATCAGGTCAAAACTTATATACTATATACGGGTTATTTATATGCCCTTTTTATGCCTTGTGTTTTTTCAATTTAAGAACTGAATTTGTTTCACCAAATGCCCATTAGAGTGCAGTAAGACACCACATAAAACCTGATGAACACTACAGCTCAATTTATCAATGCTTTTCAACTAGTTTACTCACACCACTCATCTAGCATTGCCATTATGGTCTTTATGGTCACGCTGGTCACCCAGCTTGGTTATCCAGTTTGGTGATGACGGTCAACCAGCAACAGGTTTTAAGCCTAACTGGCCTCCAGAGGCCTCTTTGCCTGTGACGCTCGAACCCCGTAAATCGCCGCTTGCGGCTATATTTATTATTATTATTATTATTCTTATTCTTTTTCTGCCATAGAAGTGATCGGGCAGAAGAAACCGTAAGGCCTACAGGGCTGAGACTTGGTCATATGGTAGTACTTCTCACCGCTACTCAGATTCAAAAGATGAGCCCGATCGGCCTCAAGGGGGCGCTATGGCGAAGGTCAACGCGTTAGGCCTCGTAACTGCCACGCCCTGATAGCTAGAGCAAAAATTCTTGCATTATATGATTCCTTGGTTAATGGCAAATCAAAAAGGTCAATAGAACCACTAAGCTCCGCCCACTTAGATTTTTTGCTATTTAGCATAATATGCAAAACCTACTTTTGAGAACTTGTCCTAGGGTCATTGACCAATCCTGTCATATTTGGTGTCAAACAACTCAGCAGAGTCCCAACCTCAATAATTATCAAAAAAATTGTGAAATTTGTAAACAATATGGCCGCCATATGCAAATTAATCTTACCGTGGCACACCCAAATTTACTCTAACAGCTGTAACTTTTGAATGCTTAAACCTACACTAATGCCACTTTACAACTTTGATGCCAACATGATTCTGAGGTAGCCCGTCAATCTGTGTAGACATACGCCCCCAGGGGGCGGAGCCAAAGCTAAAAATCTGTTTCTCAGGAACCGTACAAGCTATGAAGCTCTCCTTTGGCATGTATCATCTATGGCCTATGTCCTAATGTTTTACAGAAGGAAAATTTGATATGCAAATTTTTGCGATCGTTATTAGCCAATCAGTTTCCAGCAAGCTTTTGACATGCTAAACAATGACCAATCAGGACGATACTTATACCCTACATGTATCTCAGGGCCTTCTATCATCCATTAAAATATGGCGTTGATTGGCCTCAAGGGGGCGCTATAGCAGAAAATCAGTTATATCTAAAGGTACAAGTGGCCTAGGCTTGTTATTCTTTTTTAGTTGTATACTTTGCTGTAGCCTTTACAACTTTGTAATTACATATGTTTACCAAAAATGCAAAGATTTTCATCAGTGGCCAAAAGAGTAAAAATTGCTCTTTTCGAACTTGTCTTTAAGTCCTTAATCAATCAAAACAAATTTGGTCTTGATGCAATCTTGAGACCCTGTAGGTAAATAATTATCAAAAAAATCTTGACATTTTAACTATTTGAGGCCCATAAACCTTGATCAAACATGTACGTGAAAGCCTTTTCAGAGTTATTTGGCCAAAACTCTGTCAAAGTTTAAAACATGCCAAAACTGTCGAAGTTACTAATTAACAATGACATTTGAAGTACATGTGCCAAGTATGAGCCAAATAAGTCTTCAGTAGGCTCTACAGTGAAAAAATAACTATTTTCAATTTATTCTATTTATCGCTATTTTCCAACCTAAATGGACAGAAGACAGGAACCTTTCACCCTATCAACACACAAATTTATACACATATATAGACTGATACTCTGATCTTGATTGCAAATTTTCAGCCAAATCGGACATGTTTTGCCTCTACAACGGCTGGAAAACTACAGCGATTTTGTAGGCCTCAAGCCTGTATTATCGCTTTTTTCAAATCTAAATGGACAGAAGTCAGGAACCTTTGACCCTATTGACACAGAAATTGACATACATATATAGACTGCTATTGTGATCCTGATTGCAAATTTTGAGCCAAATCAGATATTTTTTGCCTCTAATATGGCCAAAGAGCAACAGCCATTTTGTAGGCCATAAGCCTGTATTATCACTTTTTTCAAACCTAAATGGTCAGAAGTCAGGAACCTTTGACCCTATCAACACACAAATTTACATACATGTATATACAGACCACTTGATCATGAGTACCAATTTGGAGCCCAATCGGACTTTTCGTCTCTTTTTAATAAATAGAAACACACTGATGGGGAATGTTCTGTCTTTCTGATAGAGTGATAGAGTTCCAGCAGGTTATATGTGGTCTCTTGCTGCGCTCTGGTGGTCATTTGGTGAAACAGCTACAGGTGAATTATTCTTAATTAAAGCTCTGCTGAACTTATTCAATCTTGCTTGTCTTGCTAAATTGAACATATTTATCCTCCTTGTTCATGCTGGTCAGCCGCCTGGGTCATTCTTGTTTATGCTCCACCCACTTAATTTTTTTTTAAATTTGCATAATATGCAAAACCTACTTTTGAGATCTTGTCCTTGGATCCTTGACCAATCATGACATATTTGGTGTCAAACAGTTCAGCAGAGCTTACTCCTCAATAATTATTAAAAAAATCTTTACATTTATAAACAATATGGCCGCCATATGCAAATGAGTTCTACCATGGTGCAGTAAAATGTCTTTAACACTTATAACTTTTGAATGCTTAACCTGACACTAATACCACTTCAGTCCTTTGATCATTACATGATTCTCAGATACCTTGTCAGTTTAAGTAGACATACACCCCCCCAGGGGGCGGGGCAAATGCTCGATAGCTGTTTCTCTAGAACCATACAAGCTATCAAGGTCATCCTAGCCAATTATCATCTATGGCCCATGCACTAATGGTACACCAAATGAAAATTTGATATGGACACTTTTGTGGTCACTATTAGCCAATCACATTCCAGCAAGCTTTTAACAGGCGGAATGTTAATCAGGTCAAAACTTATATACTATATACGGGTTATTTATATGCCCTTTTTATGCCTTGTGTTTTTTCAATTTAAGAACTGAATTTGTTTCACCAAATGCCCACTAGAGTGCAGTAAGACACCACATAAAACCTGATGAACACTACAGCTCAATTTATCAATGCTTTTCAACTAGTTTACTCACACCACTCATCTAGCATTGCCATTATGGTCTTTATGGTCACGCTGGTCACCCAGCTTGGTTATGCTGGCCATCCAGCTTGGTCATGCTGGCCATTCACATTGGTCATTATGGTCCTGCTGGTCATTCAGCTTTGTCCTCATAGTAATGGTGGTCTTCCAGCTTGGTCATACTGGCCAACCACCTTTGCCATGCTGGTCATCCAGTTTGGTCATTATGGTCTTCCAGCTTGGTAAATATGGTCAACAAGTTTGTCATCCAGATTAGTCATGCTGGTAATCTAGCTCGGTCTTCACGGTCATGCTGGTCATCCTCATCCAGTTTGGCGATGCTGGTCAACCGGCAACATGTTTTAAGCCTAACTGGCCTCCAGGGGTCTCTTTGCCTGTAACGCTCGAACCCCGTAAATCGCCGCTTGCGGCTATATTTATTATTATTATTATTAGGGGTTCGAGCACGTAGTGCTAGAAACCCTATTGTAATTGTTCTGATTATTATTATTATTATTATTATTATTATTATAGTTCTTATTCTTTTTCTGCCATAGAAGTGATTGGGCAGAAGAAACCGTAAGGCCTACAGGGCTGAGACTTGGTCATATGGTAGTACTTCTCACCGCTACTCAGATTCAAAAGATGAGCCCGATCGGCCTCAAGGGGGCGCTATGGCGAAGGTCAACGCGTTTGGCCTCGTAACTCCTACGCCCTGATAGCTAGAGCAAAAATTCTTGCATTATATGATTCCTTGGTTAATGGCAAATCAAAAAGGTCAATAGAACCACTAAGCTCCGCCCACTTAGATTTTTTGCTATTTAGCATAAAATGCAAAACCTACTTTTGCGAACTAGTCTGTGGATTTTTGACCAATCCTGACAAGTTTGGTGTCAAACAACTCAGCAGAGTCCCACCCTCAATAATTATCGAAAAAATCTTGAAATTTGTAAACAATATGGCCGCCATATGCAAATTAATCTTACCGTGGCACACCAAAATTCACTCTAACAGCTGTAACTTTTGAATGCTTAAACTGACACTAATGCCGCTTTAGAACTTTGGTACTAACATGATTCTGAGGTAGCCTGTCAATCTGTGTAGACGTACGCCCCCAGGGGGCGGAGCCAAAGCTAAAAATCTGTTTCTCAGGAACCGTACAAGCTATCAAGCTCTCGTTTGGCATGTATCCTCTGTGGCCTATGTCCTAATGGTCTACTGAAGGATATTTTGATGTGTCAATTTTTGTGGTCGCTATTAGCCAATCAGATTACAGCAAGCTTTTGACAGACTAAACAATCACCAATCAGGACGATACTTATACTGTACATGTATATGAGGGCCTTCTATCATCCATTAAAATATGGCGTTGATTGGCCTCTAGGGGGCGCTATAGCAGAAAATCAGTTATATCTAAAGGTACAAGTGGCCTAGGCTTATTATTCTTTTTGAGTTTTATGCTTTGCTGTAACCTTTACAACTTTGTAATTACATGTCTTTACCAAAAATGTATTGTTTTGCATCAGTGGCCAGTAGAGTAAAAATTGCACTTTTCGAACTAGTCCTTGGATATTCAACCAATTAAATCAACTTTGGTCTTTTCACAATCTTGAGACCGTGTAGGTAAATAATTATCAAAAAAATGTTGGAATTTTAACTTTTTATGGCCCCAACACCTTGATCAAACATGTATGTGAAAGCCTTTTCAGAGTTATTTGGCCAAAACTCTGTAAATGTTTGCGGTATGTCAAAAATATTACAGACACTCATTAATAATGACATTTGAAGCACATTTGCCAAGTATGAGCCAAATACGTCTTCAGTAGGCTCTACAGTGAAAAAAAAACTATTTTCAATTTATTCTATTTATCGCTATTTTCCAACCTAAATGGACAGACGACAGGAACCTTTCACCCTATCAACACACAAATTTATACACATATATAGACTGATAATCTGATCTTGATTGCAAATTTTCAGCCAAATCGGACATGTTTTGCCTCTACAACGGCTGGAAAACTACAGCGATTTTGTAGGCCTCAAGCCTGTATTATCGCTTTTTTCAAATCTAAATGGACAGAAGTCAGGAACCTTTGACCCTATTGACACAGAAATTGACATACATATATAGACTGATATTGTGATCTTGATTGCAAATTTTGAGCCAAATCAGATATTTTTTGCCTCTAATATGGCCAAAGAGCAACAGCCATTTTGTAGGCCATAAGCCTGTATTATCACTTTTTTCAAACCTAAATGGTCAGAAGTCAGGAACCTTTGACCCTATCAACACACAAATTTACATACATGTATATACAGACCACTTGATCATGAGTACCAATTTGGAGCCCAATCGGACTTTTCTTCTCTTTTTAATAAATAGAAACACACTGATAGGGAATGTTCTGTCTTTCTGATAGAGTGATAGATTTCCAGCAGGTTATATGTGGTCTCTTGCTGCGCTCTGGTGGTCATTTGGTGAAACAGCTACAGGTGAATTATTCTAAATTAAAGCTCTGGCTGAACTTATTCAATCTTGCTTGTCTTGCTTAATTGAACATCTTTATCCTTCTTGGTCATGCTGCTCAGCCGCCTGGGTCATTCTTGTTTATGCTCCACACACTTAATTTTTTTTTAAATTTGCATAATATGCAAAACCTACTTTTGAGATCTTGTCCTTCGATCCTTGACCAATCATGACATGTTTGGTGTCAAACAGTTCAGCAGAGCTTACTCCTCAATAATTATAAAAAAAAATCTTTACATTTATAAACAATATGGCCGCCATATGCAAATGAGATCTACCATGGTGCAGTAAAATGTCTTTAACACTTATAACTTTTGAATGCTTAACCTGACACTAATACCACTTCAGTCCTTTGATCATTACATGATTCTCAGATACCCTGTCAGTTTAAGTAGACATACGCCCCCAGGGGGCGGGGCCAATGCTCGATAGCTGTTTCTCTAGAACCATACAAGCTATCAAGGTCGTCCTTGCCAATTATCATCTATGGCCCATGCACTAATGGTACACCAAATGAAAATTTGATATAGACACTTTTGTGGTCACTATTAGCCAATCACATTCCAGCAAGCTTTTGACAGGCTGAATGTCAATCAGGTCAAAACTTATGTACTATTATTGATATTATTGGTTATTAATATGTGCCCTTGTCATGCCTCACTGCTAGGCTCTCCGAATGCCCACTAGAGTGCAGCAAGAGACCACATAAAACCTGCTGAACACTACAGCTCAATTTATCAATGCATTTCAACTAGTTTACTCACACCACTCATCTAGCATTGTCATTATGGTCTTTATGGTCACGCTGGTCACCTAGCTTGGTTATGCTGCCCATCCAGCTAAGTCATTCTGGTCATTCACATTGGTCATGATGGTCCTGCTGGTCATTCAGCTTTGTCATCATAGCAATGCTGGTCATCCAGCTTGGCTATACTTGCCAAACACCTTTGCCATGCTGGTCATCCAGTTTGGTGATGCCAGTCAACCAGCAACATGTTTTAAGCCTAACTGGCCTCCAGGGGCCTCTTTGTCTGTAACGCTCGAACCCCGTAAATCGCCGCTTGCGGCTATATTTAGGGGTTCGAGCACGTAGTGCTAGAAACCCTATTGTAATTGTTCTGATTATTAGGGGTTCGAGCACGTAGTGCTAGAAACCCTATTGTAATTGTTCTGATTATTATTATTATTATTATTATTATTATTAGGGGTTCGAGCACGTAGTGCTAGAAACCCTATTGTAATTGTTCTGATTATTAGGGGTTCGAGCACGTAGTGCTAGAAACCCTATTGTAATTGTTCTGATTATTATTATTATTATTATTATTATTATAGTTCTTATTCTTTTTCTGCCATAGAAGTGATTGGGCAGAAGAAACCGTAAGGCCTACAGGGCTGAGACTTGGTCATATGGTAGTACTTCTCACCGCTACTCAGATTCAAAAGATGAGCCCGATCGGCCTCAAGGGGGCGCTATGGCAAAGGTCAACGCGTTTGGCCTCGTAACTCTTACGCCCTGATAGCTAGAGCAAAAATTCTTGCATTATATGATTCCTTGGTTAATGGCAAATCAAAAAGGTCAATAGAACCACTAAGCTCCGCCCACTTAGATTTTTTGCTATTTAGCATAATATGCAAAACCTACTTTTGAGAACTTGTCCTAGGGTCATTGACCAATCCTGTCATATTTGGTGTCATACAACTCAGCAGAGTCCCAACCTCAATAATTATCGAAAAAATTGAGAATTTTTTAAACAATATGGCCGCCATATGCAAATTAATCTTACCGTGGCACACCCAAATTTACTCTAACAGCTGTAACTTTTGAATGCTTAAACCTACACTAATGCCACTTTACAACTTTGATGCCAACATGATTCTGAGGTAGCCCATCAATCTGTGTAGACATACGCCCCCAGGGGTCGGAGCCAAAGCTAAAAATCTGTTTCTCAGGAACCGTACAAGCTATGAAGCTCTCCTTTGGCATGTATCATCTATGGCCTATGTCCTAATGTTTTACAGAAGGAAAATTTGATATGCAAATTTTTGCGATCGTTATTAGCCAATCAGATTCCAGCAAGCTTTTGACAGGCTAAACAATGACCAATCAGGACGATACTTATACCCTACATGTATCTCAGGGCCTTCTATCATCCATTAAAATATGGCGTTGATTGGCCTCAAGGGGGCGCTATAGCAGAAAATCAGTTATATCTAAAGGTACAAGTAGCCTAGGCTTGTTATTCTTTTTTAGTTGTATACTTTGCTGTAGCCTTTACAACTTTGTAATTACATATGTTTACCAAAAATGCAAAGATTTTCATCAGTGGCCAAAAGAGTAAAAATTGCTCTTTTCGAACTTGTCTTTAAGTCCTTAATCAATCAAAACAAATTTGGTCTTGATGCAATCTTGAGACCCTGTAGGTAAATAATTATCAAAAAAATCTTGACATTTTAACTATTTGAGGCCCATAAACCTTGATCAAACATGTACGTGAAAGCCTTTTCAGAGTTATTTGGCCAAAACTCTGTCAAAGTTTAAAACATGCCAAAACTGTTGAAGCTACTAATTAACAATGAAATTTGAAGTACATGTGCCAAGTATGAGCCAAATAAGTCTTCAGTAGGCTCTACAGTGACAAAATAACTATTTTCAATTTATTCTATTTATCGCTATTTTCCAACCTAAATGGACAGAAGACAGGAACCTTTCACCCTATCAACACACAAATTTATACACATATATAGACTGATAATCTGATCTTGATTGCAAATTTTCAGCCAAATCGGACATGTTTTGCCTCTACAACGGCTGGAAAACTACAGCGATTTTGTAGGCCTCAAGCCTGTATTATCGCTTTTTTCAAATCTAAATGGACAGAAGTCAGGAACCTTTGACCCTATTGACACAGAAATTGACATACATATATAGACTGATATTGTGATACTGATTGCAAATTTTGAGCCAAATCAGATATTTTTTGCCTCTAATATGGCCAAAGAGCAACAGCCATTTTGTAGGCCATAAGCCTGTATTATCACTTTTTTCAAACCTAAATGGTCAGAAGTCAGGAACCTTTGACCCTATCAACACACAAATTTACATACATGTATATACACACCACTTGATCATGAGTACCAATTTGGAGCCCAATCGGACTTTTCTTCTCTTTTTAATAAATAGAAACACACTGATAGGGAACGTTCTGTCTTTCTGATAGAGTGATAGATTTCCAGCAGGTTATATGTGGTCTCTTGCTGCGCTCTGGTGGTCATTTGGTGAAACAGCTACAGGTGAATTATTCTAAATTAAAGCTCTGCTGAACTTATTCAATCTTGCTTGTCTTGCTTAATTGAACATATTTATCCTTCTTGTTCATGCTGGTCAGTCGCCTGGGTCATTCTTGTTTATGCTCCACCCACTTAATTTTTTTTTATAAATTTGCATAATATGCAAAACCTACTTTTGAGATCTTGTCCTTGGATCCTTAACCAATCATGACATGTTTGGTGTCAAACAGTTCAGCAGAGCTTACTCCTCAATAATTATTAAAAAAATCTTTACATTTATAAACAATATGGCCGCCATATGCAAATGAGTTCTACCATGGTGCAGTAAAATGTCTTTAACACTTATAACTTTTGAATGCTTAACCTGACACTAATACCACTTCAGTCCTTTGATCATTACATGATTCTCAGATACCCTGTCAGTTCAAGTAGACATACACCCCCCAGGGGGCGGGGCCAATGCTCAATAGCTGTTTCTCTAGAACCATACAAGCTATCAAGGTCATCCTAGCCAATTATCATCTATGGCCCATGCACTAATGGTACACCAAATGAAAATTTGATATGGACACTTTTGTGGTCACTATTAGCCAATCACATTCCAGCAAGCTTTTAACAGGCGGAATGTTAATCAGGTCAAAACTTATATACTATATACGGGTTATTTATATGCCCTTTTTATGCCTTGTGTTTTTTCAATTTAAGAACTGAATTTGTTTCACCAAATGCCCACTAGAGTGCAGTAAGACACCACATAAAACCTGATGAACACTACAGCTCAATTTATCAATGCTTTTCAACTAGTTTACTCACACCACTCATCTAGCATTGCCATTATGGTCTTTATGGTCACGCTGGTCACCCAGCTTGGTTATGCTGGCCATCCAGCTTGGTCATGCTGGCCATTCACATTGGTCATTATGGTCCTGCTGGTCATTCAGCTTTGTCCTCATAGTAATGGTGGTCTTCCAGCTTGGTCATACTGGCCAACCACCTTTGCCATGCTGGTCATCCAGTTTGGTCATTATGGTCTTCCAGCTTGGTCAATATGGTCAACAAGTTTGTCATCCAGATTAGTCATGCTGGTAATCTAGCTTGGTCTTCACGGTCATGCTAGTCATCCTCATCCAGTTTGGCGATGCCGGTCAACCGGCAACATGTTTTAAGCCTAACTGGCCTCCAGGGGTGTCTTTGCCTGTAACGCTCGAACCCCGTAAATCGCCGCTTGCGGCTATATTTATTATTATTATTATTATTATTATTATTATTATTATTATTATTATTATTATAGTTCTTATTCTTTTTCTGCCATAGAAGTGATTGGGCAGAAGAAACCGTAAGGCCTACAGGGCTGAGACTTGGTCATATGGTAGTACTTCTCACCGCTACTCAGATTCAAAAGATGAGCCCGATCGGCCTCAAGGGGGCGCTATGGCGAAGGTCAACGCGTTTGGCCTCGTAACTCCTACGCCCTGATAGCTACAGCAAAAATTCTTGCATTATATGATTCCTTGGTTAATGGCAAATCAAAAAGGTCAATAGAACCACTAAGCTCCGCCCACTTAGATTTTTTGATATTTAGCATAATATGCAAAACCCACTTTTGAGAACTTGTCCTAGGGTCATTGACCAATCCTGTCATATTTGGTGTCAAACAACTCAGCAGAGTCCCAACCTCAATAATTATCGAAAAAATTGAGAAATTTTTAAACAATATGGCCGCCATATGCAAATTAATCTTACCATGGCACACCCAAATTTACTCTAACAGCTGTAACTTTTGAATGCTTAAACCTACACTAATGCCACTTTACAACTTTGATGCCAACATGATTCTGAGGTTGCCCGTCAATCTGTGTAGACATACGCCCCCAGGGGGCGGAGCCAAAGCTAAAAATCTGTTTCTCAGGAAGCGTACAAGCTATGAAGCTCTCCTTTGGCATGTATCATCTATGGCCTATGTCCTAATGTTTTACAGAAGGAAAATTTGATATGCAAATTTTTGCAATCGTTATTAGCCAATCAGATTCCAGCAAGCTTTTGACAGGCTAAACAATGATCAATCAGGACGATACTTATACCCTACATGTATCTCAGGGCCTTCTATCATCCATTAAAATATGGCGTTGATTGGCCTCAAGGGGGCGCTATAGCAGAAAATCAGTTATATCGAAAGGTACAAGTGGCCTAGGCTTGTTATTCTTTTTTAGTTGTATACTTTGCTGTAGCCTTTACAACTTTGTAATTACATATGTTTACCAAAAATGCAAAGATTTTCATCAGTGGCCAAAAGAGTAAAAATTGCTCTTTTCGAACTTGTCTTTAAGTCCTCAATCAATCAAAACAAATTTGGTCTTGAGGCAATCTTGAGACCCTGTAGGTAAATAATTATCAAAAAAATCTTGACATTTTAACTATTTGAGGCCCATAAACCTTGATCAAACATGTACGTGAAAGCCTTTTCAGAGTTATTTGGCCAAAACTCTGTCAAAGTTTAAAACATGCCAAAACTGTTGAAGCTACTAATTAACAATGACATTTGAAGTACATGTGCCAAGTATGAGCCAAATAAGTCTTCAGAAGGCTCTACAGTGAAAAAAAAACTATTTTCAATTTATTCTATTTATCGCTATTTTCCAACCTAAATGGACAGAAGACAGGAACCTTTCACCCTATCAACACACAAATTTATACACGTATATAGACTGATAATCTGATCTTGATTGCAAATTTTCAGCCAAATCGGACATGTTTTGCCTCTACAACGGCTGGAAAACTACAGCGATTTTGTAGGCCTCAAGCCTGTATTATCGCTTTTTTCAAATCTAAATGGACAGAAGTCAGGAACCTTTGAACCTATTGACACAGAAATTGACATACATATATAGACTGATATTGTGATCCTGATTGCAAATTTTGAGCCAAATCAGATATTTTTTGCCTCTAATATGGCCAAAGAGCAACAGCCATTTTGTAGGCCATAAGCCTGTATTATCACTTTTTTCAAACCTAAATGGTCAGAAGTCAGGAACCTTTGACCCTATCAACACACAAATTTACATACATGTATATACAGACCACTTGATCATGAGTACCAATTTGGAGCCCAATCTGACTTTTCTTCTCTTTTTAATAAATAGAAACACACTGATAGGGAATGTTCTGTCTTACTTATAGAGTGATAGATTTCCAGCAGGTTATATGTGGTCTCTTGCTGCGCTCTGGTGGTCATTTGGTGAAACAGCTACAGGTGAATTATTCTAAATTAAAGCTCTGCTGAACTTATTCAATCTTGCTTGTCTTGCTTAATTGAACATCTTTATCCTTCTTGGTCATGCTGCTCCCCCACCTGGGTCATTCTTGTTTATGCTTCACTCACTTAATTTTTTTTTAATTTGCATAATATGCAAAACTTACTTTTGAGATCTTGTCCTTGGCTCCTTGACCAATCATGACATGTTTGGTGTCAAACAGTTCAGCAGAGCTTACTCCTCAATAATTATTTAAAAAATCTTTACATTTGTAAACAATATGGTCGCCATATGCAAATTAGTTTCACCATGGTGCAGTAAAATGTCTTTAACACTTATAACTTTTGAATGCTTAACCTGACACTAATACCAGTTCAGTCATTTGATCATTACATGATTCTCAGATACCCTGTCAGTTTAAGTAGACATACACCCCCAAGGGGCGGGTCCAATGCTAGATAAGTGTTTCTCTAGAACCTTACAAGGTTTCAAGCTCAACCTTGGCAATTATCATCTACGGCCCATGCACTAGTGGTACACCAAAGGAAAATTTGATACGTTCTTGTGGTCACTATTAGCCAATGACTTTCCAGCAAGCTTTTTACAGGCTGAATGTTAATCATTTTAAAACATATACACTATTTGTGGATTATTTGTATGTGGCATTTTTATTTCTCACTACTAGGCTCTCATCATGGTCATGCTAGTCAACCAGCTTGATCTTTATGTTTAAGTTGGTCATCCATCTTGGTCATGCTTTGATGATTGGTTACTGAGAGATTAGGTACTGAGAGATTTGCAATGTCCGACAGTTCGGCCTGGGTAATAGTTTAATATGAATACATGGTGTGATAGAAATTCATAGTTTTTTTTTCATTTAATTATTTAGAAGATAACATGAGACTAATTGTTTTAGTGAACTTCTAGTGTGTACAGACAAGGTACAGACACCGGGCCTAGAGCAGTGCAAATGTTACCATGGAATTCAGAATGTTACCATAGGGAGTAACATGAAAATTAGCTATTGAAAAACAGTAAATTATATCTGCATTTAATAAGAGCGGCACATAAGCAGATTTAGGCTGAATGTCCACTAGAGGGTGGTAATGGATCATTTTTTTTCAGGTTTATCCTGTTTTATATGCTGCCAGTCCTTAGTTCACTGGTCCACTCTCTCTGAGTTCTGTCTGGTACTGATACTGTTGCATTCCTGGTGGTGCGGTGTGTTTTTAACATGTGTTAAGTCTTAAAATAGATTATTGCAGGAGAACTCCGCTCTCAGCGTTTTTTACCCATATTTTTTACACCTTTCTGCTGCTCTGTGTTTATTTCACAACAGCAGTGCCTTACTTTATAGTCTCACACCTTTTTGATTGTGTGTCCAGAAACCCTTGTATAGTATTGTAGTGCTCTGAAAACTTCTCCTGTCCCTATTACTTAGTAAAAGTTTTAATTTTATATACACACTAACCCCATGATTGTTGACTTATGTTCAAACACGTCAATTTCACTGGTTCTGGCTTTGAGAAATTGTGATGTTTGAATATATCATCATGGTATTAGGGCATATGAAAGCGTCATGCTTCTTTTAAAAAAACATGTGGGAGATCAGCCATTTCAGAAAGCCAAACAGGGTTGACGGATTTGCAATCAGCAGCTTTAGTGTGGGTTTACAAAACCAACGGCAATGTAAGGAAACTAATTTTTCTCCTAAAACACACAAGATAACAACCTTTTGTCCATGCAGCTGCTTAGTTGACCAGTGTTCCTGATTGCTGGCTATGCATGAATTGGAATTTACGGGGTACCTAATTTTAAATAATACAATTAATACAAATTTTGCAGTTATACCTTTGTGGAGTAATGATAGCTTGCATGTTTGAGCTGACTGTAGTGGCAGTTCAAATATGTTCTCATCAATGTAATAAAAGGCATAGATCAATTTAAATTCCCACAGGTTGGTATGTGAAAGCATTTACAAAACATAAAAAGACCATTAGGTCTAGACAATAATTTAATATCAATACAGATAGAAAATGTTTCTATAAAGGCGATATGTTGTATCATTATTTCCTCATTTATAAGGTTACATTGCATTAGACTGAAGTTTAGTGTTGCTTTTAGTGTGCAGGTACAGAGAGTATGAAATGCAGGTAGCTTCTAACCAGAGATGCTATATGCATTATTATTTACACAAAATGCTGGAGGGTACCATAGCAAATGCTATAGTAACTTTTTAGAAATATGAAATACAGTGTTTAATACATATGTAATCATACAAATGTATGTAAACATTCAGGCTATACATCTATAGTGAGTAGAGGAATGCAGTCCACATTTAGTAAGAGCTATTAATATATTAGGATATTAATAAATTTGTACCCACTGATCAGTAGAGGGAAGTGAACACAAGTCTGTAATGGACACCATAGAGGAATTCTAAATAATCTCAAATTCTTCTTTATTAGAAGTTATTATAAAAATAATATATATATATATATATATATATATATATATATATATATATATATATATATATATATATATATATATATATATATAATAAGATAATTGTGTGTCCAGAAAGTCCTGGTAAAATATGTTAGTGATCATTAAAATTTTAAATAAAGGTAATTTAATGGATCACACTGTTCTTATGTTGAATGAAGATGTAATATTTATATATACATGAACAGTACTTTAATCCATCTGCTTTTTAAAAATAATATTATTTAAAGACCTTTTCAAATCTGTTGTTTTAGAATTTCTTTTATTTAATCATATATTTATTGTATATACACAATCCCATATATAATTCAATAAACCCCCCACCCCACACCCATCCCCCCCAAACACACACACACACACACGCACACAAAATAAATAAATAATAAAACAACTTGTGGTATGAATAATAAATTGATAGAGCTTTGTGCAGGATATATATGAATATTACTGCTGTCCACAAAAAAACATCTGCCTACATAGTAACATTTTTCCCCTGCAGTGATTATTTTTCCCCACTGCTTCTGTTTATATTATATACATATTTCTTTATGATTAGACAAATACCAATCTATGTTCATTGTGTAAAATATGACACAATTTGACTACATTTTGTTTCACATTGGGATTGTTTTTCCTTTTTTCTGTAAACTAACTATTTTGGACACATGTGATTTTGTTTGGACAGTAGCAAAATTAAATCCATAAAAACAATAACAGGTATGATTAAACATTATTATATAGTGTACATAAAACAGATGTATTGTTAGCATGCCAGCTTGAATACAGTAGTAGAGTTGGGAGTTGTCATAGAGTAATAGTCCAATAGTCCAAGTGCAAAGGATGCATCCAAGAGGAAATTAAAGTGAAGTAAGTGGAATACTTGTCCATGCATAGGTCGATGTAGTGTGAGTTAGCCTTCGCGATTACAGTTCAATTTGGCTATAATGAGTCATTGTCCACATGAGAGCACCTGTTCCGGTTTAGACATCTGTTGTTCATTGTAGCATCAGCCTGGCTTAGTTGTCTTATTCACAGACTGGCAGAGACAGAGAGAAAGAACAAGAAGAAATGTGTGAGAAATAAAAAATGTCTTGAGAAAAGATTAGCTATGCAGAGAATTGAGTGTGTATTTAAAGTTACCTTATATGAGGAATGCTGCATGAATGATATCTTGGTGTGAGAGACTTAGGGGAATACAGCACACTCTGGGTATGATGAATCCTCACCCAGACTACTGCACCACTTCCAGTTTAAGCATCTTCTATTGACTGGAGTCTCAACTTGGCTTAGCTGTCACACACTGGCAACGTTGTCTCTGAGAATGAGAAGGGACAAGAAGACATGTGTGAGCACTATTAAATGAAAACAATTTCTATGCTGAAAATTGTCTATATATTTGACTTACCTTATATGAAGAATGCTGCAACTGCATGGATGATATCTTGGTGTAAGATACTGAAGCTTTTGGGAATACAGCACAGTCTGGGTATTATGAATCATGGCCCATACTGTTGCACCACTTCCAGTTTATGCATTCTCTGTTGACTGGAGCCTCTACTTGGCTTAGTTGTCTCATTTTCAGACTGGCAAAGTTGTCTCTAAGAAAGAGAACGAACAAGAAGACCTGTGTGAGCACTATTAAATGTTGTGCGAAAACATTATCTATACAGAGAATTGTCTATATATTTGACTTACCTGATATGAAGAATGCTGCAACTGCATGGATGATATCTTGGTGTGAGATACTGAAACTTTGGTGAATACTGCACACTCTGGGTATGATGAATCTTTGTCCAGACTACTGCACCACCTTCAGTTTGAGCATTCTCTGTTGACTGGAGCCCCAACTTGGCTTAGTTGTGTCATTTTCAGACTGGCAACGCTGTCTCTGAGAATGAGAAGGGACAAGAAAATATGTATGAGAACTATTAAATGTCATGTGAAAAGACTTTCTATGCAGAGAGTTGGCTATGTATATCTAGTTACCTTTTATAAAGAATGCTGCAACTGCATAGATGTCGTCTTTGGTGCTTGGAGTCAGTGGACAGCTTTGTGACTGTTGCTGTAATGTTGGAGGTCTTGGATGATTTTTAACAAGTGCATATATATTACATAACATACATTTACATATTATAAACAAATAAAATTTTAAGACATGCATAATTTGTAATATTAAATATATCTTGCACAAAGCTCTATCTCAAAAAAATAAAATAAATAAAAACAAAATAGAGCTGAGGTGCCCTATAGTGATTGCCAGCAAATGATTTTTAGAAATCGACGCAGTACATGTAACAATATACACATTTTGTGTGTTCAAGCAACCCTCTGCAAGTTTTAGGGCAAACTACATAATTAAAGTAATATTAAGTACCATATTTTTCGCACTATAAGGCGCACTTACAAATCCAGTGCTCCTTATGTATGAATTTTACCATTCAAGTATTAAGAAGCAGTGAAGCCACTCTGCTGAATACAGCATTATACAGGAGTTTCAGTTTAGTTACCCAGCAGTATTAGCATTAGGTGCTAACTGCGGTAAACTTTAGCTTTTTGCCCGTTCAGAGGCGAGTATATTGGCCTGTAGCCAGAGCCTTTACAATGTTAAAACAAGCTACATGAGATGAAGAGGTAGGTAATATCTCCCTGGTTTAATAGAACACGCAGGGTTCCTGGGGAAGTCTGGAAATCTAAGCTTACTGTAAAAAAAAACAGAAGTGCTTTACTCACCCAAATAAACAGTTTTCAGGGGAGAATTGTGTGTAGAATAGCGTCCAGCACTTGTTTAACTTATCTGACTCTTCAGATTTTTTGCTGTTGTAAGAATTAGTTTTGTTTGGTTAGGTTAGTTGCTCTGAATTAGAAGGAAAACATGTTTTTTTTTACACTGTTTCTTACCAGTGTCACATAATGCACCTTATAATCCGGTGCACCTTAATATTTGTTGAAAGTGCGCCTTATAGTGCGAAAAATACAGTATGCTGTAAACCAGTTAATAGGGCACCTCAGCTCTAGCCTATACCCACTTCCCACAGGGGCCGTCCAGCTTTTTGTCATACCCCTGTCTCCCCCACCCCCACCCCCCAGGTGGTGGACGAATCTTATGGGACTGCTCTCCATATACTAGTCATTACCTAACCTTTAATACGAGAAATTTAAGACAACACATTCATGATAGCTGAAATAAGTAGGCATTACAGAAACACATATACTCTCAATTGCAATGTCTTTAATATAGATATGATCAATTAAAGTGCCATTTTCAGTGGTTGCATCTTTCACAATTTGAGTGAAGCCATTATGCTGCATCATTTCACTCACTGTATTGGACACAAAAAGGTTTTCATTGAAGTCACCCATAATAATTTTTCCTCCTGCAAACGTGTCAATGACACTGATTACATTTGACAGCTTGTTAACAAATGCTTTTAAACTGTATGAAGGTGGTCTATACACAATTGCAGCTGTTGAGTTCAGGTGGGGAATAGTAAACTGCATGCACTCTATGTTCATACAGGGTAAATCAACAAAACTACAGTTGATCTGTGTTTTGTAATACACACCAACACCACCATGTTCTTTTTCTTGCAACTTAGCAAAGAGTTCCTCACTTTTGTCATATGAAACAGACCTTGGGCTGTTGCAGAATGAAAATCCACTTATTTGTAGATCATTTTCAGTATGACTTGACTGTATCCATGTTTCTGTCATGCAAATAATATCAGCTTCCATATACCTTTTGTCTTGTTTTATGTCTTCCAGGTGACATGACAACCCTTGAACATTGTGCAGAAGTACTTTACATGATAATGATGACAGATGTGTTTCTCTAAGTGGCTCCACAAATGCGGGCATAGTTTGCATGAAACTTTCTATATCAGGTTTTGCATAAATAGCTGTTTCCTTGAAATCTTCTATAATGAGACCTTCCAGAGAAGTCACACGACTTAATGCCACATATGCTTGTCCAGGTGCAAATATCTTTTTAAGTGACACAACAGCTTTATCCACAGTTAGACCTTGTACTTTGTGAATAGTGCAAGCCCAAGATAATTTCAGGGGAAACTGTCGTCGTATGCCACCACTTCTTGTGACTCTCTCTTCTTCTGGTTCAATTGGTGTAGCCTTTTCCAGTCCTGGTTTTAAGGAAGGCCGTTTTGCTCGTAAGCCTCTACCAGCTCTTTCATTGTCAAATGTCACATATACTTTTGATGGGAAATCTTCTCCAGGATTAAAATGTATATCACTAACTGTACCAAAAGCACCATTCACAAGTCCATCTGAAACATCAATGTTTTTAAGGAGCATGACTCTTGCATTAACCGCAATGTGAAGTGATCGTGAAAGACATGTCTTGCAAACATTGCTGTGGTGGCCCTTTACTTTTTGAAAGTGTCCAGTTTTCGGGTCTCTCTCATAATCTTGTGCTCGAATAACTATAGTATCTTTGCATGTCTTGTGAAGCATTTCTCTATTGTGGTCATCAACTTCATTATTTGTGGCATAAATATGCAAATTGGAAGTCATGTGTTCTTCACCAGTTTCACACTGTTTCAGCATACTTATATCTTTTTCCAGCAATGGATGAGACTTCTGTCGTTTCCTTAATCGATTGAGCAACTGTGCGAATTCCACATCTTTCTGTCTCATTATCTGACTCAACTCAGCCAAAGCAAAATGGTCTTGCCACAGATTCATTCCCACATGATCAGCATATAAAGCTTTACCCTTAACTGGATTGAGCTGATAAAAGTCTCCAACTGCGATGATAGAAACCTTTCCAAAAGGTGAATAATCTCCAGTTTGTTTGATCTGCCTCAGTCTGCCATGAACATATGCAAGGAGTTTGTGATCAACCATTGAAATTTCATCAATAATTAATATATCCAGGTTTCCCAACTTTGTTCTCAGAGAATTAATTTTCTCATCTCCCAGTGGTTGATATGGTAGCTTTACATCTGTACCAATAGCTAAAGAAGTATGTATTGTTGCAGCATTAATGTTATAAGCACTTACACCAGTTGGAGCTGTCAGTAACACACGTGTGTCATCAGGATTATTTGATAAGCGAGATAGGATACGATGTGCTTCATAATGTATTGCTTTAATCAGCATAGATTTCCCTACACCTCCAGGGCCTGATATAAACACATGAAAGGGTTCTGGAGTGTCACCACGTGCCTTTTGTAAACACCAGTGTCGGATTTTATAAAATATCTGGGACTGTGTCTCATTCATTGAACGTAGTAGAGCCATGGCTTCTTCCTTTGGCATGTTATGAGAATTATCCTGTAATGAATAGATTTCCTTGGGAAAAAGGTCAGGTATAATGTCATTGTTTTCAGTTATTTCTGGAGTTTCCTTCTGTTTCTGCTCAATGCATTCTAAACGTTCACGCTCAGTCTCTGGACAAAGTTGTGCCCATGCATCTTCCATTGGACCATGTGCATCTAGGTCTTCCTGAGCTTTGTCTATGGAGTCACTCTCTTTTTCAAACATGGCCATATTTGTGTCTACTGTGACTTTCACTGAGACAAGTTCATTATCAGAATATTTCACAGACCCAGTTTCATAAAACTCTTGATATGTCTGGAAAGTGGATGGTTTTAGTTGTGATTTGAGGTAGTGAGGCAAAAACAACTCTAAAATGCTTTCATGATATTTCTCTGGATTTTTTGTTGGTGAGAAACGGGCATATCGAATCACAGCAGCTTCTGTTCGTGACCTTTTCTTGGCAAATCCTGATCCTTTCAAAAGTTTGATGCTGTCACTGGATGAATGTTCCGATTTAGACAATATTCTATATTCTGATGCAAACCTTGCCAAACACATTTCTTCAAATTCCTTGCTTTTAGGTCTGTTCTTATATCTGTCAGAAATGCTATACATCCAAATATTGTCACCGTCATCATCGCCGCACTGAGCTTTCCTCTGTATGACATTTAGTGGAAGACTCATTCTGATTGTGTCACCAGTTGGAACAAATTGCACTTTGCGAGATGCCTGTTTTAATTTCATATTCGTAAGACGATACACACTTTCTTGAGCTGAAACTTCACGATTATGCAAGAAAACACTGCCAAGTTTGCGCATAGCTTGTTTAGCATCAAGATTGCCTTGCTCTGACGCTTCTTTTTGTGCATGTGACAACAACAGCCCCATTTCTCTCTCTGCTTTTGATATGTATGAGATGATATAAACAATACAGGAATATGCATCGACTACAAACTGTATGTCCATATTTGCATTCCATGCTTTCAGAAGATGTGTGTTATACTGATTCACCCAAACATCACATGGTTTCCTCTTCAACACAACACTGGTTTTCTTGGTCATTGTTTGATATGCTGCTTCAAAGATTTCTTGATTTATATCAAGGGAAGCAAATAAAGAGTCAACAGAGTCAAATGTGGCCTCAGTATTTAATAAAGCATTTCTGACTCCTTTTAATATTGTACTTGCTAATTCTACTTCCATCGTCTTTGTGGATTTGCTAGCTTTTTCATTTTCATCATTATTTTCATTTTTATGTTCTTCAGTCTTACATCGTGTAATAAATGTTCTGTTACTTGGAGGACGTGGAAAGTTAAATCTGCATGTCGTTCCCTTTTTTTTGCATGTTTTTGAGTGTCTCTTGCTGTGCATCTGAACTTGTGACACTATGTCATGCATTTCTCTGTCCTCATCTGAAGGCAATTCACATGTGACATACTGATTAATAAACTGACAAACACGCACATCATCATCTCTGTCTATCTGTGGAGCATCTTTTACCCAGAAAAGACAATGAGTGTGAGGTGAACCACGATTCTGGAACTCAACTCTCATGAAAAAATCAGTGATCTCTCCAATTGGTTTGGCTTCAGACATGATGACATCTTTAAGGAAACAGTGAAATCGATGGTCAAACATTCTAGCAGCAGTCACAGGGTTACTTTTCAGCAGGTGACATCTCTCTGACCAATCAAGCTCATCAGCTGATACATGTTTTCCTTCTTGTTTCAGGATTGTTTGCATGAGTTCTGGCCACCGGAGGTCAGCAGAGGAAAACGAAGCAAACCAGGTTGGAATTCCTAGTTGTCTGACCATTGCAAACAAATCTTTCTGCACGCTTTGCCAGAACACTGGAGTACCTCTGATAGGTTTTAAGAATTTATAGCCTTCATCAAAATGTAAAATGCGTCGTAAGGATTCATGGTTTGTCAACATTTCTGAAGTAACTTCTGATTTCTGTGTGGAATGTCCTTTTCTCAATGCGATTGATACATTTGATACAACCTGATTTAGGTCTGACAAATACTGGCCATAAAAGATAGAGTCCAAGTTTTTAGCAAATCTTCCATCTGCATTGAGTATTCTTGAGTTTAAATATTGACATAATGTCAGCCTTTCTGGTCTTGTCTCATGAAAAGTACCTGTGCCTTTAGGGAACAGAACTGGGAAGCATTTGGCCTCGTTTGACTCATCAGTTAATAGCCTGACTGGACTATTTCCTTCTGCAGGTGCTACAGACATGATTCCATCAAAATGCTGATCCAGAACCTCTTGTGCTACATCAACAGGTTGTAAACAAGTATCCATAAACATGCCATGCTGTTGTCGGTCAAGAAGAGTTTCATCAATGTTCTCATCCTCATTGGTATGCTCAGTGTGTTCCTCATTACCAGCTTGTTCACTTTGGTCATCACACTCATCTGCTTCTGCAGTGTTGCTCAGTGGATTAATCCAATCATTGTTGAATTTAACATCACTGTAGAATTTGTTATGGTTTTTGAGGTACATCAGTGCATTTTGAATTTTCTCTGGGTGGACAAATTCATACTTATAATGCCCCTTGTATGTCAACTTTCTTTTCAATTTCACACGGATCATGAGATCAGCATTTTCTGATCTTGGTAATAGCTCAGCTGCATCAGCTACATTTGATGGCACACAGGTTATTGGGCCTACGACAGAGCTCTGTGATCCTTTTGGCAGTGGCACAATCTTCATGAATGGTATATGCATAGCAATCAAATGACATTCCAATGAATTTAATGTTTGCAATTCATGAGGGACTGGATCCAATGAAAGATTATTCACAACACTCTGTTCTGGCATTTTTGCATTACAAATCTTTCTGTGACAAGTATAACAAACCCAAAGAGAACCAGCTGGACCAGTTTTAATGGCACAATGTACATCACAGCTCTCATTGCAAATATGCAAATAATCCTCAGTGACACACCTTTCCGCTATACATGCAACTGCTGGATCTTTTTTCAAATATTCATGTTTTCGACATCGTATGACTTGGTGTTTGAACAGAGCTCTGTGACAAACCGCACACACGTATTCTGGACCTGTGCTTATTTTGTTTTTGAACTGTTCAATTACATACTCAATGTCTTTTCTTTTGTTTTTATTTGTGTGTCTTCTCTCTATGTTTTTGTTTTTCACAACCTGAGCAAATGAGCTGTCTGTTTTGTATTTTAAAATGGAAATCTGCTTTACATGCTCTCTGTGTTCCTCATCTGTTCTATATTTCATAACACTGTTCATTTTTACAATTTCTCTGTGTTCCTCATCTGTTCTATATTTCATAACACTGTTCGTTTTTACAATTTCTCTGTGTTCCTCATCTGTTCTATATTTCATAACACTGTTCGTTTTTACAATTTCTCTGTGTTCCTCATCTGTTCTATATTTCATAACACTGTTCGTTTTTACAATTTCTCTGTGTTCCTCATCTGTTCTATATTTCATAACACTGTTCGTTTTTACAATTTCTCTGTGTTCCTCATCTGTTCTATATTTCATAACACTGTTCGTTTTTACAATTTTTCTGTGTTCCTCATCTGTTCTATATTTCATAACACTGTTCGTTTTTACAATTTCTCTGTGTTCCTCATCTGTTCTATATTTCATAACACTGTTCGTTTTTACAATTTCTCTGTGTTCCTCATCTGTTCTATATTTCATAACACTGTTCGTTTTTACAATTTCTCTGTGTTCCTCATCTGTTCTATATTTCATAACACTGTTCGTTTTTACAATTTCTCTGTGTTCCTCATCTGTTCTATATTTCATAACACTGTTCATTTTTACAATTTCTCTGTGTTCCTCATCTGTTCTATATTTCATAACACTGTTCATTTTTACAATTTCTCTGTGTTCCTCATCTGTTCTATATTTCATAACACTGTTCATTTTTACAATTTCTCTGTGTTCCTCATCTGTTCTATATTTCATAACACTGTTCATTTTTACAATTTCTCTGTGTTCCTCATCTGTTCTATATTTCATAACACTGTTCATTTTTACAATTTCTCTGTGTTCCTCATCTGTTCTATATTTCATAACACTGTTTGTTTTTACACTTTCTCTGTGTTCCTCATCCGTTTTATACCTCAGCACACTGGAACGTTTTTCATGTTCCCTACGTTCCTCGTCTGTATTGTATTTGATTATACGTGAAGCTTTTTTATATTCTCTGTATTCGTGATCTGTGGCATATTTACGTTTACTTGTTTTTTTAAGGTGATTCCTGTAATCTTCATTTTCAGAATATTTTTTGACACTTTCAGATTTTTTGTATTGCCTGTATTGGTCACTGCATGAATATTGCTCAACTGCTCTTTTTTTAACACAATTCCGAAAATCCTCATTTTCATGGTACTTTGTCAGAATTTTTCTAACTTTGTCCTCTTTGTTTTGTTCATTTGTTTCATACTGTCTTTTCATACTTTGAAGTTTGCGATGGCTTGATGCAGTTTCAGGTTGTAGGTTCCTGCAGAACGCTGAACACAGTCCAGAACACACACCATCTCTTACTTTCATGCAAATTACCACTTCATAATGGGACTGATTGCAGTGTTTCAGATAAATTCCAGACTGTTGATGGCTGCGAGCACCTGAGTCGTAGTGCGTACTGTACTTCAACCACTTACTGTTAGTGTATGTGAAAATATCTACTTCAAGTAGATCTGCAGCAGCTTGAATTTCAACCTCTGTGGCCCATGTTCCAGTATATTTTATTCTGCTGCTACTGATATAATCTGAAAGAGAGCTGTACCCTTGCCTGAGATGATTAACATACTGAGCCTCATTTTTTTCCATGTGTCTCACAACAGCACGTCTGATTTTTAAGTGCTCCGTTTCACTCCCACTGATTGAAAACGCCAGACATCGGAAGAAGCAGTTCCCGTCACCTGTTATCCTCTGCGTTTCACAGGGTTCTCCTACTGAAACCAGTTCACTCTGTTGTTTCTGTGGGGATTCACTGTACACAACATTGAGTTTCAGACACAGGTTTTTTTGTTGCTGAACTGTTATTGGACCATACTGAAAGCTTTCGCTTGGAGTCTCGCTCATAAACATGACATCAGAGTCACTTGTGAGAACCTGATTGGCTGAACTTGTCACATGTTTAGCTTTCCTTTCTGCTGTAACCTGCGGTTCACTATTTGCTTTCAGACGTTGAATTTTGCACACATGTTTAGCTTTTACAGCTTCACTATAGAGCAGCCTGTTGCTTACCCTGTCTTTCACAGTGTTCATTTTATCTGCAGCATCTTTCAGTTCATTCCTCACATTTACACCCTCAGTTACCTGCGTGTGTGCTTCAGAAGTCTGCTGCCCCATGTAATTTGAAACCACTACAACACCAGTTACTTCAAACGGCTCACCTTCTGCTTGCAATGACAGACCCAGGATTGTGACGTGGTTGAGAAGTGACTCCAAGTTAGCATAATAAGCTAGTAAGCTTTTACCTGAACCATCTACTGCACCGTGTGTGTTTCTCGCATGCGAGTCAATAATGACGTACCACGAGTCCTGTTTGATGATAGCACATGTATTGACTTTCACAGTAAACAGACAAGCATCAAACTGAGATAGCACTCTTACAATGGCTTCATCATGTGACATGTACACATTCTGCATATCTCCATATTCAGTAACACCAAACAGTCCTGTAAACATTTCATCACTGAAATTCAGTTCAAACCTATGACCATGTAGTGCATATTCTGTAGGCAAATCTTGTACAAAGAGGTATCCTGAAGCATCATGAATCCTGCCAGCATCTCTAATGTGAGTGTAGAACTGATCTCCATCAAGCAGGACTGCATCCAGGTCTTGTGTTGTCCATGTCAGCACATTCTTTATTCTACTAGTCATAACTGCAGTTACACTGTTAGCAACACACTGTTTATTACTGTTAATGCCAAACCGTGAGTGTGCTTGATGAAAAGAACCAGTCAGTCTCTGGGCCTGAGGATAAACAGCACAAACATGTGAAGACATACAATTTTGAGTGGCAGAGAGATTGGTAGAGAGAGCTGCAGAGAGTTTTGCAGAGAGGTTGACTGAGACATTGCTTGAGACATTGCTTGAGACATTGCTTGAGACATTGCTTGAGACATTGCTTGAGACATTGCTTGTGACATTGCTTGAGACATTGCTTGAGACATTGCTTGAGACATTGCTTGTGACATTGCTTGTGACATTGCTTGTGACATTGCTTGTGACATTGCTTGTGACATTGCTTGAGAGATTGGCTTTTGGGTCAGTGTTAGAGCGTTTTTCATAATGGGGAAAAAGCGTAACCCCGTCAGTCAGGTCTTTTTTGTCAGGGGATGAAGACGTAACCCCGTCAGTCAGAGGTAAAGAAGTGTCAGCTGCTGCTTGGCCCACAGGTGGGCTGTGGCTTGCAGGAACAGAGTCAGTCAGATCTTTTTTGTCAGGGGATGAAGAAGTAACCCCGTCAGTCTTAGCCACAGCCCTGTCTGCCATCCTCTTCTTCGCAGCAGCTGACCTCCGGGATGCTTTGCTGGGCGGCATCTGCAAACAAAACAAACAAAAAACAGTATTATAATATACTATACATGTTGTATGTGGTATACCAATGTTTCACCACATTCATTACTAAAACTTCAAATTTAACCATAATGCAAAACATTACGCATCACTTCACAGCTTTAACCACTTACTCTAATGATACAACCCATTTATTCAGCTTGTGACATACTAGACTCAAAACTCATGGGTAATACAAAATATTGTACAGTTTATGTGTAAAATGTCCATAAGCTTATTAATTTTGATTCACTGAAATATGTCACATTCTGTGACTCTTATCATGCAGAGTACATTCATCTAAACGAGCTAAGATGTTGATTGTTTAATTTTTTATAAGATTTAATTTATGTTAATTACGAAAGTTAACCATGTTATAATCAGTTCCAATGTGTACATTAATTTAAACTGCATTTGCATAATATTATTATATTCTAATTATAAGTGTAAATAGATTTTAAACTGAAAATAATAATTACAGTTATTTATTTTTTAGACAATATTTCATCCAAAGAAAAATAGTTATGAAGTGTCTACTCATTAATAAAATATTACATACACAAGAAATAAGAATAAAAACATTGTAGTATGATCATTTTGACAGTACATAACATTTTGTTTCCTGTTTTAATGTAAACACTGTATATTATAAGTTCATTGTTCTTTTTAAGTGCAATTGTATTATACTATTCTAATTATCAGTGGTGTAAACGGATCTTAAACTAACATTACATTTATTACATTTATTTATTTGAGACATTCCTATGTATTTATTCCAAACAAAAAAAGTTATTATGAAGTGTCCACTCATGAGTAAATTTGTACACATACAACAAACACTAAATAATTTGTGTGGTGTGATAATTTTGATACTATATAACAAAAACCAGATTCATTTCTACTTTACTGCTTTCAAGTAAACACTGTATATTTTAGTTTTTGTTCATATAACAGGCTTTAACTAACACATCCTTCTAGCTCCTTCTTTGGCACAGAAGTACACAAGTTGAAATTGTGTCAACCTCACCACTCATCAGCTGTTGTAAGTCCTCCAGTACTGCACATGAAGCATTGCCATAAATAAATCCAACTACAGATTATATTTATTTTACTACTACTATGTAATGAAAGCACTACATTTTGTGTACAAGTGACAACAGGTTTCACAATGATTTGTATCACACACACCACACGTTCCACTAGAATCCTAGTTCCAAAAATGGTGTATAAATTTGTGGAACAAACTCTAAAAATCCCTGTCTGACTGGAACAAGATTGATGGTAAATGCTGTATGCTGGTGATCTCAATTAATCTGACAGTTTTTCATTTTACACTAAGTTAAATAACCATCAACCCAGAGAATACAGCAACATTTTTGTTCATCAGTGGACAACACAACTGTATATTTTCATCCAATAATTGCTATACATAAAACCTAGTCAACACAAATTCAGTTTAATTGGTTACATGTAGCAACCAATTCACTAAACCAGCTTTGTTGACTACATAACTAAATTATCAATTATTGATGAGACAAATGTTGTGTGTGTTCTATGTTTGGTGTTGTTTTACTTTAAATTCTTAACTTCATGTATTGTCTCTGCTACAGGTGTTGTAAATTTCGCAATAGCATTTCTGCTGTTGCTTATTTGCTAATCCCACAACACAAACATCTTGCTGGGTTCTGTCAAGGAACATGCAGTGATGCACATGCATGTCAGCATGTGTTTCATTTTATCAGTGATTTTTGATGCCAATATTGTGTGTACATGCCACACCCAAATGCCACACTTCACAACCAAAATATTTGCTTGTACATATAATTCCCTACAAAGTTGAGATTACATATTAAAAACAAACCTTCGACAACTGTTTCCTCTCCAATACTCCTTTTCACCAGTAGGGAGTTTCCGAAAACACAAAGAGAATGGAGTTAGTGACAAGATTGGAAACCTACACATTTTGATAACCGTACACAGTTTGTAAAAGTTGCAATACACATCAGACAATATTTAATTAAGTATTTCCCTACAATGCTTCTTATATTACTTAAAAGGTACATTTCAAGACCGTGTGTTTCCATTCTTACTGTAACATTTTTATTAATGATTTAATATGTATCAAAATATACCAATTTCTGTTTAAATTCAACCATTTTCAACACTTGTATACACAAATATAATTGTTAATTCCAATGAAATGTCCTCACTCACACCTAGTTGACTTGGGTTCAAGTTTTCTTCTTATAAAAAGAATTACTGATAATTTAATGTGAATTAGTTAGCCCCACAGCTCCAAACTAAAACACAAATTACACATGCCAAATAAACATAATAAAGTAAACAACTATGTTGCTTATTAATAGGCCTAGACAATTTGAATATTATAATATATTTTAACATACAACCAACTAGCATTAATTAAATATTTCATCAATAACTCATCATATGATATCTGAACACCATGTATGAAACCCTATACAAACTGTAACCTGTGAAAACACCACTTGTGCAAAGCTTTTAATAATTAGCCAAGCTGAAAACACGGTATAACACTGCCACCTAGTGTTCACATTAATTTTCTACTGTCAGTTTATTAGTCAATGACCTGCCCAAATGAGGTTATTTACACAAATAAATCTGCATTATGCTTTCAGAAAACCCAGCTAAAGACCATCACTTCCTGGTAATTGGTTTTAGATGGTCACGGAAATCAAAAAGCTAATAATCCATGCTGATTCACCAGGCTAGCTAAATCAGCATAGTATAAAAAAAAATCTTCTGGACAGACACACACACACACACATATATATATATATATATATATATATATATATATATATATATATATATATATATATATATATATTCATAAAAATACAGTCAATTTTATATTACCAGATACAAATGTAAAATACTATAAATAAACAGAGAAACTCATTTAGGTTTGCCGAATTCACCCCACAGGGTATTTTAATCTTTACATATGATTCACTGACATAACGATTCTTCCACAGTCGGAATCTCTTTATAGATATCCAGATTTAGCACCAAGTGTCAGTTTTCTAGCTATCTATGTTAAGCTAAGCTAGTTTACCTAACATCCGATACTATGCTGTGTTTAGGTTTAAATGTTTTACAAGAGAAATTAGGGAAATAAATAACCAGTGGGAGTTCTGAAAATGTTTATCCACGTGTATGAATGCAGTAAAGCGATAGTTAATGCTTTTTGCTAGCTAGTGCTAATCGCTAAGCTAAAGTTAGTCAGTTAGTACATGCACTGCTAACACAGCGTGAAGACTTTAAGAGACAACGAAGTTGAAGTTAGCGTCTTATTAGCCAGTGTCTTATTCCGATTTTCCGGTCCACCTTAAAACGTCGAAATAACAAATATTCGCCAGTAGAGAGCAGAGTTGAGCCAAGCAAAACGAATTTGGCATTTAGGGCATAAACATTGAGAATACATTGCCTGTTCTGGGTATTTCCAGTTGCCCTAACTCCAGATTATCAAATAGTCAGTTGAATTTGACACCACATTATGAAAATAGAACTATTCTATGTATAGACTAAAGAGATAAAAATATTACTGTACAGCTTTTTTATTATGACCCTCTGAACTTGGCATTTGAGTAGATGTCAGTAGAATAAGTAGTCTGTTCTGCATATTCCCAGTTGCATTAACTCCAGATTATCAAATAGTCTGTTGAATTCGACACCACATTATGAAAACATACCTATTATACTGTAAACAGCTTTAATAACTAAAAATATTACTGTACAGTTTTTATTATGACCCTCTGAACTTGGCATTTCAGAAGATTAAAGGAGAATAAATTGCCTGTTCTGCATATTTCCAGTTACCCTAACTCCAGATTGTCAAATAGTCTGTCCAACTCGACACCACATTATGAAAACATACCTATTAGACTGTGGTTAGCCTTAATGAATAAAAATATTACTGTACCGTTTTTTTTATTATGACCCTCTGAACTTGGCATTTAAGAAGATGTCAGTTGAATGAATTGCCTGTTCTGCATATTCCCAGATGTCCTAAATCCAGATTGTGAAATAGTCTGTTAAATTTGACACACAATTATGAAAATATACCTTTTAGCCTGTGATTTGCCTTAATAACTAAAAATATTACTGTACAGTTTTTTTTTATTATGACCCTCTGAACTTGGCATTTGTGAAGATTAAAGGAGAATAAATTGCCTGTTCTGCATATTTTCAGTCACCCTAACTCCAGATTATCAAATAGTCTGTTGAATTCAACACCACATTATGAAAATAGAACTATTATTCTTTGAATAGCCTAAAGAGATAAAAATATTACTGTACATTTGTTTTATTATGACCCAATGAACTTGGCATTTGAGAAGATTAATGGAGAATAAATTGCCTGTTCTGCATATTTCCAGTTGCCCTAACTCCAGATTACCAAATATTCTGTTGAATTCGACACCAATTTATGAAAATAGAACTATTAGTCTGTGAATAGCCTAAAGAACTAGAAATATTACTGTACCTTTTTATTATGACTCTCTGATCTTAGCACTTAAAACAATATTGAAGTAGAATAAATTGCCTGTTCTACATGTTTCTAGTTGCTCTTATTCCACATTATCAGTCCGTTAAAATGCATGCTTATTTCTCACCTCTATATAAAACTATATTTCATGCAAGTGAAAACTGAAAAAATAATATATTTCAGGCTTCAAACAAAGATATGAAATTGTAATTTTTTTGTGAAGAATCAACAACAAGTGGGACACAATTGTGAAGTGGAATGAAAATTACTGGCTATTTTAAACTTTTGTAGAAATAAATAACTGAAAGGTGAAGCGTGCAACATTTTTCAGCCCCTTTACTTTTAGTGCAGCAAACTACAAGACCAAGGAACAAACCAGGCAGGTCTGAGATACTGTAGTGGAGACGTTTAAAGCTGAATTTGAATACAAAAAGATTTCCCAAGCTTTAAACAAACTCAATGAGCACTGTGCAAGGGATCATATTGAAATGGAATGAGTATCAGACCACTGCAAATCTACCAAAATGGAACTTTTTGGCCAAAATGCGAAATAAGCGTAAAAGCGAATATTGAATATTGATGTCATTTCTTTGTGCATACTCAAACTTTTTTGGTCTAAAATTAAAAATGTCACATAGTTTTAGTGATAAGTAAGAATACAATATACAATTACTCATAGTGTAGCTTACCAAAGCACTAAAAAGTGTGAAATATTTTGAAAGTTGTCTATAACACCTTTTTTTTGTGCATGCTTCGCAGAGTACTTTGTGCGTGGTAGTATTACAATGCTAACAATTTTGTAATAGGTAAGGATTCAAATATGACACACACTTGCATGAAATATTGTTATATAGAAGTGGGAAATAAGCTTGAATTTCAAAAACAAACTGATAATGTGAAGTAAGATCAACTGGAAATATGCAGAACAGTCTGTTCATTGTCAATGAATGTTCTCAAATCCAGAGTTCAGAGGGTCATAATATAAAATGGTACAGTAATATTTCTAGTTCTTTAGGCAATTCACAGTATAATAGTTATATTGTCATAATGTTGTCTCAAATTCAACAGACTATTTGATAATCTGGAGTCCCCTAGGTAAAAAGGAATCATGCAAAACAGGCCATTTGTTCTTATTCAATATTGCTTAAGTGCTAAGTTCAGTGTCATAACAAAAACATTGTACAGTAATATTTCTAGTTCTTTAAGCTATTCATAGTCTAAATATTCTATTTTGATAGTTTTGTGTCAAATTCAACAGACTATTAAACAATCTGGATTTAGGGCAACTGGAATTATGCAGAACAGGCAATTTATTCAACTGACATCTTAAATGCCAAGTTCAGAGGGTCATAATAAAAAAAACGGTACAGTAATATTTTTATAATTTTTAGGCTATACACAGTCTATTAGTTCTATTTTCATAATGTGGTGTCAAATTCAACAGACTATTTTTTTTAATCTGGAGTTAGGGCAACTGGAAATATGCAGAACAGGCAATTGATTCTACTGACATCTTCTGAAATGCCAGTTCAGAGGGTCATAATAAAAAAACTTTACAGTAATACTTTTTAGCTCTTTAGGCTAATCACAGTCTAATAGGTATGTTTTCATGATTTTGTGTCAAATTTAACAGACTATTTGAGAATCTGGATTTAGGACATCTGGAAATATGCAGAACAGGCAATTTATTCTACTGACATCTTCTCAAATGCCAAGTTCAGAGGGTCATAATAAAAAAAAACTGTACAGTAATATTTTTTATATTTTTAGGCTATTCACAGTCTATTAGTTCTATTTTCATAATGTGCTGTCAAATTCAACAGACTATTTTAATCTGGAGTTAGGGCAACTGGAAATATGCAGAACAGGCAATTTATTCTTCTTTAATCTTCTCAAATGCCAAATTCAGAGGGTCATAATAAAAAAAACTGTACATTAATATTTTCAGTTATTTAAGCTCCTCACAGTTTAATAGGTACATTTTCATAATGTGGTGTTGGATTCAGTAGACTATTTAACAATCTGGATTTAGGGCATCTGGGAATATGCAGAAAAGGCCATTTATTCTTCTTTAATCTTCTCAAATGCCAAGTTCAGAGTGTCATAATAAAAAAAAACTATACAGTAATATTTTTATCTCTTTAGGCTATTCACAGTATAATAGTTCTATTTTCATAATGTAGTGTCGAGTTCAACAGAATATTTAACAATCTGGATTTAAGTCATCTGGAAATATGGAAAACAGGCAATTTATTCTTCTCAAATGCCAAGTTCAGAGGGTCATAATAAAAAAAACTGTACAGTAATATTTTTAGTTATTTAGGCTCCTCACAGTCTAATAGGTATATTTTCATAATTTTGTGTCACATTCAACAGACTATTTGACAATCTGGAGTTAGGGCATCTGGGAATATGCAGAACAGGCCATTTATTCTCCTTTACTCTTCTCAAATGCCAAGTTCAGAGGGGTCATAATAAAAAAAACTGTACAGTAATATTTTTGTATTTTTAGGCAATTCACAGTCTATTAGTTCTATTTTCATAATGTGGTGTCAGAGTCAACAGACTATTTTTTAATCTGGAGTTAGGGAAACTGGAAATACCCAGAACAGGCAATCTATTGTAAATGTTTATGCCAAACTCGTTTTGCTCGGCTCAACCCTGCTCTCTACTGGTGAATAATTGGTACTTCGACTTTTTAAGGTGGACCGGAAAATCTGAATAAGACACTGGCAAATAAAACGCCAACTTCAGCTTAGTTAAGAGACAGTAGATGAATTCTGTTGACTTTCATACACTATGTTGGTTGAATGCATGTGCTTTAATAGTTCCTAGCTACATAGTTAACTAATTAACTACCTACCCAAGACATGAAAGACGACTGCTAACACGACAGTTTGCGTGTAAATAACTTAATATGACTGGGAATTCGATTAGCATTTAATTGACTAGATAGCCAGCTCACGACCTAATTAGTCACACGTGCTATTTTTAATATTCATCTGCTTAAACCGCCTCAACAAATGTTAATTTAAGCAGCTACACAAATTTTACATTATTTTACCACTACACCCATTTTATATCGCAGTTTAAAACTACCTCAATGCATTTAGCTAACACAATTCAGCTTTAAAATGGCAAGGTGCGTCTTACCTCATGTACAGGAACTTACCACTGAAGAGTCTGCAGGATAAGTGAAGCATGTGACCAGCCGCGGAGCTCAGTGATTTCAATATAAAAGTCCTCAATCCCTGTTCTTCAATAGTTATGCCTAAATGTACATTTAACCATAAATGCCATCCTGTATTTTGCATTCCATGGACTGTGACTTAATGCTAGTCCACAAACAAAGTATGGCACTATAAAGTGCTTTGTGTGTGTATATACATATATACTCAATTTTCTACTTACATCATGTTTTCATTGTATTCATACTGCTATCCTTAACACCAATGTATACAAATTTACAGATTTGTATAAATGTATAAAATATATGTAACTCAATATATAATTCATACAATCTGTACTGATGCAGCAAGGTTTGTATATTGGTGCATACAAATTGACATTTTCAGACAGTAGATGCCTGTCTCATTTTACTTGTTAGGGGGGAAACTGGCTCTAAATAGATTGCTTCAACTTGTGATGCCTACAAACACAAGGAGCGATGCTGCAATATGGAGATTTTGTAAATACAAAATAAACCAATAAACAATGATCTAATTGTAAATGTATATTTATTATTATTATTATTAGGGGTTCGAGCACACAGTGCTAGAAACCCTATTGTCATTGTTCTGATTATTATTATTATTATTAGGGGTTCGAGCACGTAGTGCTAGAAACCCTATTGTAATTGTTCTGATTATTAGGGGTTCGAGCACGTAGTGCTAAAAACCCTATTGTAATTGTTCTGATTATTATTATTATTATTAGGGGTTCGAGCACGCAGTGCTAGAAACCCTATTGTAATTGTTCTGATTATTATTAGGGGTTCGAGCACGTAGTGCTAGAAACCCAATTGTAATTGTTCTGATTATCATTAGGGGTTCGAGCACGTAGTGCTAGAAACCCTATTGTAATTGTTCTGATTATTATTATTAGGGGTTAGAGCACGCAGTGCTAGAAACCCTATTGTAATTGTTCTGATTATTATTATTATTATTATAGTTAGGGGTTCGAGCACGTAGTGCTAGAAACCCTATTGTAATTGTTCTGATTATTAGGGGTTCGAGCACATAGTGCCAGAAACCCTATTGTAATTGTTCTGATTATTATTATTATTATTAGGGGTTCGAGCACGTAGTGCTAGAAACCCTATTGTAATTGTTCTGATTATTAGGGGTTCGAGCACATAGTGCCAGAAACCCTATTGTAATTGTTCTGATTATTATTATTATTATTAGGGGTTCGAGCACGTAGTGCTAGAAACCCTATTGTAATTGTTCTGATTATTAGGGGTTCGAGCACGCAGACCACTTGATCATGAGTACCAATTTGGAGCCCAATCGGACTTTTCTTCTCTTTTTAATAAATAGAAACACACTCATAGGGAATGTTCTGTCTTACTTATAGAGTGATAGATTTCCAGCAGGTTATATGTGGTCTCTTGCTGCGCTCTGGTGGTCATTTGGTGAAACAGCAACAGGTGAATTATTCTAAATTAAAGCTCTGCTGAACTTATTCAATCTTGCTTGTCTTGCTTAATTGAACATATTTATCCTTCTTGTTCATGATGGTCAGCCACCTGGGTCATTCTTGTTTATGCTCCACCCGCTTAATTTTTTTTAAATTTGCATAATATGCAAAACCTACTTTTGAGATCTTGTCCTTGGATCCTTGACCAATCATGACATGTTTGGTGTCAAACAGTTCAGCAGAGCTTACTCCTCAATAATTATTTAAAAAATCTTTACATTTATAAACAATATGGCCGCCATATGCAAATGAGTTCTACCATGGTGCAGTAAAATGTCTTTAACACTTATAACTTTTGAATGCTTAACCTGACACTAATACCACTTCAGTCCTTTGATCATTACATGATTCTCAGATACCCTGTCAGTTTAAGTAGACATACACCCCCAGGGGGCGGGGCCAATGCTCGATAGCTGTTTCTCTAGAACCATACAAGCTATCAAGGTCATCCTAGCCAATTATCATCTATGGCCCATGCACTAATGGTACACCAAATGAAAATTTGATATGGACACTTTTGTGGTCACTATTAGCCAATCACATTCCAGCAAGCTTTTTACAGGCGGAATGTTAATCAGGTCAAAACTTTTGCACTATATATAGGTTATTTATATGATCTTTTTATGCCTTGTGTTTTTTCAATTTAAGAACTGAAGTTGTTTCACCAAATGCCCACTAGAGTGCAGCAACACACCACATAAAACCTGATGAACACTACAGCTCAATTTATCAATGTTTTTCAACTAGTTTACTCACACCACTCATCTAGCATTGTCATTATGGTCTTTATGGTCACGCTGGTCACCCAGCTGGGTTATGCTGGCCATCCAACTTGGTCTTGCTGGTCATTCACATTGGTCATTATGGTCCTGCTGGTCATTCACATTGGTCATTATGGTCCTGCTGGTCATTCAGCTTTGTCCTCATAGTAATGCTGGTCATCTAGCTTGCTCATACTGGCCAACCACTTTTGCTATGCTGGTCATCCAGTTTGCTCATACAGGTCAACCCCCTTTGCCGTGCTGGTCATCCAGCTTGGTCAATATGGTCAACAACTTTGTTCTTGCTGGTCAATCAGCTTGGTCATCTTTCAGTTTAAGTAGACATACACCCCCAGGGGGTGGAGCCGATGCTTGATAGCTGTTTCTCTAGAACCATACAAGCTATCAAGGTCATCCTTGCCAATTATCATCTATGGCCCATGCACTAATGGTACACTAAATGAAAATTTGATTTTAATATGGACACTTTTGTGGTCACTATTAGCCAATCACAATCCAGCAAGCTTTTGAAAGGCTGAATGTTAATCAGGTCAAAACTTATACACTATTGTTGATATTATTGGTTATTGGTATGTGCCCTTTTCATGTCTCACTGCTAGGCTCTCAGCAGAATAAATGTGGCTTGTATTTTTTCAATATAAGAACTGAAGATGTTTCACCAAATGCCCACTAGAGTGCAGCAAGACACCACATAAAACCTGATGAACACAACAGCTCAATTTATCAATGCATTTCAACTAGTTTACTCACACCACTCATCTAGCATTGTCATTATGATCTTTATGGTCACGCTGGTCACCTAGCTTGGTTATGCTGCTCATCCAGCTAGGTCATTCTGGTCTTTCACATTGCTCATTATGGTCCTGCTGGTCATTCAGCTTTGTCCTCATAGCAATGGTGGTCATCCAGCTTGGTCATACTGGCCAACCACCTTTGCCATGCTGGTCATCCAGTTTGGTCATTATGGTCTTCCAGCTTGGTCAATATGGTCAACAAGTTTGTCATCCAGATTAGTCATGCTGGTAATCTAGCTTGGTCTTTATGGTCATGCTAGTCATCCTCATCCAGTTTGGCGATGCCGGTCAACCGGCAACAAGTTTTAAGCCTAACTGGCCTCCGGGGGCCTCTTTGCCTGTAACGCTCGAACCCCGTAAATCGCCGCTTGCGGCTATATTTAGGGGTTCGAGCACGTAGTGCTAGAAACCCTATTGTAATTGTTCTGATTATTATTCTTATTCTTTTTCTGCCATAGAAGTGATTGGGCAGAAGAAACCGTAAGGCCTACAGGGCTGAGACTTGGTCATATGGTAGTACTTCTCACCGCTACTCAGATTCAAAAGATGAGCCCGATCGGCCTCAAGGGGGCGCTATGGTGAAGGTCAACGCGTTTGGCCTCGTAACTCCCATGCCCTGATAGCTAGACCAAAAATTCTTGCATTATATGATTCCTTGGTTAATGGCAAATCAAAAAGGTCAATAGAACCACTAAGCTCCGCCCACTTAGATTTTTTGCTATTTAGCATAATATGCAAAACCTACTTTTGAGAACTTGTCCTAAACTCATTGACCAATCCTGACATGTTTGGTGTCAAACAACTCAGCAGAGTCCCAACCTCAATAATTATTAAAAAAATCTTGAAATTTGCAAAAAATATGGCCGCCATATGCAAATTAATCTTACCGTGGCACACCCAAATTTACTTTAACAGCTGTAACTTTTGAATGCTTAAACCGACACTAATGCCACTTTATACCTATGATGCCAACATGATTCTGAGGTAGCATTTCAATCTGTGTAGACATACGCCCCCAGGGGGCGGAGCCAAAGCTAAAAATCTGTTTCTCAGGAACCGTACAAGCTATGAAGCTCTCCTTTGGCATGTATCATCTATGGCCTATGTTCTAATGTTTTACAGAAGGAAAATTTGATATGCAAATTTTTCCGATCGTTATTAGCCAATCAGATTCCAGCAAGCTTTTGACATGCTAAACAATGATCAATCAGGACGATACTTATACCCTACATGTATCTCAGGGCCTTCTATCATCCATTAAAATATGGGGTTGATTGGCCTTAAGGGGGCGCTATAGCAGAAAATCAGTTATATCTAAAGGTACAAGTGGCCAAGGCTTGTTATTCTTTTTTAGTTGTATACTTTGCTGTTGCCTTTACAACTTTGTAATTACACGTGTTTACCAAAAATGCAAAGATTTTCATCAGTGGCCAAAAGAATAAAAATTGCTCTTTTCGAACTTGTCTTTAAGTCCTTAATCAATCAAAACAAATTTGGTCTTGTTGCAATCCTGAGACCCTGTAGGTAAATAATTATCAAAAAAATCTTGACATTTTAACTATTTGAGGCCCATAAACCTTGATCAAACATGTACGTGAAAGCCTTTTCAGAGTTATTTGGCCAAAACTCTGTCAAAGTTTAAAGCATGCCAAAACTGTTGAAGCTTCTAATTACCAATGACATTTGAAGCACATGTGCCAAGTATGAGCCAAATAAGTCTTCAGTAGGCTCTACAGTGAAAAAATAACTATTTTCAATTTATTCTATTTATCGGTATTTTCCAACCTAAATGGACAGAAGACAGGAACCTTTCACCCTATCAACACACAAATTTATACACATATATAGACTGATAATCTGATCTTGATTGCAAATTTTCAGCCAAATCGGACATGTTTTGCCTCTACAACGGTTGGAAAACTACAGCGATTTTGTAGGCCTCAAGCCTGTATTATCGCTTTTTTCAAGCCTAAATGGACAGAAGTCAGGAACCTTTGATCCTATCAACACACAAATTTACACACATATATATACAGACCACTTGATCATGAGTACCAATTTGGAGCCCAATCGGACTTTTCTTCTCTTTTTAATAAATAGAAACACACTGATAGGGAATGTTCTGTCTGACTTATAGAGTGATAAATTTCCAGCAGTTTATATGTGGTCTCTTACTGCGCTCTGGTGGTCATTTGGTGAAACAGCTACAGGTGAATTATTCTAAATTAAAGCTCTGCTGAACTTATTTAATCTTGCTTGTCTTGCTTAATTGAACATCTTTATCCTTCTTGGTCATGCTGCTCAGCCACCTGGGTCATTCTTATTTATGCTCCACCCAATATTTTTTTTTTAATTTGCATAATATGCAAAACCTACTTTTGAGATCTTGTCTTTGCCTCCTTGACCAATCATGACATGTTTGGTGTCAAACAGTTCAGCAGAGCTTACTCCTCAATAATTATAAAAAAAATCTTTACATTTATAAACAATATGGCCACCATATGCAAATGAGTTTTACCATGGTGCAGTAAAATGTCTTTAACACTTAGAACTTTTGAATGCTTAACCTGACACTAATACTACTTCAGTCCTTTGATCATTACATGATTCTCAGATACCCTGTCAGTTTAAGTAGACATACACCCCCAGGGGGCGGAGCCAATGCTCGATAGCTGTTTCTCTAGAACCATACAAGCTATCAAGGTCATCCTTGGCAATTATCATCTACGGCCCATGCACTAATGGTACACCAAAGGAAATGTTGATACATTTTGGTGGTCACTATTAGCCAATCACTTTCCAGCAAGCTTTTGACAGGCTGAATGTTAATCAGGTAAAAACGTATACACCATATGTGAGTTATTTATATGTGGCCTTTTTATGCCTCACCACTAGGCTCCCATCAGGATTAATGTGGTTTGTATTTTTCAATTTAAGAACTGATGTTGTTTCACCAAATGCCCACTAGAGTGCAGAAAGACACCACATAAAACCTGCTGAACACTACAGCTCAATTTATTAATGCTTTTTACAACTAGTTTACTCACATCACTCATCTAGCATGGTTATTATGGTCATGCTAGTCAACCAGCTTGGTCCTTATTTTCATTCTGGTCAACTAGCTGGGTATTTTGGTCATGCTGGTCAACCAGCTGGGTATTTTGGTCATGCTGGTCAACCAGCTGGGTCTTTATGTTCATGCTGGTCAATCAGCTGGGTCTTTATGGTCATGCTGGTCTACCAGCTGGGTCTTTATGGTCATGCTGGTCTAACACCTGGGTCTTTATGGTCATACTGGTCACCCACCTTGGTTATCCAGTTTGGTGATGACGGTCAACCAGCAACAGGTTTTAAGCCTAACTGGCCTCCAGGGGCCTCTTTGCCTGTAACGCTCGAACCCCGTAAATCGCCGCTTGCGGCTATATTTATTATTATTATTATTATTATAGTTCTTATTCTTTTTCTGCCATAGAAGTGATTGGGCAGAAGAAACCGTAAGGCCTACAGGGCTGAGACTTGGTCATATGGTAGTACTTCTCACCGCTACTCAGATTCAAAAGATGAGCCCGATCGGCCTCAAGGGGGCGCTATGGCGAAGGTCAACGCGTTTGGCCTCGTAACTCCTACGCCCTGATAGCTAGAGCAAAAATTCTTGCATTTTATGATTCCTTGGTTAATGGCAAATCAAAAAGGTCAATAGAACTACTAAGCTCCGCCCACTTAGATTTTTTGCTATTTAGCATAATATGCAAAACCTACTTTTGCGAACTAGTCTGTGGATTTTTAACCAATCCTGACAAATTTGGTGTCAAACAACTCAGCAGAGTCCCATCCTCAATAATTATCGAAAAAATCTTGAAATTTCTAAACAATATGGCCGCCATATGCAAATTAATCTTACCGTGGCACACCAAAATTCACTCTAACAGCTGTAACTTTTGAATGCTTAAACTGACACTAATGCCGCTTTAGCCCTTTGTTACTAACATGATTCTGAGGTAGCCTGTCTATCTGTGTAGACGTACGCCCCCAGGGGGCGGAGCCAAAGCTAAAAATCTGTTTCTCAGGAACCGTACAAGCTATCAAGCTCTCGTTTGGCATGTATCCTCTGTGGCCTATGTCCTAATGGTCTACTGAAGGATATTTTGATGTGTGAATTTTTGTGGTGGCTATTAGCCAATCAGATTACAGCAAGCTTTTGACAAGCTAAACAATCACCAATCAGGACGATACTTATACGCTACATGTATATGAGGGCCTTCTATCATCCATTAAAATATGGCGTTGATTGGCCTCTAGGGGGCGCTATAGCAGAAAATCAGTTATATCTAAAGGTACAAGTGGCCTAGGCTTGTTATTCTTTTTGAGTTATATGCTTTGCTGTAACCTTTACAACTTTGTAATTACATGTCTTTACCAAAAATGTATTGTTTTGCATCAGTGGCCAGTAGAGTAAAAATTGCACTTTTCGAACTAGTCCCTGGATATTCAACCAATTAAATCAACTTTGGTCTTTTCACAATCTTGAGACCGTGTAGGTAAATAATTATCAAAAAAATGTTGGAATTTTAACTTTTTATGGCCCCAACACCTTGATCAAACATGAACGTGAAAGCCTTTTCAGAGTTATTTGGCCAAAACTCTGTCAAAGTTTAAAACATGCCAAAACTGTTGAAACTACTAATTAACAATGACATTTGAAGTACATGTGCCAAGTATGAGCCAAATAAGTCTTCAGTAGGCTCTACAGTGAAAAAATAACTATTTTCAATTTATTCTATTTATCGCTATTTTCCAACCTAAATGGACAGAAGACAGGAACCTTTCACTCTATCAACACACAAATTTATACACATATATAGACTGATAATCTGATCTTGATTGCAAATTTTCAGCCAAATCGGACATGTTTTGCCTCTACAATGGCTGGAAAACTACAGCGATTTTGTAGGCCTCAAGCCTGTATTATCGCTTTTTTCAAATCTAAATGGACAGAAGTCAGGAACCTTTGACCCTATTGACACAGAAATTGACATACATATATAGACTGATATTGTGATCTTGATTGCAAATTTTGAGCCAAATCAGATATTTTTTGCCTCTAATATGGCCAAAGAGCAACAGCCATTTTGTAGGCCATAAGCCTGTATTATCACTTTTTTCCAACCTAAATGGTCAGAAGTCAGGAACCTTTGACCCTATCAACACACAAATTTACATACATGTATATACAGACCACTTGATCATGAGTACCAATTTGGAGCCCAATCGGACTTTTCTTCTCTTTTTAATAAATAGAAACACACTGATAGGGAATGTTCTGTCTTACTTATAGAGTGATAGATTTCCAGCAGGTTATATGTGGTCTCTTGCTGCGCTCTGGTGGTCATTTGGTGAAACAGCTACAGGTGAATTATTCTAAATTAAAGCTCTGCTGAACTTATTCAATCTTGCTTGTCTTGCTTAATTGAACATCTTTATCCTTCTTGGTCATGCTGCTCAGCCACCTGGGTCATTCTTGTTTATGCTCCACCCACTTAATTTTTAAATTAGCATAAAATGCAAAACATACTTTTAAGATCTTGTCCTTGGCTCCTTGACCAATCATGACATGTTTGGTGTCAAACAGTTCAGCAGAGCTTACTCATCAATAATTATTTAAAAAATCTTTACATTTGTAAACAATATGGCCGCCATATGCAAATTAGTTCTACCATGGTGCAGTAAAATGTCTTTAACACTTATAACTTTTGAATGCTTAACCTGACATTAATACCACTTCAGTCCTTTGATCAATACATGATTCTCAGATACCCTGTCAGTTTAAGTAGACATACACCCCCAGGGGGCGGGGCCAATGCTAGATAGCTGTTTCTCTAGAACCATACAAGCTATCAAGGTCATCCTTGCCAATTATCATCTATGGCCCATGCACTAGTGGTACACCAAATAAAAATTTGATATGGACACTTTTGTGGTCACTATTTGCCAATCACATTCCAGCAAGCTTTTAACAGGCGGAATGCTAATCAGGTCAAAACTTATATACGGGTTATTTATATGCCCTTTTTATGCCTTGTGTTTTTTCAATTTAAGAACTGAATTTGTTTCACCAAATGCCCACTAGAGTGCAGTAAGACACCACATAAAACCTGATGAACACTACAGCTCAATTTATCAATGCTTTTCAACTAGTTTACTCACACCACTAATCTTGCATTGCCATTATGGTCTTTATGGTCACGCTGGTCACCCAGCTTGGTTATGCTGGCCATCCAGCTTGGTCATGCTGGCCATTCACATTGGTCATTATGGTCCTGCTGGTCATTCAGCTTTGTCCTCATAGTAATGGTGGTCTTCCAGCTTGGTCATACTGGCCAACCACCTTTGCCATGCTGCTCATCCAGTTTGGTCATTATGGTCTTCCAGCTTGGTCAATATGGTCAACAAGTTTGTCATCCAGATTAGTCATGCTAGCTTGGTCTTCACGGTCATGCTGGTCATCCTCATCCAGTTTGGCGAAGCCGGTCAACCAGCAACATGTTTTAAGCCTAACTGGCCTCCAGGGGTCTCTTTGCCTGTAACGCTCGAACCCCGTAAATCGCCGCTTGCGGCTATATTTATTATTATTATTATTATTCTTATTCTTTTTCTGCCATAGAAGTGATCGGGCAGAAGAAACCGTAAGGCCTACAGGGCTGAGACTTGGTCATATGGTAGTACTTCTCACCGCTACTCAGATTCAAAAGATGAGCCCGATCGGCCTCAAGGGGGCGCTATGGCGAAGGTCAACGCGTTAGGCCTCGTAACTGCCACGCCCTGATAGCTAGAGCAAAAATTCTTGCACTATATGATTCCTTGGTTAATGGCAAATCAAAAAGGTAAATAGAACCACTAAGCTCCGCCCACTTAGATTTTTTGCTATTTAGCATAATATGCAAAACCTACTTTTGAGAACTTGTCCTAGGGTCATTGACCAATCCTGTCATATTTGGTGTCAAACAACTCAGCAGAGTCCCAACCTCAATAATTATCAAAAAAATTGTGAAATTTGTAAACAATATGGCCGCCATATGCAAATTAATCTTACCGTGGCACACCCAAATTTACTCTAACAGCTGTAACTTTTGAATGCTTAAACCTACACTAATGCCACTTTAGACCGTTGATGCCAACATAATTCTGAGGTAGCCCGTCAATCTGTGTAGACATACGCCCCCAGGGGGCGGAGCCAAAGCTAAAAATCTGTTTCTCAGGAACCGTACAAGCTATGAAGCTCTCCTTTGGCATGTATCATCTATGGCCTATGTCCTAATGTTCTACAGAAGGAAAATTTGATATGCAAATTTTTGCGATCGTTATTAGCCAATCAGTTTCCAGCAAGCTTTTGACATGCTAAACAATGACCAATCAGGACGATACTTATACCCTACATGTATCTCAGGGCCTTCTATCATCCATTAAAATATGGCGTTGATTGGCCTCAAGGGGGCGCTATAGCAGAAAATCAGTTATATCTAAAGGTACAAGTGGCCTAGGCTTGTTATTCTTTTTTAGTTGTATACTTTGCTGTAGCCTTTACAACTTTGTAATTACATGTATTTACCAAAAATGGAAAGATTTTCATCAGTGGCCAAAAGAGTAAAAATTGCTCTTTTCGAACTTGTCTTTAAGTCCTTAATCAATCAAAATAACTTTGGTCTTGATGCAATCTTGAGACCCTGTAGGTAAATAATTATCAAAAAAATCTTGACATTTTAACTATTTGAGGCCCATAAACCTTGATCAAACATGTACGTGAAAGCCTTTTCAGAGTTATTTGGCCAAAACTCTGTCAAAGTTTAAAACATGCCAAAACTGTTGAAGCTACTAATTAACAATGACATTTGAAGCACATTTGCCAAGTATGAGCCAAATAAGTCTTCAGTAGGCTCTACAGTGAAAAAATAACTATTTTCAATTTATTCTATTTATCGCTATTTTCCAACCTAAATGGACAGAAGACAGGAACCTTTCACCCTATCAACACACAAATTTATACACATATATAGACTGATAATCTGATCTTGATTGCAAATTTTCAGCCAAATCGTACATGTTTTGCCTCTACAACGGCTGGAAAACTACAGCGATTTTGTAGGCCTCAAGCCTGTATTATCGCTTTTTTCAAACCTAAATGGACATAAGTCAGGAACCTTTGACCCTATCGACACAGAAATTGACATACATATATAGACTGATATTGTGATCTTGATTGCAAATTTTGAGCCAAAACAGATATTTTTTGCCTCTAATATGGCCAAAGAGCAACAGCCATTTTGTAGGCCATAAGCCTGTATTATCGCTTTTTTCAAACCTAAATGGACAGAAGTCAGGAACCTTTGACCCTATCAACACACAAATTTACACACATATATATGCAGACCACTTAATCATGAGTACCAATTTGGAGCCCAATCGGACTTTTCTTCTCTTTTTAATAAATAGAAACACACTGATAGGGAATGTTCTGTCTTACTTATAGAGTGATAGATTTCCAGCAGGTTATATGTGGTCTCTTGCTGCGCTCTGGTGGTCATTTGGTGAAACAGCTACATTTGAATTATTCTAAATTAAAGCTCTGCTGAACTTATTTAATCATTTTTGTCTTGCTTAATTGAACATATTTATCCTTCTTGGTCATGCTAGTCAGCCACCTGGGTCATTCTTATTTATGCTCCACCCACTTAATTTTTTTTTAATTTGCATAATATGCAAAACCTACTTTTGAGATCTTGTCTTTGCCTCCTTGACCAATCATGACATGTTTGGTGTCAAACAGTTCAGCAGAGCTTACTCCTCAATAATTATAAAAAAAAATCTTTACATTTATAAACAATATGGCCGCCATATGCAAATTAGTTTTACCATGGTGCAGTAAAATGTCTTTAACACTTATAACTTTTGAATGCTTAACCTGACACTAATACCACTTCAGACCTTTTATCATTACATGATTCTCAGATACCCTGTGAGTTTAAGTAGACATACACCCCCCCAGGGGGCGGGGCCAATGCTCGATAGCTGTTTCTCTACAACCATACAAGCTATCAAGGTCATCCTTGCCAATTATCATCTATGGCCCATGCACTAATGGTACACCAAATGAAAATTTGATATGGACACTTTTGTGGTCACTATTAGCCAATCACATTCCAGCAAGCTTTTGACAGGCAGAATGTTTATCAGGTCAAAACTTATACACTATATATGGGTTATTTATATGCCCTTTTTATGCCTTGTGTTTTTTGAATTTAAGAACTGAAGTTGTTTCACCAAATGCCCACTAGAGTGCAGCAAGACACCACATAAAACCTGATGAACACTACAGCTCAATTTATCAATGCTTTTCAACTAGTTTACTCACACCACTCATCTAGCATTGTCATTTTGGTCTTTATGGTCACGCTGGTTACCCAGCTTGGTTATCCAGTTTGGTGATGACGGTCAACCAGCAACAGGTTTTAAGCCTAACTGGCCTCCAGGGGCCTCTTTGCCTGTGACGCTCGAACCCCGTAAATCGCCGCTTGCGGCTATATTTAGGGGTTCGAGCACGTAGTGCTAGAAACCCTATTGTAATTGTTCCGATTATTATTCTTATTCTTTTTCTGCCATAGAAGTGATCGGGCAGAAGAAACCGTAAGGCCTACAGGGCTGAGACTTGGTCATATGGTAGTACTTCTCACCGCTACTCAGATTCAAAAGATGAGCCCGATCGGCCTCAAGGGGGCGCTATGGCGAAGGTCAACGCGTTATGCCTCGTAACTCCCACGCCCTGATAGCTAGAGCAAAAATTCTTGCATTATATGATTCCTTGGTTAATGTCAAATCAAAAAGGTCAATAGAACCACTAAGCTCCGCCCACTTAGATTTTTTGCTATTTAGCATAATATGCAAAACCTACTTTTGAGAACTTGTCCTAGGGTCATTGACCAATCCTGTCATATTTGGTGTCAAACAACTCAGCAGAGTCCCATCCTCAATAATTATCAAAAAAATTGTGAAATTTTTAAACAATATGGCCGCCATATGCAAATTAATCTTACCGTGGCACACCCAAATTTACTCTAACAGCTGTAACTTTTGAATGCTTAAACCTACACTAATGCCACTTTAGACTTTTGATGCCAACCTGATTCTGAGGTAGCCCGTCAATCTGTGTAGACATACGCCCCCAGGGGGCGGAGCCAAAGCTAAAAATCTGTTTCTCCGGAAGCGTACAAGCTATGAAGCTCTCCTTTGGCATGTATCATCTATGGCCTATTTCCTAATGTTTTACAGAAGGAAAATTTGATATGCAAATTTTTGCGATCGTTATTAGCCAATCAGATTCCAGCAAGCTTTTGACAGGCTAAACAATCACCAATCAGGACGATACTTATACCCTACATGTATCTCAGGGCCTTCTATCATCCATTAAAATATGGCGTTGATTGGCCTCAAGGGGGCGCTATAGCAGAAAATCAGTTATATCTAAAGGTACAAGTGGCCTAGGCTTGTTATTCTTTTTTAGTTGTATACTTTGCTGTAGTCTTTACAACTTTGTAATTACATATGTTTACCAAAAATGCAAAGATTTTCATCAGTGGCCAAAAGAGTAAAAATTGCTCTTTTCGAGCTTGTCTTTCAGTCCTTAATCAATCAAAACAAACTTGGTCTTGATGCAATCGTGAGACCCTGTAGGTAAATAATTATCAAAAAAATCTTGACATTTTAACTATTTGAGGCCCATAAACCTTGATCAAACATGTACGTGAAAGCCTTTTCAGAGTTATTTGGCCAAAACTCTGTCAAAGTTTAAAACATGCCAAAACTGTTGAAGCTACTAATTAACAATGACATTTCAAGCACATATTCCAAGTATGAGCCAAATAAGTCTTCAGTAGGCTCTACAGTGACAAATTAACTATTTTCAATTTATTCTATTTATCGCTATTTTAAAATCTAAATGGACAGAAGACAGGAACCTTTCAACCCTATCAACACACAAATTTATACACATATATAGACTGATAATCTGATCTTGATTGCAAATTTTCAGCCAAATCGGACATGTTTTGCCTCTACTACGGCTGGAAAACTACAGCGATTTTGTAGGCCTCAAGCCTGTATTATCGCTTTTTTCAAATCTAAATGGACAGAAGTCAGGAACCTTTGACCCTATCAACACAGAAATTTACAACCATATATAGACTGATATTGTGATCTTGATTGCAAATTTTGAGCCAAATCAGATATTTTTTGCCTCTAATATGGCCAAAGAGCAACAGCCATTTTGTAGGCCTCAAGCCTGTATTATCGCTTTTTTCAAACCTAAATGGTCAGAAGTCAGGAACCTTTGACCCGATCAACACACAAATTTACACACATATATATACAGACCACTTGATCATGACTACCAATTTGGAGCCCAATCGGACTCTTCTTCTCTTTTTAATAAATAGAAACACACTAATAGGGAACGTTCTGTCTTACTGATAGAGTGATAAATTCTCAGCAGGTTATATGTGGTCTCTTGCTGCGCTCTGGTGGTCATTTGGTGAAACAACTACAGGTGAATTATTCTAAATAAAGCTCTGCTGAACTTATTTAATCTTCCTTGTCTTGCTTAATTAAACATCTTTATCCTTCTTGGTCATGCTGCTCAGCCACCTGGGTCATTCTTGTTTATGCTCCACCCAATTATTTTTTTTTAATTTGCATAATATGCAAAACCTAGTTTTGAGATCTTGTCTTTGCCTCCTTGACCAATCATGACATATTTGGTATCAAACAGTTCAGCAGAGCTTACTCCTCAATAATTATTTTAAAAATCTTTACATTTGTAAACAATATGGCCACCATATGCAAATTAGTTTTACCATGGTGCAGTTAAATGTCTTTAACACTTATAACTTTTGAATGCTTAACCTGACACTAATACCACTTCAGTCCTTTGATCATTACATGACTCTCAGATACCCTGTCAGTTTAAGTAGACATACACCCCCAGGGGGCGGAGCCAATGCTCGATAGCTGTTTCTCTAGAACCATACAAGCTATCAAGGTCATCCTTGGCAATTATCATCTACGGCCCATGCACTAATGGTACACCAAATGAAAATTTGATATGGACACTTTTGTGGTCACTATAAGCCAATCGCATTCCAGTAAGCTTTTGACAGGATGAATAATATAAGAACTGAAGTTGTTTCACCAAATGTCCACTAGAGTGCAGCAAGAGACCACATTAAACCTGATGAACACTACAGCTCAATTTATCAATGCTTTTCAACTAGTTTACTCACACCACTCATCTGGCATTGTCATTACTGTCTTTGTGGTCAGGCTGGTCAGCTAGCTTGGTTATGCTGCTCATCCAGCTGGGTCATTCTGTTCATTCACATTGGTCGTTATGGTCCTACTGGTCATTTAGCTTTGTATTCATAGCAATGTTGGTCATCCAGCTTGGTCATACTGGCCAACCACCTTTGCCATGCTGGTCATCCAGTTTGGTCATTATGGTCTTCCAGCTTGGTCAATATGGTCAACAAGTTTGTCATCCAGATTAGTCATGCTGGTAATCTAGCTTGGTCTTCACGGTCATGCTGGTCATCCTCATCCAGTTTGGCGATGCCGGTCAACCGGCAACATGTTTTAAGCCTAACTGGCCTCCAGGGGTCTCTTTGCCTGTAACGCTCGAACCCCGTAAATCGCCGCTTGCGGCTATATTTATTATTATTATTATTCTTTTTCTGCCATAGAAGTGATTGGGCAGAAGAAACCGTAAGGCCTACAGGGCTGAGACTTGGTCATATGGTAGTACTTCTCACCGCTACTCAGATTCAAAAGATGAGCCCGATCGGCCTCAAGGGGGCGCTATGGCGAAGGTCAACGCGTTTGGCCCCGTAACTCCTACGCCCTGATAGCTAGAGCAAAAATTCTTGCATTATATGATTCCTTGGTTAATGGCAAATCAAAAAGGTCAATAGAACCACTAAGCTCCGCCCACTTAGATTTTTTGCTATTTAGCATAATATGCAAAACCTACTTTTGAGAACTTGTCCTAAACTCATTGACCAATCCTGACATGTTTGGTGTCAAACAACTCAGCAGAGTCCCATACTCAATAATTATTAAAAAAATCTTGAAATTTGCAAAAAATATGGCCGCCATATGCAAATTAATCTTACCGTGGCACACCCAAATTTACTCTGACAGCTGTAACTTTTGAATGCTTAAACCTACACTAATGCCACTTTACAACTTTGATGCCAACATGATTCTGAGGTAGCCCGTCAATCTGTGTAGACATACGCCCCCAGGGGGCGGAGCCAAAGCTAAAAATCTGTTTCTCAGGAACCGTACAAGCTATGAAGCTCTCCTTTGGCATGTATCATCTATGGCCTTTGTCCTAATGTTTTACAGAAGGAAAATTTGCGATGCAAATTTTTGCCATCGTTATTAGCCAATCAGATTCCAGCAAGCTTTTGACAGGCTAAACAATGACCAATCAGGAAGATACTTATACCCTACATGTATCTCAGGGCCTTCTATAATCCATTAAAATATGGCGTTGATTGGCCTCAAGGGGGCGCTATAGCAGAAAATCAGTTATATCTAAAGGTACAAGTGGCCTAGGCTTGTTATTCTTTTTTACTTGTATACTTTGCTGTAGCCTTTACAACTTTGTAATTACATGTGTTTACCAAAAATGCAAAGATTTTCGTCAGTGGCCAAAAGAGTAAAAATTGCTCTTTTCGAACTTGTCTTTAAGTCCTTAATCAATCAAAACAAATTTGGTCTTGATGCAATCTTGACACTCTGTAGGTAAATAATTATCAAAAAAATCTTGACATTTTAACTATTTGAGGCCCATTAACCTTGATCAAACATGTACGTGAAAGCCTTTTCAGAGTTATTTGGCCAAAACTCTGTCAAAGTTTAAAACATGCCAAAACTGTTGAAGCTACTAATTAACAATGACATTTGAAGCACGTGTGCCAAGTATGAGCCAAATAAGTCTTCAGTAGGCTCTACAGTGAAAAAATAACTATTTTCAATTTATTCTATTTATCGCTATTTTCCAACCTAAATGGACAGAAGACAGGAAACTTTCACCCTATCAACACACAAATTTATACACATATATAGACTGCTACTCTGATCTTGATTGCAAATTTTCAGCCAAATCGGACATGTTTTGCCTCTACAACGGCTGGAAAACTACAGCGATTTTGTAGGCCTCAAGCCTGTATTATCGCTTTTTTCAAATCTAAATAGACAGAAGTCAGGAACCTTTGACCCTATTGACACAGAAATTGACATACATATGTAGACTGATATTGTGATCCCGATTGCAAATTTTGAGCCAAATCAGATATTTTTTGCCTCTAATATGGCCAAAGAGCAACAGCCATTTTGTAGGCCATAAGCCTGTATTATCGCTTTTTTCAAGCCTAAATGGACAGAAGTCAGGAACCTTTGACCCTATCAACACACAAATTTAGACACATATATATACAGACCACTTGATCATGAGTACCAATTTGGAGCCCAATCGGACTTTTCTTCTCTTTTTAATAAATAGAAACACACTGATAGGGAATGTTCTGTCTTACTTATAGAGTGATAGATTTCCAGCAGGTTATATGTGGTGTCTTGCTGCGCTCTGGTGGTCATTTGGTGAAACAGCTACAGGTGAATTATTCTAAATTAAAGCTCTGCTGAACTTATTTAATCTTGCTTGTCTTGCTTAATTGAACATCTCTATCCTTCTTGGTCATGCTGGTCAGCCACCTGGTCATTCTTGTTTATGCTCCACCCAATTTTTTTTATTTTTATTTGCATAATATGCAAAACCTACTTTTGAGAACTTGTCTTTGCCTCCTTGTCCAATCATGACATGTTTGGTGTCAAACAGTTCAGCAGAGCTTACTCCTCAATAATTATTAAACAAAATCTTTACATTTATAAACAATATGGCCGCCATATGCAAATTAGTTTTTCCATGGTGCAGTAAAATGTCTTTAACACTTATAACTTTTGAATGCTTAACCTGACACTAATACCACTTCAGTCCTTTGATCATTACATGATTCTCAGATACCCTGTCAGTTTAAGTAGACATACACCCCTACGGGGCGGGGCCAATGCTCGATAGCTGTTTCTCTAGAACCATACAAGCTATCAAGGTCATCCTTGCCAATTATCATCTATGGCCCATGCACTAATTGTACACCAAATGAAAATTTGATATGGACACTTTTGTGGTCACTATAAGCCAATCGCATTCCAGTAAACTTTTGACAGGCTAAATGTTAATCAGGTCAAAACTTATACACTATTATTGATATTATTGGTTATTGATATGTGCCCTTTTATGCCTCACTGCTAGGCTCTCCGAATGCCCACTAGAGTGCAGCAAGAGACCACATAAAACCTGCTGAACACTACAGCACAATTTATCAATGCATTTCAACTAGTTTACTCACACCACTCATCTAGCATTGTCATTATGGTCTTTATGGTCACGCTGTTCACCTAGCTTGGTTATGCTGCCCATCCAGCTAGGTAATTCTGGTCATTCACATTGGTCATTATGGTCCTGCTGGTCATTCAGCTTTGTCATTATAGCAATGCTGGTCATCCAGCTTGGTCATACTGGCCAAACACCTTTGCCATGCTGGTCATCCAGTTTGGTGATGCCGGTCAACCAGCAACATGTTTTAAGCCTAACTGGCCTCCAGGGGCCTCTTTGACTGTAACGCTCGAACCCCGCAAATCGCCGCTTGCGGCTATATTTATTATTATTAGGGGTTCGAGCACGTAGTGCTAGAAACCCTATTGTAATTGTTCTGATTATTATTATTATTATTATTATTATTATTATTATTATTATTAGGGGTTCGAGCACGTAGTGCTAGAAACCCTATTGTAATTGTTCTGATTATTATTATTATTATTATTATTATTATAGTTCTTATTCTTTTTCTGCCATAGAAGTGATTGGGCAGAAGAAACCGTAAGGCCTACAGGGCTGAGACTTGGTCATATGGTAGTACTTCTCACCGCTACTCAGATTCAAAAGATGAGCCCGATCGGCCTCAAGGGGGCGCTATGGCGAAGGTCAACGCGTTTGGCCTCGTAACTCCTATGCCCTGATAGCTAGAGCAAAAATTCTTGCATTATATGATTCCTTGGTTAATGGCAAATCAAAAAGGTCAATGGAACCACTAAGCTCCGCCCACTTAGATTTTTTGCTATTTAGCATAATATGCAAAACCTACTTTTGAGAACTTGTCCTAGGGTCATTGACCAATCCTGTCATATTTGGTGTCAAACAACTCAGCAGAGTCCCAACCTCAATAATTATCGAAAAAAATGTGAAATTTGTAAACAATATGGCCGCCATATGCAAATTAATCTTACCGTGGCACACCCAAATTTACTCTAACAGCTGTAACTTTTGAATGCTTAAACATACACTAATGCCACTTTACAACTTTGATGCCAACATGATTCTGAGGTAGCCCGTCAATCTGTGTAGACATACGCCCCCAGGGGGCGGAGCCAAAGCTAAAAATCTGTTTCTCAGGAACCGTACAAGCTATGAAGCTCTCCTTTGACATGTATCATCTATGGCCTATGTCCTAATGTTTAACAGAAGGAAAATTTGATATGCAAATTTTTGCGATCGTTATTAGCCAATCAGATTCCAGCAAGCTTTTGACAAGCTAAACAATGACCAATCAGGACGATACTTATACCCTACATGTATCTCAGGGCCTTCTATCATCCATTAAAATATGGCGTTGATTGGCCTCAAGGGGGCGCTATAGCAGAAAATCAGTTATATCTAAAGGTACAAGTGGCCTAAGCTTAATATTCTTTTTTAGTTGTATACGTTCCTGTAGCCTTTACAACTTTGTAATTACATGTGTTTACCAAAAATGCAAAGATTTTCATCAGTGGCCAAAAGAGTAAAAATTGCTCTTTTCGAACTTGTCTTTAAGTCCTTAATCAATCAAAACAAATTTGGTCTTGATGCAATCTTGAGACCCTGTAGGTAAATAATTATCAAAAAAATCTTGACATTTTAATTATTTGAGGCCCATAAACCTTGATCAAACATGTACGTGAAAGCCTTTTCAGAGTTATTTGGCCAAAACTCTGTCAAAGTTTAAAACATGCCAAAACTGTTGAAGCTACTAATTAACAATGACATTTGAAGTACATGTGCCAAGTATGAGCCAAATAAGTCTTCAGTAGGCTCTACAGTGAAAAAATAACTATTTTCAATTTATTCTATTTATCGCTATTTTCCAACCTAAATGGACAGAAGACAGGAACCTTTCACCCTATCAACACACAAATTTGTACACATATATAGACTGATATTGTGATCTTGATTGCAAATTTTCAGCCAAATCGGACATGTTTTGCCTCTACAACGGCTGGAAAACTACAGCGATTTTGTAGGCCTCAAGCCTGTATTATCGCTTTTTTCAAATCTAAATTGACAGAAGTCAGGAACCTTTGACCCTATTGACACAGAAATTGACATACATATATAGACTGATATTGTGATCTTGATTGCAAATTTTGAGCCAAATCAGATATTTTTTGCCTCTAATATGGCCAAAGAGCAACAGCCATTTTGTAGGCCATAAGCCTGTATTATCGCTTTTTTCAAGCCTAAATGGACAGAAGTCAGGAACCTTTGACCCTATCAACACACAAATTTACATACATGTATATACAGACTACTTGATCATGAGTACCAATTTGGAGCCCAATCGGACTTTTCTTCTCTTTTTAATAAATAGAAACACACTGATAGGGAATGTTCTGTCTTTCTGATAGAGTGATAGATTTCCAGCAGGTTATATGTGGTCTCTTGCTGCGCTCTGGTGGTCATTTGGTGAAACAGCTACAGGTGAATTATTCTAAATTAAAGCTCTGCTGAACTTATTTAATCTTGCTTGTCTTGCTTAATTAAAGATCTTTATCCTTCTTAGTCATGCTAGTCAGCCACCTGGGTCATTCTTGTTTAGGCTCCACCCACTTAATTTTTTAAAAAAATTTGCATAATATGCAAAACCTACTTTTGAGATCTTGTCCTTGGATCCTTAACCAATCATGACATGTTTGGTGTCAAACAGTTCAGCAGAGCTTACTCCTCAATAATTATAAAAAAAATCTTTACATTTATAAACAATATGGCCGCCATATGCAAATGAGTTCTACCATGGTGCAGTAAAATGTCTTTAACACTTATAACTTTTGAATGCTTAACCTGACACTAATACCACTTCAGTCCTTTGATCATTACATGATTCTCAGATACCCTGTCAGTTTAAGTAGACATACACCCCCCCAGGGGGCGGGGCCAATGCTCGATAGCTGTTTCTCTAGAACCATACAAGCTATCAAGGTCATCCTAGCCAATTATCATCTATGGCCCATGCACTAATGGTACACCAAATGAAAATTTGATATGGACACTTTTGTGGTCACTATTAGCCAATCACATTCCAGCAAGCTTTTAACAGGCGGAATGTTAATCAGGTCAAAACTTATATACTATATACGGGTTATTTATATGCCCTTTTTATGCCTTGTGTTTTTTCAATTTAAGAACTGAATTTGTTTCACCAAATGCGCACTAGAGTGCAGTAAGACACCACATAAAACCTGATGAACACTACAGCTCAATTTATCAATGCTTTTCAACTAGTTTACTCACACCACTCTTCTAGCATTGCCATTATGGTCTTTATGGTCACGCTGGTCACCCAGCTTGGTTATGCTGGCCATCCAGCTTGGTCATGCTGGCCATTCACATTGGTCATTATGGTCCTGCTGGTCATTCAGCTTTGTCCTCATAGTAATGGTGGTCTTCCAGCTTGGTCATACTGGCCAACCACCTTTGCCATGCTGGTCATCCAGTTTGGTCATTATGGTCTTCCAGCTTGGTAAATATGGTCAACAAGTTTGTCATCCAGATTAGTCATGCTGGTAATCTAGCTTGGTCTTCACGGTCATGCTGGTCATCGTCATCCAGTTTGGCGATGCCGGTCAACCGGCAACTTGTTTTAAGCCTAACTGGCCTCCAGGGGTCTCTTTGCCTGTAACGCTCGAACCCCGTAAATCGCCGCTTGCGGCTATATTTATTATTATAGTTCTTATTCTTTTTCTGCCATAGAAGTGATTGGGCAGAAGAAACCGTAAGGCCTACAGGGCTGAGACTTGGTCATATGGTAGTACTTCTCACCGCTACTCAGATTCAAAAGATGAGCCCGATCGGCCTCAAGGGGGCGCTATGGCGAAGGTCAACGCGTTTGGCCTCGTAACTCCTACGCCCTGATAGCTAGAGCAAAAATTCTTGCATTATATGATTCCTTGGTTAATGGCAAATCAAAAAGGTCAATAGAACCACTAAGCTCCGCCCACTTAGATTTTTTGCTATTTAGCATAATATGCAAAACCTACTTTTGAGAACTTGTCCTAAACTCATTGACCAATCCTGTCATATTTGGTGTCAAACAACTCAGCAGAGTCCCAACCTCAATAATTATCGAAAAAATTGTGAAATTTGTAAACAATATGGCCGCCATATACAAATTAATCTTACCGTGGCACACCCAAATTTACTCTAACAGCTGTAACTTTTGAATGCTTAAACCTACACTAATGCCACTTTACAACTTTGATGCCAACATGATTCTGAGGTAGCCCGTCAATCTGTGTAGACATACGCCCCCAGGGGGCGGAGCCAAAGCTAAAAATCTGTTTCTCAGGAACCGTACAAGCTATGAAGCTCTCCTTTGGCATGTATCATCTATGGCCTATGTCCTAATGTTTTACAGAAGGAAAATTTGATATGCAAATTTTTGCGATCGTTATTAGCCAATCAGATTCCAGCAAGCTTTTGACAGGCTAAACAATGACCAATCAGGACGATACTTATACCCTACATGTATCTCAGGGCCTTCTATCATCCATTAAAATATGGCGTTGATGGGCCTCAAGGGGGCGCTATAGCAGAAAATCAGTTATATCTAAAGGTACAAGTGGCCTAGGCTTGTTATTCTTTTTTAATTGTATACTTTGCTGTAGCCTTTACAACTTTGTAATAACATGTATTTACCAAAAATGCAAAGATTTTCATCAGTGGCCAAAAGAGTAAAAATTGCTCTTTTCGAACTTGTCTTTAAGTCCTTAATCAATCAAAACAAATTTGGTCTTGATGCAATCCTGAGACCCTGTAGGTAAATAATTATCAAAAAAATCTTGACATTTTAACTATTTGAGGCCCATAAACCTTGATCAAACATGTACATGAAAGCCTTTTCAGAGTTATTTGGCCAAAACTCTGTCAAAGTTTAAATCATGCCAAAACTGTTGAAGCTACTAATTAACAATGACATTGGAAGCACATGTGCCAAGTATGAGCCAAATAAGTCTTCAGTAGGCTCTACAGTGAAAAAATAACTATTTTCAATTTATTCTATTTATCGCTATTTTCCAACCTAAATGGACAGAAGACAGGAACCTTTCACCCTATCAACACACAAATTTATACACATATATAGACTGATAATCCGATCTTGATTGCAAATTTTCAGCCAAATCGGACATGTTTTGCCTCTACAACGGCTGGAAAACTACAGCGATTTTGTAGGCCTCAAGCCTGTATTATCGCTTTTTTCAAATCTAAATGGACAGAAGTCAGGAACCTTTAACCCTATCGACACAGAAATTGACATACATATATAGACTGATGTTGTGATCTTGATTGCAAATTTTGAGCCAAATCAGATATTTTTTGCCTCTAATATGGCCAAAGAGCATCAGCCATTTTGTAGGCCATAAGCCTGTATTATCACTTTTTTCAAACCTAAATGGTCAGAAGTCAGGAACCTTTGACCCTATCAACACACAAATTTACATACATGTATATACAGACCACTTGATCATGAGTACCAATTTGGAGCCCAATCGGACTTTTCTTCTCTTTTTAATAAATAGAAACACACTGATAGGGAATGTTCTGACTTGCTTATAGAGTGATAGATTTCCAGCAGGTTATATGTGGTCTCTTGCTGCGCTCTGGTGGTCATTTGGTGAAACAGCTACAGGTGAATTATTCTAAATTAAAGCTCTGCTGAACTTAATTAATCTTGCTTGTCTTGCTTAATTGAACATCTTTATCCTTCTTGGTCATGCTGCTCAGCCACCTGGGTCATTCTTGTTTATGCTCCACCCACTTAATTTTTTTTTAAATTAGCATAATATGCAAAACCTACTTTTGACATCTTTCCCTTGCCTCCTTGACCAATCATGACATGTTTGGTGTCAAACAATTTAGCAGAGCTTGCTCCTCAATAATTATTTAATAAATCTTTACATTTGTAAACAATATGGCCGCCATATGCAAATTAGTTCTACCACAGTGCAGTAAAATGTCTTTAACACTTATAACTTTTGAATGCTTAACCTGACACTAATACCACTTCAGTCCTTTGATCATTACATGATTCTCAGATACCCTGTCAGTTTAAGTAGACATACACCCCCCCAGGGGGCGGAGCCAATGCTCGATAGCTGTTTCTCTAGAACCATACAAGCTATTAAGGTCGTCCTTGCCAATTATCATCTATGGCCCATGCACTAATGGTACACCAAATGAAAATTTGATATGGACACTTTTGTAGTCACTATTAGCCAATCACATTCCAGCAAGCTTTTAACAGGCTGAATGTTAATCAGGTCAAAACTTATGTATTATTATTGATATTATTGGTTATTAATATGTGCCCTTGTCATGCCTCACTGCTAGGCTCTCCGAATGCCCACTAGAGTGCAGCAAGAGACCCCATAAAACCTGCTGAACACTACAGCTCAATTTATCAATGCATTTCAACTAGTTTTCTCACACCACTCATCTAGCATTGTCATTATGGTCTTTATGGTCACGCTGGTCACCTAGCTTGGTTATGCTGCCCATCCAGCTAGGTCATTCTGGTCATTCACATTGGTCATTATGGTCCTGCTGGTCATTCAGCTTTGTCATCATAGCAATGCTGGTCATCCAGCTTGGTCATACTGGCCAAACACCTTTGCCATGCTGGTCATCCAGTTTGGTGATGCCAGTCAACCAGCAACATGTTTTAAGCCTAACTGGCCTCCAGGGGCCTCTTTGTCTGTAACGCTCGAACCCCGTAAATCGCCGCTTGCGGCTATATTTAGGGGTTCGAGCACGTAGTGCTAGAAACCCTATTGTAATTGTTCTGATTATTAGGGGTTCGAGCACGTAGTGCTAGAAACCCTATTGTAATTGTTCTGATTATTATTATTATTATTATTATTATTATAGTTCTTATTCTTTTTCTGCCATAGAAGTGATTGGGCAGAAGAAACCGTAAGGCCTACAGGGCTGAGACTTGGTCATATGGTAGTACTTCTCACCGCTACTCAGATTCAAAAGATGAGCCCGATCGGCCTCAAGGGGGCGCTATGGCGAAGGTCAACGCGTTTGGCCTCGTAACTCCTACGCCCTGATAGCTAGAGCAAAAATTCTTGCATTATATGATTCCTTGGTTAATGACAAATCAAAAAGGTCAATAGAACCACTAAGCTCCGCCCACTTAGATTTTTTGCTATTTAGCATAATATGCAAAACCTACTTTTGAGAACTTGTCCTAGGGTCATTGACCAATCCTGTCATATTTGGTGTCAAACAACTCAGCAGAGTCCCAACCTCAATAATTATCGAAAAAATTGAGAAATTTTTAAACAATATGGCCGCCATATGCAAATTAATCTTACCGTGGCACACCCAAATTTACTCTAACAGCTGTAACTTTTGAATGCTTAAACCTACACTAATGCCACTTTACAACTTTGATGCCAACATGATTCTGAGGTAGCCCGTCAATCTGTGTAGACATACGCCCCCAGGGGGCGGAGCCAAAGCTAAAAATCTGTTTCTCAGGAACCGTACAAGCTATGAAGCTCTCCTTTGGCATGTATCATCTATGGCCTATGGCCTAATGTTTAAAAGAAGGAAAATTTGATATGCAAATTTTTGCGATCGTTATTAGCCAATCAGTTTCCAGCAAGCTTTTGACAGGCTAAACAATGACCAATCAGGACGATACTTATACCCTACATGTATCTCAGGGCCTTCTATCATCCTTTAAAATATGGCGTTGATTGTCCTCAAGGGGGCGCTATAGCAGAAAATCAGTTATATCTAAAGGTACAAGTGGCCTAGGCTTGTTATTCTTTTTTAGTTGTATACTTTGCTGTAGCCTTTACAACTTTGTAATTACATGTGTTTACCAAAAATGCAAAGATTTTCTTCAGTGGCCAAAAGAGTAAAAATTGCTCTTTTCGAACTTGTCTTTAAGTCCTTAATCAATCAAAACAAATTCGGTCTTGATGCAATCTTGAAACCCTGTAGGTAAATAATTATCAAAAAAATCTTGACATTTTAACTATTTGAGGCCCATAAACCTTGATCAAACATGTACGTGAAAGCCTTTTCAGACTTATTTGGCCAAAACTCTGTCAAAGTTTAAAACATGCCAAAACTGTTGAAGCTACTAATTAACAATGACATTTGAAGTACATGTGCCAAGTATGAGCCAAATAAGTCTTCAGTAGGCTCTACAGTGAAAAAATAACTATTTTCAATTTATTCTATTTATCGCTATTTTCCAACCTAAATGGACAGAAGACAGGAACCTTTCACCCTATCAACACACAAATTTATACACATATATAGACTGATAATCTGATCTTGATTGCAAATTTTCAGCCAAATCGGACATGTTTTGCCTCTACAACGGCTGGAAAACTAAAGCGATTTTGTGGGCCTCAAGCCTGTATTATCGCTTTTTTCAAATCTAAATGGACAGAAGTCAGGAACCTTTGACCCTATTGACACAGAAATTGACATACATATATAGACTGATATTGTGATCCTGATTGCAAATTTTGAGCCAAATCAGATATTTTTTGCCTCTAATATGGCCAAAGAGCAACAGCCATTTTGTAGGCCATAAGCCTGTATTATCACTTTTTTCAAACCTAAATGGTCAGAAGTCAGGAACCTTTGACCTTATCAACACACAAATTTACATACATGTATATACAGACCACTTGATCATGAGTACCAATTTGGAGCCCAATCGGACTTTTCTTCTCTTTTTAATAAATAGAAACACACTGATAGGGAATGTTCTGTCTTTCTGATAGAGTGATAGATTTCCAGCAGGTTATATGTGGTCTCTTGCTGCGCTCTGGTGGTCATTTGGTGAAACAGCTACAGGTGAATTATTCTCAATTAAAGCTCTGCTGAACTTATTTAATCTTCCTTGTCTTGCTTAATTAAACATATTTATCCTTCTTGGTCATGCTGCTCAGCCACCTGGGTAATTCTTGTTTATGCTCCACCCAATTAATTTTTTTTTATTTGCATAATATGCAAAACCTACTTTTGAGATCTTGTCTTTGCCTCCTTGACCAATCATGACATGTTTGGTGTCAAACAGTTCAGCAGAGCTTACTCCTCAATAATTATTAAAAAAATCTTTACATTTATAAAAAATATGGCCGCCATATGCAAATGAGTTCTACAATGGTGCAGTAAAATGTCTTTAACACTTATAACTTTTGAATGCTTAACCTGACACTAATACCACTTCAGTCCTTTGATCATTACATGATTCTCAGATACCCTGTCAGTTTAAGTAGACATACACCCCCCCAGGGGGCGGGGCCAATGCTCGATAGCTGTTTCTCTAGAACCATACAAGCTATCAAGGTCATCCTAGCCAATTATCATCTCTGGCCCATGCACTAATGGTACACCAAATGAAAATTTGATATGGACACTTTTGTGGTCACTATTAGCCAATCACATTCCAGCAAGCTTTTAACAGGCGGAATGTTAATCAGGTCAAAACTTATATACTATATACGGGTTATTTATATGCCCTTTTTATGCCTTGTGTTTTTTCAATTTAAGAACTGAATTTGTTTCACCAAATGCGCACTAGAGTGCAGTAAGACACCACATAAAACCTGATGAACACTACAGCTCAATTTATCAATGCTTTTCAACTAGTTTACTCACACCACTCATCTAGCATTGCCATTATGGTCTTTATGGTCACGCTGGTCACCCAGCTTGGTTATGCTGGCCATCCAGCTTGGTCATGCTGGCCATTCACATTGGTCATTATGGTCCTGCTGGTCATTCAGCTTTGTCCTCATAGTAATGGTGGTCTTCCAGCTTGGTCATACTGGCCAACCACCTTTGCCATGCTGGTCATCCAGTTTGGTCATTATGGTCTTCCAGCTTGGTCAATATGGTCAACAAGTTTGTCATCCAGATTAGTCATGCTGGTAATCTAGCTTGGTCTTCACGGTCATGCTGGTCATCCTCATCCAGTTTGGCGATGCCGGTCAACCGGCAACATGTTTTAAGCCTAACTGGCCTCCAGGGGTCTCTTTGCCTGTAACGCTCGAACCCCGTAAATCGCCGCTTGCGGCTATATTTATTATTATTATTATTATTATTATAGTTCTTATTCTTTTTCTGCCATAGAAGTGATTGGGCAGAAGAAACCGTAAGGCCTACAGGGCTGAGACTTGGTCATATGGTAGTACTTCTCACCGCTACTCAGATTCAAAAGATGAGCCCGATCGGCCTCAAGGGGGCGCTATGGCGAAGGTCAACGCGTTTGGCCTCGTAACTCCTACGCCCTGATAACTAGAGCAAAAATTCTTGCATTATATGATTCCTTGGTTAATGGCAAATCAAAAAGGTCAATAGAACCACTAAGCTCCGCCCACTTAGATTTTTTGCTATTTAGCATAATATGCAAAACCTACTTTTGAGAACTTGTCCTAGGGTCATTGACCAATCCTGTCACATTTGGTGTCAAACAACTCAGCAGAGTCCCAACCTCAATAATTATCGAAAAAATTGTGAAATTTGTAAACAATATGGCCGCCATATGCAAATTAATCTTACCGTGGCACACCCAAATTTACTCTAACAGCTGTAACTTTTGAATGCTTAAACTTACACTAATGCCACTTTACAACTTTGATGCCAACATGATTCTGAGGTAGCCCGTCAATCTATGTAGACATACGCCCCCAGGGGGCGGAGCCAAAGCTAAAAATCTGTTTCTCAGGAATCGTACAAGCTATGAAGCTCTCCTTTGACATATATCATCTATGGCCTATGTCCTAATGTTTTACAGAAGGAAAATTTGATATGCAAATTTTTGCGATCGTTATTAGCCAATCAGATTCCAGCAAGCTTTTGACATGCTAAACAATGACCAATCAGGACGATACTTATACACTACATGTATCTCAGGGCCTTCTATCATCCATTAAAATATGGCGTTGATTGGCCTCAAGGGGGCGCTATAGCAGAAAATCAGTTATATCTAAAGGTACAAGTGGCCTAGGCTTGTTATTCTTTTTTAGTTGTATACTTTGCTGTAGCCTTTACAACTTTGTAATTACATGTGTTTACCAAAAATGCAAACATTTTCATCAGTGGCCAAAAGAGTAAAAATTGCTCTTTTCGAACTTGTCTTTAAGTCCTTAATCAATCAAAACAAATTTGGTCTTAATGCAATCTTGAGACCCTGTAGATAAATAATTATCAAAAAAATCTTGACATTTTAACTACTTGAGGCCCATAAACCTTGATCAAACATGTACGTGAAAGCCTTTTCAGAGTTATTTGGCCAAAACTCTGTCAAAGTTTAAAACGTGCCAAAACTGTTGAAGCTACTAATTAACAATGACATTTGAAGTACATGTGCCAAGTATGAGCCAAATAAGTCTTCAGTAGGCTCTACAGTGAAAAAATAACTATTTTCAATTTATTCTATTTATCGCTATTTTCCAACCTAAATGGACAGAAGACAGGAACCTTTCACCCTATCAACACACAAATTTATACACATATATAGACTGATAATCTGATCTTGATTGCAAATTTTCAGCCAAATCGGACATGTTTTGCCTCTACAACGGCTGGAAAACTACAGCGATTTTGTAGGCCTCAAGCCTGTATTATCGCTTTTTTCAAATCTAAATGGACAGAAGTCAGGAACCTTTGACCCTATTGACACAGAAATTGACATACATATATAGACTGATATTGTGATCTTGATTGCAAATTTTGAGCCAGATATTTTTTGCCTCTAATATGGCCAAAGAGCAACAGCCATTTTGTAGGCCATAAGCCTGTATTATCACTTTTTTCAAACCTAAATGGTCAGAAGTCAGGAACCTTTGACCCTATCAACACACAAATTTACATACATGTATATACAGACCACTTGATCATGAGTACCAATTTGGAGCCCAATCGGACTTTTCTTCTCTTTTTAATAAATAGAAACACACTGATAGGGAATGTTCTGTCTTACTTATAGAGTGGTAGATTTCCAGCAGGTTATATGTGGTCTCTTGCTGCGCTCTGGTGGTCATTTGGTGAAACAGCTACAGTTGAATTATTCTAAATTAAAGCTCTGCTGAACTTATTCAATCTTGCTTGTCTTGCTTAATTGAACATATTTATCCTTCTTGTTCATGCTGGTCAGCCACCTGGGTCATTCTTGTTTATGTTCCACCCACTTAATTTTTTTTTTATTTGCATAATATGCAAAACTTACTTTTGAGATCTTGTCCTTGGCTCCTTGACCAATCATGACATGTTTGGTATCAAACAGTTCAGCAGAGCTTACTCCTCAATAATTATTTAAAAAATCTTTACATTTATAAACAATATGGCCGCCATATGCAAATGAGTTCTACCATGGTGCAGTAAAATGTCTTTAACACTTATAACTTTTGAATGCTTAACCTGACACTAATACCACTTCAGTCCTTTGATCATTACATGATTCTCAGATACCCTGTCAGTTTAAGTAGACATACACCCCCCCAGGGGGCGGAGCCAATGCTCGATAGCTGTTTCTCTAGAACCATACAAGCTATCAAGGTCGTCCTTGCCAATTATCATCTATGGCCCATGCACTAATGGTACACCAAATGAAAATTTGATATGGACACTTTTGTGGTCACTATTAGCCAATCACATTCCAGCAAGCTTTTGACAGGCTGAATGTCAATCAGGTCAAAACTTATGTACTATTATTGATATTATTGGTTATTAATATGTGCCCTTGTCATGCCTCACTGCTAGGCTCTCCGAATGCCCACTAGAGTGCAGCAAGAGACCACATGAAACCTGCTGAACACTACAGCTCAATTTATCAATGCATTTCAACTAGTTTACTCACACCACTCATCTAGCATTGTCATTATGGTCTTTATGGTCACGCTGGTCACCTAGCTTGGTTATGCTGCCCATCCAGCTAGGTCATTCTGGTCATTCACATTGGTCATTATGGTCCTGCTGGTCATTCAGCTTTGTCATCATAGCAATGCTGGTCATCCAGCTTGGTCATACTGGCCAAACGCCTTTGCCATGCTGGTCAGCCAGTTTGGTGATGCAACCAGCAACATGTTTTAAGCCTAACTGGCCTCCAGGGGCCTCTTTGTCTGTAACGCTCGAACCCCGTAAATCGCCGCTTGCGGCTATATTTATTATTATTCTTATTCTTTTTCTGCCATAGAAGTGATCGGGCAGAAGAAACCGTAAGGCCTACAGGGCTGAGACTTGGTCATATGGTAGTACTTCTCACCGCTACTCAGATTCAAAAGATGAGCCCGATCGGCCTCAAGGGGGCGCTATGGCGAAGGTCAACGCGTTAGGCCTCGTAACTGCCACGCCCTGATAGCTAGAGCAAAAATTCTTGCATTATATGATTCCTTGGTTAATGGCAAATCAAAAAGGTCAATAGAACCACTAAGCTCCGCCCACTTAGATTTTTTGCTATTTAGCATAATATGCAAAACCTACTTTTGAGAACTTGTCCTAGGGTCATTGACCAATCCTGTCATATTTGGTGTCAAACAACTCAGCAGAGTCCCATCCTCAATAATTATCAAAAAAATTGTGAAATTTGTAAACAATATGGCCGCCATATGCAAATTAATCTTACCGTGGCACACCCAAATTTACTCTAACAGCTGTAACTTTTGAATGCTTAAACCTACACTAATGCCACTTTACAACTTTGATGCCAACATGATTCTGAGGTAGCCCGTCAATCTGTGTAGACATACGCCCCCAGGGGGCGGAGCCAAAGCTAAAAATCTGTTTCTCAGGAACCGTACAAGCTATGGAGCTCTCCTTTGACATGTATCATCTATGGCCTATGTCCTAATGTTTTACAGAAGGAAAATTTGATATGCAAATTTTTGCGATCGTTATTAGCCAATCAGATTCCAGCAAGCTTTTGACATGCTAAACAATGACCAATCAGGACGATACTTATACCCTACATGTATCTCAGGGCCTTCTATCATCCATTAAAATATGGCGTTGATTGGCCTCAAGGGGGCGCTATAGCAGAAAATCAGTTATATCTAAAGGTACAAGTGGCCTAGGCTTGTTATTCTTTTTTTAGTTGTATACTTTGCTGTAGCCTTTACAACTTTGTAATTACATATATTTACCAAAAATGCAAAGATTTTCATCAGTGGCCAAAAGAGTAAAAATTGCTCTTTTCGAACTTGTCTTTAAGTCCTTAATCAATCAAAACAAATTTGGTCTTGATGCAATCTTGAGACCCTGTAGGTAAATAATTATCAAAAAAATCTTGACATTTTAACTATTTGAGGCCCATAAACCTTGATCAAACATGTACGTGAAAGCCTTTTCAGAGTTATTTGGCCAAAACTCTGTCAAAGTTTAAAACATGCCAAAACTGTTGAAGCTACTAATTAACAATGACATTTGAAGCACATTTACCAAGTATGAGCCAAATAAGTCTTCAGTAGGCTCTACAGTGAAAAAATAACTATTTTCAATTAATTCTATTTATCGCTATTTTCCAACCTAAATGGACAGAAGACAGGAACCTTTCACCGTATCAACACACAAATTTATGCACATATATAGACTGATAATCTGATCTTGATTGCAAATTTTCAGCCAAATCGGACATGTTTTGCCTCTACAACGGCTTGAAAACTACAGCGATTTTGTAGGCCTCAAGCCTGTATTATCGCTTTTTTTCAAATCTAAATGGACAGAAGTCAGGAACCTTTGACCCTATCAACACACAAATTTATGCACATATATAGACTGATAATCTGATCTTGATTGCAAATTTTGAGCCAAATCAGATATTTTTTGCCTCTAATATGGCCAAAGAGCAACAGCCATTTTGTAGGCCATAAGCCTGTATTATCGCTTTTTTCAAGCCTAAATGGACAGAAGTCAGGAACCTTTGACACTATCAACACACAAATTTACATACATGTATATACAGACCACTTGATCATGAGTACCAATTTGGAGCCCAATCGGACTTTTCTTCTCTTTTTAATAAATAGAAACACACTGATAGGGAATGTTCTGTCTTTCTGATAGAGTGATAGATTTCCAGCAGGTTATATGTGGTCTCTTGCTGCGCTCTGGTGGTCATTTGGTGAAACAGCTACAGGTGAATTATTCTAAATTAAAGCTCTGCTGAACTTATTCAATCTTGCTCGTCTTGCTTAATTGAAGATCTTTATCCTTCTTGGTCATGCTAGTCAGCCACCTGGGTCATTCTTGTTTATGCTCCACCCACTTAATTTTTTTTTATTTGCATAATATGCAAAACTTACTTTTGAGATCTTGTCCTTGGCTCCTTGACCAATCATGACATGTTTGGTGTCAAACAGTTCAGCAGAGCTTACTCCTCAATAATTATTAAAAAAAATCTTTACATTTATAAACAATATGGCCGCCATATGCAAACGAGTTCTACCATGGTGCAGTAAAATCTCTTTAACACATAACTTTTGAATGCTTAACCTGACACTAATACCACTTCAGTCCTTTGATCATTACATGATTCTCAGATACCCTGTCAGTTTAAGTAGACATACACCCCCAGGGGGCGGGGCCAATGCTCGATAGCTGTTTCTCTAGAACCATACAAGCTATCAATGTCATCCTAGCCAATTATCATCTATGGCCCATGCACTAATGGTACACCAAATGAAAATTTGATATGGACACTTTTGTGGTCACTATTAGCCAATCACATTCCAGCAAGCTTTTAACAGGCGGAATGTTAATCAGGTCAAAACTTATATACTATATACGGGTTATTTATATGCCCTTTTTATGCCTTGTGTTTTTTCAATTTAAGAACTGAATTTGTTTCACCAAATGCCCACTAGAGTGCGGTAAGACACCACATAAAACCTGATGAACACTACAGCTCAATTTATCAATGCTTTTCAACTAGTTTACTCACACCACTCATCTAGCATTGCCATTATGGTCTTTATGGTCACGCTGGTCACCCAGCTTGGTTATGCTGGCCATCCAGCTTGGTCATGCTGGCCATTCACATTGGTCATTATGGTCCTGCTGGTCATTCAGCTTTGTCCTCATAGTAATGGTGGTCTTCCAGCTTGGTCATACTGGCCAACCACCTTTGCCATGCTGGTCATCCAGTTTGGTCATCATGGTCTTCCAGCTTGGTCAATATGGTCAACAAATTTGTCATCCAGATTAGTCATGCTGGTAATCTAGCTTGGTCTTCACGGTCATGCTGGTCATCCTCATCCAGTTTGGCGATACCGGTCAACCGGCAACATGTTTTAAGCCTAACTGGCCTCCAGGGGTCTCTTTGCCTGTAACGCTCGAACCCCGTAAATCGCCGCTTGCGGCTATATTTATTAGGGGTTCGAGCACGTAGTGCTAGAAACCCTATTGTAATTGTTCTGATTATTATTATTATTATTAGGGGTTCGAGCACGTAGTGCTAGAAACCCTATTGTAATTGTTCTGATTATTATTATTAGGGGTTCGAGCACGTAGTGCTAGAAACCCTATTGTAATTGTTCTGATTATTATTATTATTATTATTATTATTATTATTATTATTATTATTATTATTATTATTATTATAGTTCTTATTCTTTTTCTGCCATAGAAGTGATTGGGCAGAAGAAACCGTAAGGCCTACAGGGCTGAGACTTGGTCATATGGTAGTACTTCTCACCGCTACTCAGATTCAAAAGATGAGCCCGATCGGCCTCAAGGGGGCGCTATGGCGAAGGTCAACGCGTTAGGCCTCGTAACTCCTACGCCCTGATAGCTAAATCAAAAATTCTTCGATTATATGATTCCTTGGTTAATGGCAAATCAAAAAGGTCAATAGAACCACTAAGCTCCGCCCACTTAGATTTTTTGCTATTTAGCATAATATGCAAAACCTACTTTTGAGAACTTGTCCTAAACTCATTGACCAATCCTGACATGTTTGGTGTCAAACAACTCAGCAGAGTCCCAACCTCAATAATTATTAAAAAAATCTTGAAATTTGCAAAAAATATGGCCGCCATATTCAAATTAATCTTACCGTGGCACACCCAAATTTACTTTAACAGCTGTAACTTTTGAATGCTTAAACCGACACTAATGCCACTTTAGACCTATGATGCCAACATGATTCTGAGGTAGCATGTCAATCTGTGTAGACATACGCCCCCAGGGGGCGGAGCCAAAGCTAAAAATCTGTTTCTCAGGAACCGTACAAGCTATGAAGCTCTCCTTTGGCATGTATCATCTATGGCCTATGTCCTAATGTTTTACAGAAGGAAAATTTGATATGCAAATTTTTGCGATCGTTATTAGCCAATCAGATTCCAGCAAGCTTTTGACAGGCTAAACAATGACCAATCAGGACGATACTTATAAACTACATGTATCTCAGGGCCTTCTATCATCCATTAAAATATGGCGTTGATTGGCCTCAAGGGGGCGCTATAGCAGAAAATCAGTTATATCTAAAGGTACAAGTGGCCTAGGCTTGTTATTCTTTTTTAGTTGTATACTTTGCTGTAGCCTTTACAACTTTGTAATTACATGTGTTTACCAAAAATGCAAAGATTTTCATCAGTGGCCAAAAGAGTAAAAATTGCTCTTTTCGAACTTGTCTTTAAGTCCTTAATCAATCAAAACAAATTTGGTCTTGATGCAATCTTGAGACCCTGTAGGTAAATAATTATCAAAAAAATCTTGACATTTTAACTAATTGAGGCCCATAAACCTTGATCAAACATGTACGTGAAAGCCTTTTCAGAGTTATTTGGCCAAAACTCTGTCAAAGTTTAAAACATGCCAAAACTGTTGAAGCTACTAATTAACAATGACATTTGAAGTACATGTGCCAAGTATGAGCCACATAAGTCTTCAGTAGGCTCTACAGTGAAAAAATAACTATTTTCAAATTATTCTATTTATCGCTATTTTCCAACCTAAATGGACAGAAGACAGGAACCTTTCACCCTATCAACACACAAATTTATACACATATATAGACTGATAATCTGATCTTGATTGCAAATTTTCAGCCAAATCGGACATGTTTTGCCTCTACAACGGCTGGAAAACTACAGCGATTTTGTAGGCCTCAAGCCTGTATTATCGCTTTATTCAAATCTAAATGGACAGAAGTCAGGAACCTTTGACCCTATTGACACAGAAATTGACATACATATATAGACTGATATTGTGATCCTGATTGCAAATTTTGAGCCAAATCAGATATTTTTTGCCTCTAATATGGCCAAAGAGCAACAGCCATTTTGTAGGCCATAAGCCTGTATTATCGCTTTTTTCAAGCCTAAATGGACAGAAGTCAGGAACCTTTGACCCTATCAACACACAAATTTACATACATGTATATACAGACCACTTGATCATGAGTACCAATTTGGAGCCCAATCGGACTTTTCTTCTCTTTTTAATAAATAGAAACACACTGATAGGGAATGTTCTGTCTTACTTATAGAGTGATAGATTTCCAGCAGGTTATATGTGGTCTCTTGCTGCGCTCTGGTGGTCATTTGGTGAAACAGTTACAGTTGAATTATTCTAAATAAAAGCTCTGCTGAACTTATTTAATCTTGCTTGTCTTGCTTAATTGAACATCTGTATCCTTCTTGGTCATGCTGGTCAGCCACCTGGGTCATTCTTGTTTATGCTCCACCCAATTTTTTTTTTTAATTTGCATAATATGCAAAACCTACTTTTGAGAACTTGTCTTTGCCTCCTTGTCCAATCATGACATGTTTGGTGTCAAACAGTTCAGCAGAGCTTACTCCTCAATAATTATTAAACAAAATCTTTACATTTATAAACAATATGGCCGCCATATGCAAATTAGTTTTTCCATGGTGCAGTAAAATGTCTTTAACACTTATAACTTTTGAATGCTTAACCTGACACTAATACCACTTCAGTCCTTTGATCATTACATGACTCTCAGATACCCTGTCAGTGTAAGTAGACATACACCCCCAGGGGGCGGAGCCAATGCTCGATAGCTGTTTCTCTAGAACCATACAAGCTATCAAGGTCATCCTTGCCAATTATCATCTATGGCCCATGCACTAATGGTACACCAAAGGAAATGTTGATACATTTTTGTGGTCACTATTAGCCAATCACTTTCCAGCAAGCTTTTGACAGGCTGAATGTTAATCAGGTAAAAACGTATACACCATATGTGAGTTATTTATATGTGGCCTTTTTATGCCTCACCACTAGGCTCCCATCAGGATTAATTTGGTTTGTATTTTTCAATTTAAGAACTGATGTTGTTTCACCAAATGCCCACTAGAGTGCAGAAAGACACCACATAAAACCTGCTGAACACTACAGCTCAATTTATCAATGCTTTTTACAACTAGTTTACTCACATCACTCATCTAGCATGGTTATTATGGTCATGCTAGTCAACCAGCTTGGTCCTTATTTTCATTCTGGTCAACTAGCTGGGTATTTTGGTCATGCTGGTCAACCAGCTGGGTCTTTATGTTCATGCTGGTCAATCAGCTGGGTCTTTATGGTCATGCTGGTCTAACACCTGGGTCTTTATGGTCATAATGGTCACCCACCTTGGTTATCCAGTTTGGTTATGACGGTCAACCAGCAACAGGTTTTAAGCCTAACTGGCCTCCAGGGGCCTCTTTGCCTGTAACGCTCGAACCCCGTAAATCGCCGCTTGCGGCTATATTTATTATTATTCTTATTCTTTTTCTGCCATAGAAGTGATTGGGCAGAAGAAACCGTAAGGCCTACAGGGCTGAGACTTGGTCATATGGTAGTACTTCTCACCGCTACTCAGATTCAAAAGATGAGCCCGATCGGCCTCAAGGGGGCGCTATGGCGAAGGTCAACGCGTTTGGCCCCGTAACTCCTACGCCCTGATAGCTAGAGCAAAAATTCTTGCATTATATGATTCCTTGGTTAATGGCAAATCAAAAAGGTCAATAGAACCACTAAGCTCCGCCCACTTAGATTTTTTGCTATTTAGCATAATATGCAAAACCTACTTTTGAGAACTTGTCCTAAACTCATTGACCAATCCTGACATGTTTGGTGTCAAACAACTCAGCAGAGTCCCATCCTCAATAATTATTAAAAAAATCTTGAAATTTGCAAAAAATATGGCCGCCATATGCAAATTAATCTTACCGTGGCACACACAAATTTACTCTAACAGCTGTAACTTTTGAATGCTTAAACCTACACTAATGCCACTTTACAACTTTGATGCCAACATGATTCTAAGGTAGCCCGTCAATCTGTGTAGACATACGCCCCCAGGGGGCGGAGCCAAAGCTAAAAATCTGTTTCTCAGGAACCGTACAAGCTATGAAGCTCTCCTTTGGCATGTATCATCTATGGCCTATGTCCTAATGTTTTACAGAAGGAAAATTTGATATGCAAATTTTTGCAATCGTTATTAGCCAATCAGATTCCAGCAAGCTTTTGACAGGCTAAGCAATGACCAATCAGGACGATACTTATACCCTACATGTATCTCAGGGCCTTCTATCATCCATTAAAATATGGCGTTGATTGGCCTCAAGGGGGCGCTATAGCAGAAAATCAGTTATATCTAAAGGTACAAGTGGTCTAGGCTTGTTATTCTTTTTTAGTTGTATACTTTGCTGTAGCCTTTACAACTTTGTAATTACATATGTTTACCAAAAATGCAAAGATTTTCATCAGTGGCCAAAAGAGTAAAAATTGCTCTTTTCGAACTTGTCTTTAAGTCCTTAATCAATCAAAATAAATTTGGTCTTGATGCAATCTTGAGACCCTGGAGGTAAATAATTATCAAAAAAATCTTGACATTTTAACTATTTGAGGCCCATAAACCTTGATCAAACATGTACGTGAAAGCCTTTTCAGAGTTATTTGGCCAAAACTCTGTCAAAGTTTAAAACATGCCAAAACTGTTGAAGCTACTGATTAACAATGACATTTGAAGTACATGTGCCAAGTATGAGCCAAATAAGTCTTCAGTAGGCTCTACAGTGAAAAAATAACTATTTTCAATTTATTCTATTTATCGCTATTTTCCAACCTAAATGGACAGAAGACAGGAACCTTTCACCCTATCAACACACAAATTTATACACATATATAGACTGATAATCTGATCTTGATTGCAAATTTTCAGCCAAATCGGACATGTTTTGCCTCTACAACGGCTGGAAAACTACAGCGATTTTGTAGGCCTCAAGCCTGTATTATCGCTTTTTTCAAATCTAAATGGACAGAAGTCAGGAACCTTTGACCCTATCGACACAGAAATTGACATACATATATAGACTGATATTGTGATCTTGATTGCAAATTTTGAGCCAAATCAGATATTTTTTGCCTCTAATATGGCCAAAGAGCAACAGCCATTTTGTAGGCCATAAGCCTGTATTATCGCTTTTTTCAAGCCTAAATGGACAGAAGTCAGGAACCTTTGACCCTATCAACACACAAATTTACACACATATATATACAGACCACTTGATCATGAGAACCAATTTTGAGCCCAATCGGACTTTTCCTCTCTTTGTAATAAATAGAAACACACTGATAGGGAATGTTCTGTCTTACTTATAGAGTAATAGATTTCCAGCAGGTTATATGTGGTCTCTTGCTGCGCTCTGGTGGTCATTTGGTGAAACAGCTACAGGTGAATTATTCTAAATTAAAGCTCTGCTGAACTTATTTAATCTTGCTTGTCTTGCTTAATCGAACATATTTATCCTTCTTGGTCATGCTACTCAGCCACCTGGGTCATTCTTGTTTATGTTCCACCCACTTAATTTTTTTTTTATTTGCATAATATGCAAAACTTACTTTTGAGATCTTGTCCTTGGATCCTTGACCAATCATGACATGTTTGGTGTCAAACAGTTCAGCAGAGCTTACTCCTCAATAATTATTAAAAAAATCTTTACATTTATAAACAATATGGCCGCCATATGCAAATGAGTTCTACCATGGTGCAGTAAAATGTCTTTAACACTTATAACTTTTGAATGCTTAACCTAACACTAATACCACTTCAGTCCTTTGATCATTACATGATTCTCAGATACCCTGTCAGTTTAAGTAGACATACACCCCCCCAGGGGGCGGGGCCAATGCTCGATAGCTGTTTCTCTAGAACCATACAAGCTATCAAGGTCATCCTTGCCAATTATCATCTATGGCCCATGCACTAATGGTACACCAAATGAAAATTTGATATGGACACTTTTGTGGTCACTATTAGCCAATCACATTCCAGCAAGCTTTTAACAGGCGGAATGTTAATCAGGTCAAAACTTATATACTATATACGGGTTATTTATATGCCCTTTTTATGCCTTGTGTTTTTTCAATTTAAGAACTGAATTTGTTTCACCAAATGCGCACTAGAGTGCAGTAAGACACCACATAAAACCTGATGAACACTACAGCTCAATTTATCAATGCTTTTCAACTAGTTTACTCACACCACTCATCTAGCATTGCCATTATGGTCTTTATGGTCACGCTGGTCACCCAGCTTGGTTATGCTGGCCATCCAGCTTGGTCATGCTGGCCATTCACATTGGTCATTATGGTCCTGCTGGTCATTCAGCTTTGTCCTCATAGTAATGGTGGTCTTCCAGCTTGGTCATACTGGCCAACCACCTTTGCCATGCTGGTCATCCAGTTTGGTCATTATGGTCTTCCAGCTTGGTCAATATGGTCAACAAGTTTGTCATCCAGATTAGTCATGCTGGTAATCTAGCTTGGTCTTCACGGTCATGCTGGTCATCCTCATCCAGTTTGGCGATGCCGGTCAACCGGCAACATGTTTTAAGCCTAACTGGCCTCCAGGGGTCTCTTTGCCTGTAACGCTCGAACCCCGTAAATCGCCGCTTGCGGCTATATTTAGGGGTTCGAGCACGTAGTGCTAGAAACCCTATTGTAATTGTTCTGATTATTATTATTATTATTATTATTATTATAGTTCTTATTCTTTTTCTGCCATAGAAGTGATTGGGCAGAAGAAACCGTAAGGCCTACAGGGCTGAGACTTGGTCATATGGTAGTACGTCTCACCGCTACTCAGATTCAAAAGATGAGCCCGATCGGCCTCAAGGGGGCGCTATGGCGAAGGTCAACGCGTTTGGCCTCGTAACTCCTACGCCCTGATAGCTAGAGCAAAAATTCTTGCATTATATGATTCCTTGGTTAATGCCAAATCAAAAAGGTCAATAGAACCACTAAGCTCCGCCCACTTAGATTTTTTGCTATTTAGCATAATATGCAAAACCTACTTTTGAGAACTTGTCCTAGGGTCATTGACCAATCCTGTCATATTTGGTGTCAAACAACTCAGCAGAGTCCCGTCCTCAATAATTATCGAAAAAATTGAGAACTTTTTAAACAATATGGCCGCCATATGCAAATTAATCTTACCGTGGCACACCCAAATTTACTCTAACAGCTGTAACTTTTGAATGCTTAAACCTACACTAATGCCACTTTAGATCTTTGATGCCAACATGATTCTGAGGTAGCCCGTCAATCTGTGTAGACATACGCCCCCAGGGGGCGGAGCCAAAGCTAAAAATCTGTTTCTCAGGAACCGTACAAGCTATGAAGCTCTCCTTTGGCATTTATCATCTATGGCCTATGTCCTAATGTTTTACAGAAGGAAAATTTGATATGCAAATTTTTGCGATCGTTATTAGCCAGACAGATTCCAGCAAGCTTTTGACAGGCTAAACAATGACCAATCAGGACGATACTTATACCCTACATGTATCTCAGGGCCTTCTATCATCCATTAAAATATGGCGTTGATTGGCCTCAAGGGGGCGCTATAGCAGAAAATCAGTTATATCTAAAGGTACAAGTGGCCTAGGCTTGTTATTCTTTTTTAGTTGTATACTTTGCTGTAGCCTTTACAACTTTGTAATTACATATGTTTACCAAAAATGCAAAGATTTTCATCAGTGGCCAAAAGAGTAAAAATTGCTCTTTTCGAACTTGTCTTTAAGTCCTTAATCAATCAAAACAAATTTGGTCTTGATGCAATCTTGAGACCCTGTAGGTAAATAATTATCAAAAAAATCTTGACATTTTAACTATTTGAGGCCCATAAACCTTGATCAAACATGTACGTGAAAGCCTTTTCAGAGTTATTTGGCCAAAACTCTGTCAAAGTTTAAAACATGCCAAAACTGTTGAAGCTACTAATTAACAATGACATTTGAAGTACATGTGCCAAGTATGAGCCAAATAAGTCTTCAGTAGGCTCTACAGTGAAAAAATAACTATTTTCAATTTATTCTATTTATCGCTATTTTCCAACCTAAATGGACAGAAGACAGGAACCTTTCACCCTATCAACACACAAATTTATACACATATATAGACTGATAATCTGATCTTGATTGCAAATTTTCAGCCAAATCGGACATGTTTTGCCTCTACAACGGCTGGAAAACTACAGCGATTTTGTAGGCCTCAAGCCTGTATTATCGCTTTTTTCCAATCTAAATGGACAGAAGTCAGGAACCTTTGACCCTATTGACACAGAAATTGACATACATATATAGACTGATATTGTGATCCTGATTGCAAATTTTGAGCCAAATCAGATATTTGTTGCCTCTAATATGGCCAAAGAGCAACAGCCATTTTGTAGGCCATAAGCCTGTATTATCACTTTTTTCAAACCTAAATGGTCAGAAGTCAGGAACCTTTGCCCCTATCAACACACAAATTTACATACATGTATATACAGACCACTTGATCATGAGTACCAATTTGGAGCCCAATCGGACTTTTCTTCTCTTTTTAATAAATAGAAACACACTGATAGGGAATGTTCTGTCTTTCTAATAGAGTGATAGATTTCCAGCAGGTTATATGTGGTCTCTTGCTGCGCTCTGGTGGTCATTTGGTGAAACAGCTACAGGTGAATTATTCTAAATTAAAGCTCTGCTGAACTTATTTAATCTTGCTTGTCTTGCTTAATTGAACATATTTATCCTTCTTGTTCATGCTGGTCAGCCGCCTGGGTCATTCTTGTTTATGCTCCACCCACTTATTTTTTTTTTATAAATTTGCATAATATGCAAAAAATACTTTTGAGATCTTGTCCTTGGATCCTTGACCAATCATGACATGTTTGGTGTCAAACAGTTCAGCAGAGCTTACTCCTCAATAATTATTAAAAAAATCTTTACATTTATAAACAATATGGCCGCCATATGCAAATGAGTTCTACCATGGTGCAGTAAAATGTCTTTAACACTTATAACTTTTGAATGCTTAACCTGACACTAATACCACTTCAGTCCTTTGATCATTACATGATTCTCAGATACCCTGTCAGTATAAGTAGACATACACCCCCCAGGGGGCGGGGCCAATGCTCGATAGCTGTTTCTCTAGAACCATACAAGCTATCAAGGTCATCCTAGCCAATTATCATCTATGGCCCATGCACTAATGGTACACCAAATGAAAATTTGATATGGACACTTTTGTGGTCACTATTAGCCAATCACATTCCAGCAAGCTTTTAACAGACGGAATGTTAATCAGGTCAAAACTTATATACTATATACGGGTTATTTATATGCCCTTTTTATGCCTTGTGTTTTTTCAATTTAAGAACTGAATTTGTTTCACCAAATGCCCACTAGAGTGCAGTAAGACACCACATAAAACCTGATGAACACTACAGCTCAATTTATCAATGCTTTTCAACTAGTTTACTCACACCACTCATCTAGCATTGCCATTATGGTCTTTATGGTCACGCTGGTCACCCAGCTTGGTTATGCTGGCCATCCAGCTTGGTCATGCTGGCCATTCACATTGGTCATTATGGTCCTGCTGGTCATTCAGCTTTGTCCTCATAGTAATGGTGGTCTTCCAGCTTGGTCATACTGGCCAACCACCTTTGCCATGCTGGTCATCCAGTTTGGTCATTATGGTCTTCCAGCTTGGTCAATATGGTCAACAAGTTTGTCATCCAGATTAGTCATGCTGGTAATCTAGCTTGGTCTTCACGGTCATGCTGGTCATCCTCATCCAGTTTGGCGATGCCGGTCAACCGGCAACATGTTTTAAGCCTAACTGGCCTCCAGGGGTCTCTTTGCCTGTAACGCTCGAACCCCGTAAATCGCCGCTTGCGGCTATATTGGTATTTATAATCGCTTCCCCTGCCTTTTCTGACCTAGAAGTGATTGCACAGAACAAACTGTAAGGCCTAGAGAGCTGAGACTTGGTCATATGGTAGTACTTTAGACCCCTACTTAGCCGCATGACACGAGTCCCGATCGGCCTCAAGGGGGCGCTATGGCGAAGGTCAACGCGTTAGGCCTTGTAACTCCCACGCCCTGATAGCTAGAGCAAAATTTCTTTCGTCATATGATTCCTTGGTTAAGAGCAAATCAAAAAGGTCAATAGAAGCACTAAGCTCCGCCCACTTAGATTTTTTGCTATTTAGCATAATATGCAAAACCTACTTTTGAGAACTTGTCCTAGGGTCATTGACCAATCCTGTCATATTTGGTGTCAAACAACTCAGCAGAGTCCCCCTCTCAATAATTATCGAAAAAATTGTGAAATTTGTAAACAATATGGCCGCCATATGCAAATTAATCTTACCGTGGCACACCCAAATTTACTCTAACAGCTGTAACTTTTGAATGCTTAAACCTATACTAATGCCACTTTAGACCTTTGGTGCAAACGTGATTCTGAGGTAGCCCGTCAATCTATGTTGACATACGCCACCAGGGGGCGGAGCCAAAGCTAAAAATCTGTTTCTCAGGAACCGTACAAGCTATGAAGCTCTCCTTTGGCAAGTATCATCTATGGCCTATGTCCTAATGTTTTACACAAGGAAAATTTGATATGTAAATTTTTGCGATCGTTATTAGCCAATCAGTTTCCAGCAAGCTTTTGACATGCTAAACAATGACCAATCAGGACGATACTTATACCCTACATGTATCTCAGGGCTTTCTATCATCCATTAAAATATGGCGTTGATTGGCCTCAAGGGGGCGCTATAGCAGAAAATCAGTTATATCTAAAGGTACAAGTGGCCTAGGCTTGTTATTCTTTTTTAGTTGTATACATTGCTGTAGCCTTTACAACTTTGTAATTACATGTATTTACCAAAAATGCAAAGATTTTCATCAGTGGCCAAAAGAGTAAAAATTGCTCTTTTCGAACTTGTCTTTAAGTCCTCAATCAATCAAAACAAATTTGGTCTTGATGCAATCTTGAGACCCTGTAGGTAAATAATTATCAAAAAAATCTTGACATTTTACCTATTTGAGGCCCATAAACCTTGATCAAACATGTACGTGAAAGCCTTTTCAGAGTTATTTGGCCAAAACTCTGTCAAAGTTTAAAACATGCCAAATCTGTTGAAGCTACTAATTAACAATGGCATTTGAAGCACATATGCCAAGTATGAGCCAAATAAGTCTTCAGTAGCCTCTACGGTGAAAAAACAACTATTTTCACTACCTAAATGGACAGAAGACAGGAACCTTTAACCCTATCAACACACAAATTTATACACATATATAGACTGATAATCTAATTTTCAGCCAAATCGGACATGTTTTGCCTCTACAACGGCTGGAAAACTACAGCGATTTTGTAGGCCTCAAGCCTGTATTATCGCTTTTTTCAAATCTAAATGGACAGAAGTCAGGAACCTTTGAACCTATCGACACAAATTGACATACATATATAGACTGATATTGTGATCTTGATTGCAAATTTTGAGCCAAATCAGATATTTTTTTGCCTCTAATATGGCCAAAGAGCAACAGCCATTTTGTAGGCCACAAGCCTGTATTATCGCTTTTTTCAAGCCTAAATGGACAGAAGTCAGGAACCTTTGACCCTATCAACACACAAATTTACACACATATATATACAGACCACTTGATCATGACTACCAATTTGGAGCCCAATTCTCCTCTTTTTAATAAATAGAAACACACTGATAGGGAATGTTCTGTCTTACTTATAGAGTGATAGATTTCCAGCAGGTTATATGTGGTCTCTTGCTGCGCTCTGGTGGTCGTTTGGTGAAACAGCTACAGGTGAATTATTGTAAATTAAAGCTCTGCTGAACTTATTTAATCTTGCTTGTCTTGCTTAATTGAACATCTTTATCCTTCTTGTTCATGATGGTCAGCCACCTGGGCCATTCTTGTTTATGCTTCACTCCTTTAATTTTTTTTTTAATTTGCATAATATGCAAAACCTACTTTTGAGATCTTGTCTTTGCCTCCTTGACCAATCATGACATGTTTGGTGTCAAACAATTTAGCAGAGCTTGCTCCTCAATAATTATTATTAAAAAAATCTTTACATTTGTAAACAATATGGCCGACATATGCAAATTAGTTCTACCACAGTGCAGTAAAATGTCTTTAACACTTATAACTTTTGAATGCTTAACCTGACACTAATACCACTTCAGTCCTTTGATCATTACATGGTTCTCAGATACCCTGTCAGTTTAAGTAGACATACACCCCCAGGGGGCGGGGCCAATGCTCGATAGCTGTTTCTCTAGAACCATACAAGCTATCAAGGTCATCCTTGCCAATTATCATCTATGGCCCATGCACTAATGGGACACCAAATGAAAATTTGATATGGACACTTTTGTGGTCACTCTTAGCCAATCACATTCCAGCAAGCTTTTGACAGGCGGAATGTTAATCAGGTCAAAACTTATACACTAAGTATGGGTTATTTATATGCCCTTTTTATGCCTTGTGTTTTTTCAATTTAAGAACTGAAGTTGTTTCACCAAATGCCCACTAGAGTGCAGCAACACACCACATAAAACCTGATGAACACTACAGCTCAATTTATCAATGCTTTTCAACTAGTTTACTCACACCACTCATCTGGCATTGTCTTTATGGTCTTTATGATCACACTGGTCACCCAGCTTGGTTATCCAGTTTGGTGATGACGGTCAACCAGCAACAGGTTTTAAGCCTAACTGGCCTCCAGGGGCCTCTTTGCCTGTGACGCTCGAACCCCGTAAATCGCCGCTTGCGGCTATATTTATTATTATTATTATTATAGTTCTTATTCTTTTTCTGCCATAGAAGTGATTGGGCAGAAGAAACCGTAAGGCCTACAGGGCTGAGACTTGGTCATATGGTAGTACTTCTCACCGCTACTCAGATTCAAAAGATGAGCCTGATCGGCCTCAAGGGGGCGCTATGGCGAAGGTCAACGCGTTTGGCCTCGTAACTCCTACGCCCTGATAGCTAGAGCAAAAATTCTTGCATTATATGATTCCTTGGTTAATGGCAAATCAAAAAGGTCAATAGAACCACTAAGCTCCGCCCACTTAGATTTTTTGCTATTTAGCATAAAATGCAAAACCTACTTTTGCGAACTAGTCTGTGGATTTTTGACCAATCCTGACAAGTTTGGTGTCAAACAACTCAGCAGAGTCCCACCCTCAATAATTATCGAAAAAATCTTGAAATTTGTAAACAATATGGCCGCCATATGCAAATTAATCTTACCGTGGCACACCAAAATTCACTCTAACAGCTGTAACTTTTGAATGCTTAAACCGACACTAATGCCGCTTTAGACCTTTGGTACTAACATGATTCTGAGGTAGCCTGTCAATCTGTGTAGACGTACGCCCCCAGGGGGCGGAGCCAAAGCTAAAAATCTGTTTCTCAGGAACCGTACAAGCTATCAAGCTCTCGTTTGGCATGTATCCTCTGTGGCCTATGTCCTAATGGTCTACTGAAGGATATTTTGATGTGTCAATTTTTGTGGTCGCTATTAGCCAATCAGATTACAGCAAGCTTTTGACAGACTAAACAATCACCAATCAGGACGATACTTATATTGTACATGTATATGAGGGCCTTCTATCATCCATTAAAATATGGCGTTGATTGGCCTCTAGGGGGCGCTATAGCAGAAAATCAGTTATATCTAAAGGTACAAGTGGCCTAGGCTTGTTATTCTTTTTGAGTTTTATGCTTTGCTGTAACCTTTACAACTTTGTAATTACATGTCTTTACCAAAAATGTATTGTTTTGCATCAGTGGCCAGTAGAGTAAAAATTGCACTTTTCGAACTAGTCCCTGGATATTCAACCAATTAAATCAACTTTGGTCTTTTCACAATCTTGAGACCGTGTAGGTAAATAATTATCAAAAAAATGTTGGAATTTTAACTTTTTATGGCCCCAACACCTTGATCAAACATGTACGTGAAAGCCTTTTCAGAGTTATTTGGCCAAAACTCTGTAAATGTTTGCGGTATGTCAAAAATATTACAGACACTCATTAATAATGACATTTGAAGCACATTTGCCAAGTATGAGCCAAATACGTCTTCAGTAGGCTCTACAGTGAAAAAAAAACTATTTTCAATTTATTCTATTTATCGCTATTTTCCAACCTAAATGGACAGACGACAGGAACCTTTCACCCTATCAACACACAAATTTATACACATATATACACTGATAATCTGATCTTGATTGCAAATTTTCAGCCAAATCGGACATGTTTTGCCTCTACAACGGCTGGAAAACTACAGCGATTTTGTAGGCCTCAAGCCTGTATTATCGCTTTTTTCAAATCTAAATGGACAGAAGTCAGGAACCTTTGACCCTATTGACACAGAAATTGACATACATATATAGACTGATATTGTGATCTTGATTGCAAATTTTGAGCCAAATCAGATATTTTTTGCCTCTAATATGGCCAAAGAGCAACAGCCATTTTGTAGGCCATAAGCCTGTATTATCACTTTTTTCAAACCTAAATGGTCAGAAGTCAGGAACCTTTGACCCTATCAACACACAAATTTACATACATGTATATACAGACCACTTGATCATGAGTACCAATTTGGAGCCCAATCGGACTTTTCTTCTCTTTTTAATAAATAGAAACACACTGATAGGGAATGTTCTGTCTTTCTGATAGAGTGATAGATTTCCAGCAGGTTATATGTGGTCTCTTGCTGCGCTCTGGTGGTCATTTGGTGAAACAGCTACAGGTGAATTATTCTAAATTAAAGCTCTGCTGAACTTATTCAATCTTGCTTGTCTTGCTTAATTGAACATCTTTATCCTTCTTGGTCATGCTGCTCAGCCGCCTGGGTCATTCTTGTTTATGCTCCACACACTTAATTTTTTTTTAAATTTGCATAATATGCAAAACCTACTTTTGAGATCTTGTCCTTCGATCCTTGACCAATCATGACATGTTTGGTGTCAAACAGTTCAGCAGAGCTTACTCCTCAATAATTATTAAAAAAAATCTTTACATTTATAAACAATATGGCCGCCATATGCAAATGAGATCTACCATGGTGCAGTAAAATGTCTTTAACACTTATAACTTTTGAATGCTTAACCTGACACTAATACCACTTCAGTCCTTTGATCATTACATGATTCTCAGATACCCTGTCAGTTTAAGTAGACATACGCCCCCAGGGGGCGGGGCCAATGCTCGATAGCTGTTTCTCTAGAACCATACAAGCTATCAAGGTCGTCCTTGCCAATTATCATCTATGGCCCATGCACTAATGGTACACCAAATGAAAATTTGATATGGACACTTTTGTGGTCACTATTAGCCAATCACATTCCAGCAAGCTTTTGACAGGCTGAATGTCAATCAGGTCAAAACTTATGTACTATTATTGATATTATTGGTTATTAATATGTGCCCTTGTCATGCCTCACTGCTAGGCTCTCCGAATGCCCACTAGAGTGCAGCAAGAGACCACATAAAACCTGCTGAACACTACAGCTCAATTTATCAATGCATTTCAACTAGTTTACTCACACCACTCATCTAGCATTGTCATTATGGTCTTTATGGTCACGCTGGTCACCTAGCTTGGTTATGCTGCCCATCCAGCTAAGTCATTCTGGTCATTCACATTGGTCATGATGGTCCTGCTGGTCATTCAGCTTTGTCATCATAGCAATGCTGGTCATCCAGCTTGGCTATACTGGCCAAACACCTTTGCCATGCTGGTCATCCAGTTTGGTGATGCCAGTCAACCAGCAACATGTTTTAAGCCTAACTGGCCTCCAGGGGCCTCTTTGTCTGTAACGCTCGTTATTATTCTTATTCTTTTTCTGCCATAGAAGTGATTGGGCAGAAGAAACCGTAAGGCCTACAGGGCTGAGACTTGGTCATATGGTAGTACTTCTCACCGCTACTCAGATTCAAAAGATGAGCCCGATCGGCCTCAAGGGGGCGCTATGGCGAAGGTCAACGCGTTTGGCCCCGTAACTCCTACGCCCTGATAGCTAGAGCAAAATTTCTTGCATTATATGATTCCTTGGTTAATGGCAAATCAAAAAGGTCAATAGAACCACTAAGCTCCGCCCACTTAGATTTTTTGCTATTTAGCATAATATGCAAAACCTACTTTTGAGAACTTGTCCTAAACTCATTGACCAATCCTGACATGTTTGGTGTCAAACAACTCAGCAGAGGCCCAACCTCAATAATTATTAAAAAAATCTTGAAATTTGCAAAAAATATGGCCGCCATATGCAAATTAATCTTACCGTGGCACACCCAAATTTACTTTAACAGCTGTAACTTTTGAATGCTTAAACCGACACTAATGCCACTTTATAACTATGATGCCAACATGATTCTGAGGTAGCTCGTCAATCTGTGTAGACATACGCCCCCAGGGGGCGGAGCCAAAGCTAAAAATCTGTTTCTCAGGAACCGTACAAGCTATGAAGCTCTCCTTTGACATGTATTATCTATGGCCTATGTCCTAATGTTTTACAGAAGGAAAATTTGATATGCAAATTTTTGCGATCGTTATTAGCCAATCAGATTCCAGCAAGCTTTTGACATGCTAAACAATGACCAATCAGGACGATACTTATACCCTACATGTATCTCAGGGCCTTCTATCATCCATTAAAATATGGCGTTGATTGGCCTCAAGGGGGCGCTATAGCAGAAAATCAGTTATATCTAAAGGTACAAGTGGCCTAGGCTTGTTATTCTTTTTTAGTTGTATACTTTGCTGTAGCCTTTACAACGTTGTAATTACATGTGTTTACCAAAAATGCAAAGATTTTCATCAGTGGCCAAAAGAGTAAAAATTGCTCTTTTCGAACTTGTCTTTAAGTCCTTAATCAATCAAAACAAATTTGGTCTTGATGCAATCTTGAGACCATGTAGGTAAATAATTATCAAAAAAATCTTGACATTTTAACTATTTGAGGCCCATAAACCTTGATCAAACATGTATGTGAAAGCCTTTTCAGAGTTATTTGGCCAAAACTCTGTCAAAGTTTAAAACATGCCAAAACTGTTGAAGCTACTAATTAACAATGACATTTGAAGCACATGTGCCAAGTATGAGCCAAATAAGTCGTCAGTAGGCTCTACAGTGAAAAAATAACTATTTTCAATTTATTCTATTTATCGCTATTTTCCAACCTAAATGGACAGAAGACAGGAACCTTTCACCCTATCAACACACAAATTTATACACGTATATAGACTGATAATCTGATCTTGATTGCAAATTTTCAGCCAAATCGGACATGTTTTGCCTCTACAACGGCTGGAAAACTACAGCGATTTTGTAGGCCTCAAGCCTGTATTATCGCTTTCTTCAAATCTAAATGGACAGAAGTCAGGAACCTTTGACCCTATCGACACAGAAATTGACATACATATATAGACTGATATTGTAATCTTGATTGCAAATTTTGAGCCAAATCAGATATTTTTTGCCTCTAATATGGCCAAAGAGCAACAGCCATTTTGTAGGCCATAAGCCTGTATTATTACTTTTTTCAAACCTAAATGGTCAGAAGTCAGGAACCTTTGACCCTATCAACACACAAATTTACATACATGTATATACAGACCACTTGATCATGAATTCCAATTTGGAGCCCAATCGGACTTTTCTTCTCTTTTTAATAAATAGAAACACACTGATAGGGAATGTTCTGTCTTTCTGATAGAGTGATAGATTTCCAGCAGGTTATATGTGGTCTCTTGCTGCGCTCTGGTGGTCATTTGGTGAAACAGCTACAGGTGAATTATTCTAAATTAAAGCTCTGCTGAACTTATTCAATCTTGCTTGTCTTGCTTAATTGAACATATTTATCCTTCTTGTTCATGTTGGTCAGCCGCCTGGGTCATTCTTGTTTATGCTCCACCCACTTAATTTTTTTTTAAATTTGCATAATATGCAAAACCTACTTTTGATATCTTGTCCTTGGATCCTTGACCAATCATGACATGTTTGGTGTCAAACAGTTCAGCAGAGCTTACTCCTCAATAATTATTAAAAAAATCTTTACATTTATAAACAATATGGCCGCCATATGCAAATGAGTTCTACCATGGTGCAGTAAAATGTCTTTAACACTTATAACTTTTGAATGCTTAACCTGACACTAATACCACTTCAGTCCTTTGATCATTACATGATTCTCAGATACCCTGTCAGTTTAAGTAGACATACAGCCCCCCAGGGGGCGGGGCCAATGCTCGATAGCTGTTTCTCTAGAACCATACAAGCTATCAAGGTCATCCTAGCCAATTATCATCTATGGCCCATGCACTAATGGTACACCAAATGAAAATTTCATATGGACACTTTTGTGGTCACTATTAGCCAATCACATTCCAGCAAGCTTTTAACAGGCGGAATGTTAATCAGGTCAAAACTTATATACTATATACGGGTTATTTATATGCCCTTTTTACGCCTTGTGTTTTTTCAATTTAAGAACTGAATTTGTTTCACCAAATGCGCACTAGAGTGCAGTAAGACACCACATAAAACCTGATGAACACTACAGCTCAATTTATCAATGCTTTTCAACTAGTTTACTCACACCACTCATCTAGCATTGCCATTATGGTCTTTATGGTCACGCTGGTCACCCAGCTTGGTTATGCTGGCCATTCACATTGGTCATAATGGTCCTGCTGGTCATTCAGCTTTGTCCTCATAGTAATGGTGGTCTTCCAGCTTGGTCATACTGGCCAACCACCTTTGCCATGCTGGTCATCCAGTTTGGTCATTATGGTCTTCCAGCTTGGTCAATATGGTCAACAAGTTTGTCATCCAGATTAGTCATGCAGGTAATCTAGCTTGGTCTTCACGGTCATGCTGGTAATCCTCATCCAGTTTGGCGATGCCGGTCAACCGGCAACATGTTTTAAGCCTAACTGGCCTCCAGGGGTCTCTTTGCCTGTAACGCTCGAACCCCGTAAATCGCCGCTTGCGGCTATATTTATTATTAGGGGTTCGAGCACGTAGTGCTAGAAACCCTATTGTAATTGTTCTGATTATTATTATTATTATTATTATTATTATTATTATTATTATTATTATTATTATTATTCTTATTCTTTTTCTGCCATAGAAGTGATCGGGCAGAAGAAACCGTAAGGCCTACAGGGCTGAGACTTGGTCATATGGTAGTACTTCTCACCGCTACTCAGATTCAAAAGATGAGCCCGATCGGCCTCAAGGGGGCGCTATGGCGAAGGTCAACGCGTTAGGCCTCGTAACTGCCACGCCCTGATAGCTAGAGCAAAAATTCTTGCATTATATGATTCCTTGGTTAATGGCAAATCAAAAAGGTCAATAGAACCACTAAGCTCCGCCCACTTAGATTTTTTGCTATTTAGCATAATATGCAAAACCTACTTTTGAGAACTTGTCCTAGGGTCATTGACCAATCCTGTCATATTTGGTGTCAAACAACTCAGCAGAGTCCCAACCTCAATAATTATCAAAAAAATTGTGAAATTTGTAAACAATATGGCCGCCATATGCAAATTAATCTTACCGTGGCACACCCAAATTTACTCTAACAGCTGTAACTTTTGAATGCTTAAACCTACACTAATGCCACTTTACAACTTTGATGCCAACATGATTCTGAGGTAGCCCGTCAATCTGTGTAGACATACGCCCCCAGGGGGCGGAGCCAAAGCTAAAAATCTGTTTCTCAGGAACCGTACAAGCTATGAAGCTCTCCTTTGGAATGTATCATCTATGGCCTATGTCCTAATGTTTTACAGAAGGAAAATTTGATATGCAAATTTTTGCGATCGTTATTAGCCAATCAGTTTCCAGCAAGCTTTTGACATGCTAAACAATGACCAATCAGGACGATACTTATACCCTACATGTATCTCAGGGCCTTCTATCATCCATTAAAATATGGCGTTGATTGGCCTCAAGGGGGCGCTATAGCAGAAAATCAGTTATATCTAAAGGTACAAGTGGCCTAGGCTTGTTATTCTTTTTTAGTTGTATACTTTGCTGTAGCCTTTACAACTTTGTAATTACATGTATTTACCAAAAATGGAAAGATTTTCATCAGTGGCCAAAAGAGTAAAAATTGCTCTTTTCGAACTTGTCTTTAAGTCCTTAATCAATCAAAACAAATTTGGTCTTGATGCAATCTTGAGACCCTGTAGGTAAATAATTATCAAAAAAATCTTGACATTTTAACTATTTGAGGCCCATAAACCTTGATCAAACATGTACGTGAAAGCCTTTTCAGAGTTATTTGGCCAAAACTCTGTCAAAGTTTAAAACATGCCAAAACTGTTGAAGCTACTAATTAACAATGACATTTGAAGCACATTTGCCAAGTATGAGCCAAATAAGTCTTCAGTAGGCTCTACAGTGAAAAAATAACTATTTTCAATTTATTCTATTTATCGCTATTTTCCAACCTAAATGGACAGAAGACAGGAACCTTTCACCCTATCAACACACAAATTTATACACATATATAGACTGATAATCTGATCTTGATTGCAAATTTTCAGCCAAATCGGACATGTTTTGCCTCTACAACGGCTGGAAAACTACAGCGATTTTGTAGGCCTCAAGCCTGTATTATCGCTTTTTTCAAACCTAAATGGACATAAGTCAGGAACCTTTGACCCTATCGACACAGAAATTGACATACATATATAAACTGATATTGTGATCTTGATTGCAAATTTTGAGCCAAAACAGATATTTTTTGCCTCTAATATGGCCAAAGAGCAACAGCCATTTTGTAGGCCATAAGCCTGTATTATCGCTTTTTTCAAACCTAAATGGACAGAAGTCAGGAACCTTTGACCCTATCAACACACAAATTTACACACATATATATGCAGACCACTTAATCATGAGTACCAATTTGGAGCCCAATCGGACTTTTCTTCTCTTTTTAATAAATAGAAACACACTGATAGGGAATGTTCTGTCTTACTTATAGAGTGATAGATTTCCAGCAGGTTATATGTGGTCTCTTGCTGCGCTCTGGTGGTCATTTGGTGAAACAGCTACATTTGAATTATTCTAAATTAAAGCTCTGCTGAACTTATTTAATCATTTTTGTCTTGCTTAATTGAACATATTTATCCTTCTTGGTCATGCTAGTCAGCCACCTGGGTCATTCTTATTTATGCTCCACCCACTTAATTTTTTTTTAATTTGCATAATATGCAAAACCTACTTTTGAGATCTTGTCTTTGCCTCCTTGACCAATCATGACATGTTTGGTGTCAAACAGTTCAGCAGAGCTTACTCCTCAATAATTATAAAAAAAAATCTTTACATTTATAAACAATATGGCCGCCATATGCAAATTAGTTTTACCATGGTGCAGTAAAATGTCTTTAACACTTATAACTTTTGAATGCTTAACCTGACACTAATACCACTTCAGTCCTTTGATCATTACATGATTCTCAGATACCCTGTGAGTTTAAGTAGACATACACACCCCCAGGGGGCGGGGCCAATGCTCGATAGCTGTTTCTCTACAACCATACAAGCTATCAAGGTCATCCTTGCCAATTATCATCTATGGCCCATGCACTAATGGTACACCAAATGAAAATTTGATATGGACACTTTTGTGGTCACTATTAGCCAAACACATTCCAGGAAGCTTTTAACAGGCGGAATGTTAATCAGGTCAAAACTTATATACTATATACGGGTTATTTATATGCCCTTTTTATGCCTTGTGATTTTTCAATTGAAGAACTGAATTTGTTTCACCAAATGCCCACTAGAGTGCAGTAAGACACCACATAAAACCTGATGAACACTACAGCTCAATTTATCAATGCTTTTCAACTAGTTTACTCACACCACTCATCTAGCATTGCCATTATGGTCTTTATGGTCACGCTGGTCACCCAGCTTGGTTATGCTGGCCATCCAGCTTGGTCATGCTGGCCATTCACATTGGTCATTATGGTCCTGCTGGTCATTCAGCTTTGTCCTCATAGTAATGGTGGTCTTCCAGCTTGGTCATACTGGCCAACCACCTTTGCCATGCTGGTCATCCAGTTTGGTCATTATGGTCCTCCAGCTTGGTCAATATGGTCAACAAGTTTGTCATCCAGATTAGTCATGCTGGTAATCTAGCTTGGTCTTCACGGTCATGCTGGTCATCCTCATCCACTTTGGCGATGCCGGTCAACCGGCAACATGTTTTAAGCCTAACTGGCCTCCAGGGGTCTCTTTGCCTGTAACGCTCGAACCCCGTAAATCGCCGCTTGCGGCTATATTTCTTATTCTTTTTCTGCCATAGAAGTGATCGGGCAGAAGAAACCGTAAGGCCTACAGGGCTGAGACTTGGTCATATGGTAGTACTTCTCACCGCTACTCAGATTCAAAAGATGAGCCAAATCGGCCTCAAGGGGGCGCTATGGCGAAGGTCAACGCGTTAGGCCTCGTAACTGCCACGCCCTGATAGCTAGAGCAAAAATTCTTGCATTATATGATTCCTTGGTTAATGGCAAATCAAAAAGGTCAATAGAACCACTAAGCTCCGCCCACTTAGATTTTTTGCTATTTAGCATAATATGCAAAACCTACTTTTGAGAACTTGTCCTAGGGTCATTGACCAATCCTGTCATATTTGGTATCAAACAACTCAGCAGAGTCCCAACCTCAATAATTATCAAAAAAATTGTGAAATTTGTAAACAATAGGGCCGCCATATGCAAATTAATCTTACCGTGGCACACCCAAATTTACTCTAACAGCTGTAACTTTTGAATGCTTAAACCTACACTAATGCCACTTTAGACCGTTGATGCCAACATGATTCTGAGGTAGCCCGTCAATCTGTGTAGACATACGCCCCCAGGGGGCGGAGCCAAAGCTAAAAATCTGTTTCTCAGGAACCGTACAAGCTATGAAGCTCTCCTTTGGCATGCATCATTTATGGCCTATGTCCTAATGTTTTACAGAAGGAAAATTTGATATGCAAATTTTTGCGATCGTTATTAGCCAATCAGTTTCCAGCAAGCTTTTGACATGCTAAACAATGACCAATCAGGACGATACTTATACCCTACATGTATCTCAGGGCCTTCTATCATCCTTTAAAATATGGCGTTGATTGGCCTCAAGGGGGCGCTATAGCAGAAAATCAGTTATATCTAAAGGTACAAGTGGCCTAGGCTTGTTATTCTTTTTTAGTTGTATACTTTGCTGTAGCCTTTACAACTTTGTAATTACATGTATTTACCAAAAATGCAAAGATTTTCATCAGTGGCCAAAAGAGTAAAAATTGCTCTTTTCGAACTTGTCTTTAAGTCCTTAATCAATCAAAATAACTTTGGTCTTGATGCAATCTTGAGACCCTGTAGGTAAATAATTATCAAAAAAATCTTGACAATTTAACTACTTGAGGCCCATAAACCTTGATCAAACATGTACGTGAAAGCCTTTTCAGAGTTATTTGGCCAAAACTCTGTCAAAGTTTAAAACATGCCAAAACTGTTGAAGCTACTAATTAACAATGACATTTGAAGCACATTTGCCAAGTATGAGCCAAATAAGTGTTCAGTAGGCTCTACAGTGAAAAAATAACTATTTTCAATTTATTCTATTTATCGCTATTTTCCAACCTAAATGGACAGAAGACAGGAACCTTTCACCCTATCAACACACAAATTTATACACATATATAGACTGATAATCTGATCTTGATTGCAAATTTTCAGCCAAATCGGACATGTTTTCCCTCTACAACGGCTGGAAAACTACAGCGATTTTGTAGGCCTCAATCCTGTATTATCGCTTTTTTCAAACCTAAATGGACATAAGTCAGGAACCTTTGACCCTATCGACACAGAAATTGACATACATATATAGACTGATATTGTGATCTTGATTGCAAATTTTGAGCCAAATCAGATATTTTTTGCCTCTAATATGGCCAAAGAGCAACAGCCATTTTGTAGGCCATAAGCCTGTATTATCGCTTTTTTCAAACCTAAATGGACAGAAGTCAGGAACCTTTGACCCTATCAACACACAAATTTACACACATATATATGCAGACCACTTGATCATGAGTACCAATTCGGAGCCCAATCGGACTTTTCTTCTCTTTTTAATAAATAGAAACACACTGATAGGGAATGTTCTGTCTTACTTATAGAGTGATAGATTTCCAGCAGGTTATATGTGGTCTCTTGCTGCGCTCTGGTGGTCATTTGGTGAAACAGCTACATTTGAATTATTCTAAATTAAAGCTCTGCTGAACTTATTTAATCTTTTTTGTCTTGCTTAATTGAACATATTTATCCTTCTTGGTCATGCTAGTCAGCCACCTGGGTCATTCTTATTTATGCTCCACCCACTTAATTTTTTTTAATTTGCATAATATGCAAAACCTACTTTTGAGATCTTGTCTTTGCCTCCTTGACCAATCATGACATGTTTGGTGTCAAACAGTTCAGCAGAGCTTACTCCTCAATAATTATTAAAAAAAATCTTTACATTCATAAAAAATATGGCCGCCATATGCAAATGAGTTCTACCATGGTGCAGTAAAATGTCTTTAACACTTAGAACTTTTGAATGCTTAACCTGACACTAATACCACTTCAGTCCTTTGATCATTACATGATTCTCAGATACCCTGTCAGTTTAAGTAGACATACACCCCCAGGGGGCGGGGCCAATGCTCGATAGCTGTTTCTCTACAACCATACAAGCTATCAAGGTCATCCTAGCCAATTATCATCTATGGCCCATGCACTAATGGTACACCAAATGAAAATTTGATATGGACACTTTTGTGGTCACTATTAGCCAATCACATTCCAGCAAGCTTTTAACAGGCAGAATGTTTATCAGGTCAAAACTTATACACTATATATGGGTTATTTATATGCCCTTTTTATGCCTTGTGTTTTTTGAATTTAAGAACTGAATTTGTTTCACCAAATGCCCACTAGAGTGCAGCAAGACACCACATAAAACCTGATGAACACTACAGCTCAATTTATCAATGCTTTTCAACTAGTTTACTCACACCACTCATCTAGCATTGCCATTATGGTCTTTATGGTCACGCTGGTCACCCAGCTTGGTTATGCTGGCCATCCAGCTTGGTCATGCTGGCCATTCACATTGGTCATTATGGTCCTGCTGGTCATTCAGCTTTGTCCTCATAGTAATGGTGGTCTTCCAGCTTGGTCATACTGGCCAACCACCTTTGCCATGCTGGTCATCCAGTTTGGTCATTATGGTCTTCCAGCTTGGTCAATATGGTCAACAAGTTTGTCATCCAGATTAGTCATGCTGGTAATCTAGCTTGGTCTTCACGGTCATGCTGGTCATCCTCATCCAGTTTGGCGATGCCGGTCAACCGGCAACATGTTTTAAGCCTAACTGGCCTCCAGGGGTCTCTTTGCCTGTAACGCTCGAACCCCGTAAATCGCCGCTTGCGGCTATATTTATTATTATTATTATTATTATTATTATTATTATTATTATTATTATTATTATTATTTTTCTCCTGTAAAAACAGTTGTGCAGCCTAAACCGTAAGTCATAGAGAAATGAAACTTGGTAGGTAGATGTAGGATCAGTGCATCTCGGTGGACAACAAAAATGGCACCGATTGGTCAAGTGGTGGCGCTATAAACAAGGAAATCCATTTTTCACAATTTTCTCAATAACTCAAAAACCATAAGACCTACATTCAAAATTCTTTTTTTGATGGATTCCTTGGGTCAATACCAACAACTTTCCAATTTGGACCATGCACTTCCGTCTATATAGATTTTTTGCTAATTTGCATAATATGCAAAACCTACTTTTGCAAACTAGTCCTAGGAATTTTGACCAATCCTGGCATGTTTGGTATCAAAACACTCGTGAGAGCATGCGCTTCAATATTCATTGAGAAAAAGTTGAAATATGTAAACAATATGGCCGCCATATGCAAATTAGTCCTTCCGGATATATGCCCCATTCACTTCAAGAGGTAAATTTGGAGCACTGTTTCTCAGCAACCGTGCAACCTAGCAAGTTGAAACTTTGCATGCAGAATCTATCATACAGCCTCTAAAGGATGTTCAAAGGGCAACTTAATCAATCAACATGGCTGAACACCATCAGCCAATCAGCATTCAGCAGACATTTTGGCAGGCTGAATGTTGCCCAATCTGGATGATATTTGGCGGTTATGTTCAGATGGAGACACTGTAGTGACCTGCAAAGTGCTGAAACAATCCGCCCACTGGGGGGCGCTGTTCCAAAAAAACGAGTATATGTCAATCATGCTGTACTATTTTGACATCTAATTGTTTTTGCCATATTTAGTACAGTGGCTCTGACAAATTTCTCAATACAACTATGTTTAAAAAGTGCTTTGTTCATTCATAATTGCTAATTGTTTGAAAATAGCTATATTGAAACTACTCTCTGGATATTTGGCCTATCACCTCCATTTCAGTCTTGCTACACACTGTAGAGTCTCTAGGTAAATGTTCATTAAAAACATTTGTGAAAATTTCACATACAATACTCTCCAGGCATCAAGCAATCTGTGCGTCCTTGGAATTTCTAACCTAAATTGCTGTAACTCTGCAGTATTTGCTGTAATCTCACAATGTTAAAGACCTCTGTACAATATCACTCTGATGAAGCGCCATTTAATACAGAACTAGATTTATAATAACTTCGTAATTACATGTCATATCAGAACATTCACTCCTTTTGTGTTAATTTAAACTTGTTTGGTCAAACATTTCAGCTTTTTCTGCAAAGGTTCAAAGGTCAATCTGAATACCACTTTGTGAACATTCTGGTTGAAGCCACCTGATCAATACCAATAACATGTAGACACCTTTTGACTAGTTCTAACTCACTTAATGAATATCCTACAAAGTTCACTAGATTTACATGTGAATTTAAGCACTGATCAGGTTGAAAGGCCTCTGCTCAACATTAATAACAGGTGAAAAACTTGATAATTTCTAAATGTGACAGGGCATCTCCAATCATATTAGACCTTCTTACACATCACCATTCAATGCTCCAGTAGGCACCATTGTGCAAGTTGGTGCTTGAACCCGATGATTGCCGCTTGCGGCTATATTTATTTTTATTATTATTATCATTAGTAATGCATTGATGTGATTTAACAGATATATGGATGCTTCTGCCATAAAATTGATCAGGAATACATTTTTAAAAAGAGCTTAAAATAGCTGAATATGTTGATTAGAAGGGTTATTTACAAACATTTAGGGTCTATTTCCAGGACAGGTATTAAGCCTAGTCCTAGACTAAATCTGTCCTGTAGTGGATGTCACCTCTTTTATTTATAGATATATTACATAAAAAATAAGGCAAAATAATTAATTCATAAAACATAAGATGCACATTTTAAATTAAGGAGCTCCCGAGTAGCACATTTATGCATTGTCCCAAACATCGGGACAATGTTGTTTCAAGCTGTGACTGCTAGTCCCTGTGAGCCTAATTGGTCTTATTGTCTGCGAGCAGAATCCTCCCATCACTCAGTGCGATGCTAAACAGCATGGTTATCTTCTAGCTGACAGTTAATTGTCAGTTTGAGGAGATGTGGTGTCTGGCTTTGTGACTGGCCTTCACCTTCACAGCACTGGTAGTAGTGTGTGATGGGGATATCTAGCTAGTGAGTGGGAATTAAATGAATAACTTGAGAAAGACAATAATTAAAAGAGGGATTGGTGTATCCTTAATGATTACAACAGTTTTTGCTGTTTAGATAAGATGCCTAAGTATCAATACTGTGCAACTGTATTTTTAGCCATACAGTAGCATTGATGTTCCTTCAGTGTGCCTTAGATTTGCCTAAGCACCAAATCTGCTTTGAGATAATGAAGTGTTCTGTTTAAAGGGATAAAATGGACAATAGGGCTGCAACAAATAGTTATATCTATTGATTTGCTATTTTGCTATTAGTCAGTTAGTCAACTATTATCTCTTCCACTTTTTTACTCTTAATTAATGTACAGTGTTTCTGAGCTGAAAATGTTGTAATGAGTCTTTTGTATATATTTTTAAATAAAGTTTAGCATACTGCAGTTTAGCTCCATCCATTTACATTGAAGTTATAAAAAATGTTTTAACCAAACTGCTTAGTGAATGTGGTACAGTGCAGGGATAAAGCGGATAAAGGCGAGCTGCAAAATAGTTATGTGAATCAGATCAAAAACGTGCATCTCTTAAAATAATACATGCAAAATGTCTGCATTCATATAGTGACAATATAAATTGTACAAACAGTAGTTTGTGTTTGTGCTCTGATTTCAGAGTTACAGGTGTTCCTCCTCCACTGGCACCTGCGCTCTCTGAGGCATACTGCACTCCATATGATGATGCCTACTATTACTATGGAGCCAGGAATCCTCTAGATCCTAATGTAAACTACTGTAAGTATTTCATCATTGCTTACATATGAAGGTGAATGTCACTCATTGTGGATATATATTTTGTTAGTACAACTGTGGACATTCAGTGCCCATGCACGTTATTTACTTTATTTATCTTTAAATGGGGTATGAGATTTTGTTATCAACTGTATGTTTCGTCTTAAATCTGCTATTCACTGCTGGGACACATGAAGCTACCATAGTGGTTCATTAATTATAGAGGCCAGTGTCATTAATAGTCTTTAAAAATAAGTCTGAACTCTTTACTTTTCCTCTTTACTTACTGAAGTTTCATTGTAGATGGCCTCATTAGTGCAATTTTCATGCATTGTGTGCGTGATTGTGTGTGTGTGTGTGTGTTTATAGATCGACCTCCTGTAGCTGCAGAACAGTCGTTGGCTAATCTTCCCTCTGGAGCACACGCATCTATCCGGCCGCCTCCTGCTGTATTGCTTGCGCAGTAAGTGTTCCTGCTTTTGTATCAGAGTCATAAATTTTCAGCTTTAGTCTTGACTGCAGTCGAATCCATAATTTAATCATATTTCTTACCCAGTTGTAAGCTACATTTCATCTTGTTCAGCCAAACAGTGTTGGCTGCTCAAATATAGTATTATGCAAACAATTATATTTTTTTCACACTGTGATATCTATAAAGTTATCACTACAGATGACAACAAAAGTTGATTTTTTGCCTTTTGCCTTTTATTACAGTATGTCTAAAATGTAATGTCTTTCTAGATCAAGTTCACAGTATGGCATTACCCTGCCTGGAATGGGACATGGGACATTTCCTGTTGACAGGCACCTGCAGCCCAAGGAACACAGTCTAAGCTACAAAGAAGCACTGAAACTGCAGGTACACCATTGGGTATAAGAGCTTGTGTTCCAGATGTGGTGTGGGTAAAGGTACATGTATTCATACTGTATTGTCATGGTATGGACGTCATGTTTGCCTTGCCTTGCCTTGCCTTGCCTATGCACAATAACTAGTTCACAAGTGCAAGATCAACCTGGTGTATTTTTTTATGTTATTGTGGAAATTTAAGTGGGTTTACTAGTTTTACTATGGTAACTTTTCTTATTTATTTATTCATTTTATTGGCTAATTTCTGCTCCTCCTCCTTCTCTGGACATTTCTCGCTCTTGCTGCTGCATGTATATGGGACTGATGCATTCATATTTTCTTTGTTTATTCTTGATCTCTTACTGTTTAACAATACAACGAGTGATGATAAACAAAAATTTCTGACATTCTGGGCTTATTTTAATTATGAAATCATGAATGATTGGACAAGGGCGTAGTGGGCAATTATACAGTATTAACATGCTTTAATAATACAGGATATAGCAACTATATGAATATATATGAAACTAAGGTGGAACAAAGTGTTAGTCAGTTCATTCTTCTCCCCCATGTTATACTGATTTATACTGAATGATGAGGTCCAAAACCCTGGTGTTTAAATTAATGAAGCCATTAAGCTGTGGAAAGCCCCTTTCATTCATGTGCAGTAACCTAGAACTTTTCCAGCAATCACCCATTAAACCTGTACCCTGTTTTTCGCACTATAAGGCGCACTTCTAATCCTTTAAATTTCCCATAAATCATCAGTGCGCCTTACAATCTGTTGCACTTGTGTATAAATTATAGCAGTCAGGTTGTATGGAGCAGTAAAGCCACTCTGCTGAACTGCAGCGTTATACAGAAGTTTCAGTTTAGTTCTCAGTATTAGTTCTCAGCGCTAGCTTTTTGGCCGCCTAGAGGTGACAATTATCAGCCTGTATTCTGCTGCTAACCCTGGCTAGCACTGCTGGACTAACATTAGCAATACCGCTAGCAGTTAGCCGCTAATGCTCATGCTCTAGCTCCTAGTGGAAATCTGGAAATCTAAGCTAACTGTAAATAAACCAAAGTGCTTAACTCACTCAAATAAACAATTTTGTTATTAACTTAGCTTAGCTTTACAGGTCTCGCCACCCAGCGACAAGACCTGCTGAACTGTAATCCGGTGCGCCTTATAGTGGGAAAAATACAGAAAGTGTAAATACAAACGCCCCTATCATTTTGACTGGACATTACCCAGACTGTATCCTTCAAGCCCCTCAGTGCAAAGCCTGGGTAATGTCTGTGTCTGAGCCCATGTGTGATAAGTATTTTTTTTTTGAGAATTCACAGGGGTCCTGCTGCTGTTCTTGCATGCTCTACACAGGCACCACCACTTGCCTAAAGCACACTGTATCTTTCCTGCTGAGAATGCATCTGATGGAAAGTCTCCAGCTGTACTTTGCTTGCGTGAAAGGGCAGCTCCAGTGTCTGTTTCTGGTCATTTTTTGGAGTTTAAATGTAAAATCCACAGAAGACAGGTCTTTAGTTATAACATCAGATACAGATCATTTTCAGTATTTCATTATGTTTGCAAAAATGTATTTTTTCTTTATTGATTAGGCAGAGTTATGAAACTTAATTGTCTTGAGTTAAGTCACTACAGAACTGTAAACTTTTTTTTATCCGAAAATGTTGAGGCATCTTCATTTATCCACCTGGTTTAAGTAAAAGTAATTGTTAGGAAATTAAGATTGTTGTGTACACTTACTCTGTTGTCAATTTCTCTATGATTTTAGATTGTAGAAAGGCAGGAGATGAGGCAGCGAGAGAGAGAGGAGAGAGAGCGCAGTGATGCAAAGCTGAAGGCGGAGATGAAAGCCTATGAACCCTGGGGGAAAGCAGGAGGAGGAGCTCCGCTGAGGGATGACCGAGGCAACCTCATAAGTAAATGAAATATGCATGATTTTTTTTGTTCTACACCAAAATTCCAAGTTCAGAGGGTGAAGGTTATATTTCGTTTGTTCTGACTGTCTGTGGTGTTTTTAAAAACATGGTGAAACTACCTCCACGTGGTCAAGTGCTTATATCAGCACAGGCACACAGGTCAAAAGCTTTTGAAGTTGTATTCAACATCCAAACATCCATTCAACTTTGCACTGCCTGTGCTCATCTACAACTTCTCGAATAGTGCTCAGCAGAGATTGTTTATTGCCTGAGTCAGCTGGGTGTTTTTCACTCTACTTTCTCCAATGTGGTTTATTAGGACCACTCATGACTGAGATTCAGATTAGAACCCAAGTAATGCTAAGTAATTTTGTCTAAAATATTATTTTATTAATTTGCAGGTGATCTGAAGCGAATGCACAGGACAAATGAGGAAGCATACATAAACCCAGAGCCCCGTGGCAGAAGAGTCATGGAACCAATGGTTCATGTTGGAATTTCGCCAACAGATAAAGACAAGGACTACTCCACCCACATAGTGTCAGGTGACACACATATTAGCAAGCTATTTAAATAAAAAATATTTGCTTTCAAAATAAAACATTTGAATGCAGAATATTTTGTGATTTGGTTATTTTGCCTGTAAGTTGCAGTAGGTTTGGAACTCTTGTCTAGCTTATGTCTAGCAGACATGTGTTTGATAATAACACTTAAGTTGGTATTAAGTTGGTTCTCCTCCTTTAGGTTTTTCCATTACCCAGCCCTCACCATATGCCAGAGGCAATGTCTTCTCGGACCTCCCCACGCCTCAGCAGATCCATGAACAGGAGAAGTACAAGGAGAGTCTGAAACAGCAGGTAAGAAGCATCTTACTTTAGCTCTTTTATCTTGTCCTTCTGGATTGCCCTCTGATAAGCAGTGTGGACTCTGGCTCAACAGATTGAGGAGAAGCGGAGGATGGAGGCTGAGAAGAAGGAGCATTTGAGGCTGGAGGAGGAGAGGGAGGAGAAGAGGCTGGCCGAGCAGAGGGCACGAATCCAGAGGGAGTATGAGGACGAACAGGAAAAGAAGAAACGGAAAGAGATTGAGGTGTGCTAATGAGACTTAATTTTATAGTGAAGTTTTTCTTCTCTATTTAGGGTTAAAAAAAAGTGCGGTATGCGGGCTCCGAGTGGTCCAGCGGTCTAATGCGCAGCGGCATTCAAACTGTAATTCACATCTCTCTAGACAGCCTTTTATTTTTTTATGTAAATTTTGATTTCATATAAATATCAAATTCGTGTTTTTTTTTGTGATGCTTTAGTGTCTTATGTAATTGTTGAGGCCCAATGCTGCAATTGAACATTTGTTATTGGTTCTCTCTTTTTTTTTTCAGCTAAATGCAAAAAATCAGGAGATAATCCGGCAAGCTGAGGAGCGGTGCAAAGATACTGAGAAGAAGAGGAAAGAAGAAGAGGCAAAGGAGAGTGAGGCTGTTAGGCAGCAGTATGTGCAGGAGAGACAAGCTCGGCTGGAACAGGTTAGAGATGTTGGCTGTAACTAGTCAGAGTGCAGTGTCTGAGTTAAAATCGAATGTGGATAGATTTACAGTCTGACCTTTAAGTAGGTAGTAATGCAATTTGTGTAATTTTATGTCTGTACATTAGAGAAATGAAGTGTAGGCTTTATGATGTTGGAATTACAGGCTATTCACAGGGTTAGAAAGTGGCCAATTGAACAGGTAATTAATAAACTGTTTAATGTCCTAGTGTGAATGGCCTGTTCCTTCATTATTTCATTAAATTAACGTAAGTGGTTAATTCAGTAATTAAGTGCAATTATAAAATGAGACTGCACAGGTTTAGCAACATTATGATTATTATTATAATTACAGAATTCTTTTTTTTTTTTTTTTTTTTAAGAAAAAACTGCTTCACAACATCTAGTCAGCTCAAGAACACTCTTGAAAAGGAAGCATAAAGACAGAACATGGGGGAAGAAAATCACAATTCAAATCGCACAATTTCATGCATCACATGTCTGCTTGTAAGATTGGCATTTTATTATTCTACATGGATAAAAACACCTGAAGTGGCGAACAGTGCTTTCAGGTTGTATGGTATTTTACCATGCCAGAGCTGTACCAAACAAGAACCATTTCCCTGTCACAAACCCTAAAAAGGGAAAATGGGAAAAAAAGTATAAGAATCCCTAAAGCAATATCACATCATTTGACAAACATGGTGGAGGTAGTGTTATGGCATAGGCATGTCTGTGTGGCTGCCATTTAAACTGGTCACTGGTCTTTCATTAATGATGTGAATAGGTATTGTAGGTAGCAGGATGATGTGTTAACATGTACTACTACTACTACTAATGGTACGAAACAATTTACTTATGCAAAGGACTGTCGTTCGGAGTCTCCGCCCATCCCAACGGTGCAGAAGAGACTGGGTTACACGCATCGACCCAGACCGCCTTCAATGGACAGCCCACGTTCTGTTGCGGTTCTTTCTGTAAGCAAAACACACACACACACACACACACACACACACACACAACCTCATGCTTTATGTTGTTGCTGTGAATGTGGATATTTAAAAAGAAAAAAAAAGTTACAATATACAGTAGTTAAAAAGCTAAGCAATGCTGATATACCAAATGTGTATGCTCATCAAGGAAAATAAAACTTAGTACAAGTATTTATTTAATTAGTATTCAGGTCTTTTATAAGTTCTGTATTTCATGGGGTTGTGTCCTATTACAGGCGAAGGCTTCTTCTTCATTTAAGTCACTAGAGCATTAACTGGGTCATCACAAAAGAACACAAAGGACAGAATGGAGCATAAGATGACCTCACTAATCTCTTGTGTTCTGTGTTTGTGTGCACTTGAACAGGCTTCCTCAATATCAGCTCCCCGCTCCCCTCCTGTGCCTGCCCGAAGGAACCAAATCAGAGCAACAGGTAGATCAGAGCAACTTCTCTAGAGAATTTGGCTTATTTATAGCCCTTAGTTGCAGATACGTAGGGTGCCAAGCAATGTTTTTGTGCACTAAATTTTGACAGTGATTGACTGACGCATTGAGGTTAAGTGTGTGTGTTTGTGTGTGTGTCTGTGTTTCAGAGGAGCAGCAGGGAGTGATCAGCGAGTTGTCAGTACTGCGCAGACGCCTGAGAAGTGAGCAGAGGCGGCTTGAAGAGCAGTTACTGCAGTCAGACAGAGAAGACACTCAAAGTCCGATGAAAATCAGGTACCTGTGTGATAAATGGAAAATCATGATTGATCACTAGGTTTGTTTCCTGGCTGGAGTGACCCGGGTCTTCTGTATCCATCCACCCTGATGGATAAAGTGGGTGTTGACAATGGGTAAATGGATGGACATATAGGCTTTCTTTGAGAAACTCATCTGTCCTGATAGTGAAACCTTTCACTTGCGTACAAAGTAAATATTAGTGATTTCTGCAACATCTGGCCAAGTTGAATATGTATATATTTTTTAATTTCTAATCACTTAAAGGCTGGTTTATTCTTCTGCATTGAGTCAATATGTTGCCTACTGTGTAGCCTGTGCAAGTCCCTTATACTGCTTCTTAATACTTCTGCATCTGTAACTCTGCATCGCTTCTCAGTTTAAACTGTGAACACGGGAAGGTGTGGGAAACAGGAGGCTTAAAGTTAAATTTTTGAGGATGTGCATGCCTATGACGTAAGTTTGACGCGGAAGTATAAATTGACCTTTAGGTGTGAATGTTCCCAATACCCACTGACACTGACTACAAAAAATGTGTGTATGATGTGTTATAATTAGTTATAATATATGATAAGGTATAATATGATTAAATTAATCAATAGCTCAAATAAGATTCATAATACTATCTGTTAGCAGTTGCTGACTTGAAAGTTTCTTGTTTGTTCCTTTTCCTGAAAGCACAAGTCCTTGTCATGTTCTTAAGTTGCTTAAGGACTGAATGCGAATGGTGGTAAAACTATTGCCTGGTACTAGCATTAAAATGACCTTAGACTGAAACACTCTAAATTTCTTTTTTTTATGTGTGAAGGCAGTTTGTTCTATAACAGGATGTGGATTCAGGGCTTATATTTTTTGTGTGTGTGATTAACAGAGAAAACCCTGCAGTGGATGTTTTTGACATGGCCAGACTACGTATGCAGGTTCCTGCAAGAAGACCCCCCTCACACACAAGACTGGTTAACAAGCAGAACCTAGAAGATTTTAACCAACTCAAATACAGAGGTAACTGATTGATTTTGTAGGCTGTTTTTTATTTCAGGGTTAATGATGAAAATTACTAATGATGGCAGTGGTATAGACATGGCAACACAACACAAAATAGAAAAATAAAGAAATGATCAGAATATGAAAATGCTACATTAGGCTTTTTAAAAAAAAACTTACCTGCTTTGAAACACAGCCAAAACGTTCACATCCGTAAAACACTATCCTTCTTTCATTTAAAAGCAGCTATATAGCTGTAGGTCTCTGAGGCATCTGCTGAAAGTCAGCCAAATCTAAGAACTTTACTTCCTATCCTCCATCTGCTAGGAAACCTCCCACCTGTGTTAAACTTTTTTATGAAATGTGCATCAGTTCAGGGAAGAGTTAGAATAATCCAGGTGGTGGGCTGCAGTATAGTGGTTAGTGGTTTCTAAGAAAACTTAATGGAAAAGCCTCTTTTGTCAGTTTTAGATAGTTTGACTCTAAATTTTGCCCAAAAGTTCTCTTCATACCTGAGCCGGAATGTTGATGTCATGAATTGGATAGCTTAGAGAATAGACTGTTTTCAAAATCTGGTAAGGTCATTAACATATTCAAATCAGAACTGATTACAGATTTCCATGACTCCTAGAGCTGGACCACAATTTCTATAAAAAAGTATACATTTTACAATTCAAATATCTATATGAAAACATAAAATGGCCTTGGAAGCTGCCAAGAATACCCACAATGGATGTCTGTACCTACAGATATAGATATATCAATCTATAATTAAATTATTGTGTGGCCTTGTTTAGAATGGTGATATAATGGCCCCAGAAATTATTGGGATGTACACTATTATTGTCAATTTTATGGCCATTTTATCCCACTGGTAAAATGATATAGCACAGTTACACTTTCCTTTTTTATGAACACTATTTTTTATAGTTTATTTTGTTATTATAATTATGTGGACATATATAAATAAATACCCCTAAAAAGCATAAATAAAATAAAACAACTTGTTAAATATGACATTTATTCACAAGACATTATCTTAACCCATTAGAGCCCAGACACATTTCTGAACATTGGTACCAATTTCAAAGTTGAATAAGATGTAAATATTTTAGATTAAAATCATGATGTAAGATACATTACACAATTTCCTATTATTAATATTAACAGAAGGACTACAGTAACTCAGGTACACAATTTTGACAAATATTATAAGCAGAAAAGCATCTCAGAATTTACAGCATGTCTAAGCTTGAGATGGATGTACTATGGCAGCTGAAGTCCACCTTGAGTTCTAATTCTGTCAGCTAAGAACAGAAAGCTGAGGCTGCAGTGGCAAAAGCTCATAAAAACTGTCCAGCTGTAGACTGGAAAAAAGACTGTAGCCTGATCTGATTAATGCTCATTTTTGTTGAAGCACACTGATGGTAGTGAAAGAATTTGGTTGTGGAGTGTTCCTAATAGTGTGTTCAGTGCTGAGGGATTTTATACAGCTGCATAACAACATAAGAAATGATGTATAGTCACAGCAGATATTATTTGGCAAAAGCTCTAATCAGCTCTACTACAGGGCACAGGCAGTGTGTGTGTTTGTGATTGGGAAAGCCTCCGTATCTCCTGTGAAGTGTGAGTCAGCACCCAGTTGCACACCTCTGCAGGACTCTGTGGGGAAGTGCTTAGTCACTGACCTTGTTTTCAGCTCCAGCTCAGAGAATCGTAGGTGTTCCAGTGACTAATTCACTGTGGCTCTGCATCTGTGCACCGAGTGTAACGCTACTGTTTATTCATAGATCCACTATTGAGTGTTTTCGCTCTGGTCTGATGCACTGCGGTAAGGGCAGTTCACACTGACTGACTGCACTACTGAAATCATGTTTGCTGCCTGCCCTGGCATCAACAATGTTAGCAATGTTACTGATGATAATATTTCATATATTATGTTAAATACTAAGGCTAGGGCTAATCCTCGACACTGACCATTGTTTAGTGCAATAGTAATAAAGATATGTAAATGTGTGGATCAATCAGATCTTGTTTCTAATAAAATGTGTTCTATCATAATGTGGACTGATTTTTATTATTTGGTAATTACTCTGATTTACTTACTTCAAATAATTATTGGATCATTTGAATATTAATATGTGAAGCTATGTATTGGAAACAGCACAGTGATGAGATGAATATCACAATTAAAGAGGTTAGGACTTTAATTTAATTGATTGATTCTTCCTTCCGAAATTTATTTTTCTTTGTTTCTTTCAAACTTTCTTGCTTTCGTTCTTTCTTTCTTTCTTTCGAACTTACTTCCTTTGGTACTTTGTTCCCTCCGAATGAAAAAACATTTCTTTCTTTCTCTCTCTCTCTCTCTATATATATATATATATATATATATATATATAAACACACACACACATTCTGTTTCAGAACATAACATCACATTACTATCACGCTATATTGAATTTTTCTTCGACAAGTTTATCCAGGAGTGATCACCCTACTCGACTCCTGTAAGCAGTATGTTTGTGTGTTTGTGTTGCAGACAGTGAGTCTCGGGAGCAAGTGAGGCGGGCGTATCCAGAGCCACCGGGTGATGAGTCCGGTCTTGAGCTGCAGCAGCAGGCTCTGCTCCGAGAGCAGCAGCGGCAACTCAATAACATGAGAAGAGCCAGGGTCAACGGTCAGACATTCTTCCTCACACACAGTTTTGACTATTCAAATTTTCAAATGAGGAAGTGTAATTCACCACTATGGGACACCCTGTACACATGCATTTCTGGAGAAGCTAAAAGATACACTAAATGTGTCTGTAAAAGTGGAAAACAAAATATGGACAGTGGTGGTAGAGTAATATTACAGGATTGTTCACAAATGTTTTTCAGCATTACACAGTTTTTTGCAAGGGTTGTTCTGCACACTTGAGCAGATTTATATAGTGCACTTAGCACTGTGCAGAGCCTTAATTTTTATTACCATTTTTATTGGTAAAATGCTACATAATGCTGCTTCAAATTAATATTTTGACCTAATTCTATTGGCTTTTTAGGTAAGCCATGCCATTTGGCTAATATTTATCTGTGACTCATGCGTGCGTATCTTTCACACAGACACGTACACACTCTCATACTCGCACACGTTCTGTATATTGACTCATCTCTATCTTGTCAGATTACTTTGACCTGTCGCCTCTGATGAAGCCTCCTAATCAGCGGGTGAGTGAGATAGATGTGGCAGTGCTGGGCGCTGTGCCGGCCTGTTTAACTGACCCAGTTTTTCCACTGCCTTTCAGGATAACTGCACTCTGTTTCCTCTCTCTTTGACAGCCCTGTTTATTGACATGACATTTTTATTGATGTGTTTATGCCCGCAGAAGCAGAGCTACAGCGACGAGACAGGGAGACACTCCCTGCTACAATCCGAGAGTGCTTTTATTGGTGAGCCCCTTTAAAATCTAACCAGACCTTTACAACAGGAGGTGGTGGTGGTGGTGGTATTGATGGTGTGCAGAAAGAAGAGGGAGTCTGTCCCAATTAGCTAGTTTTGTTCTAAAATAAAGGAATAAAAGATAAAATAATGTATGTTGCCTTTCATACATTTGTGAGTGTTGCGTAAAGAGATGATTGTGCAGCCAGACTGGAGCTTTGTGTGGTTTTATAGGTTTTGACAGCATGAGGCTGCATGATCAACATCCAGTGCACCATTTTGGCACAGCTTTTCACAAGCTAGAAGCAGCCAGTGTGGCCTCACTAAAGGACAGAAGGGGCGAGGAGCACTAAACTTTGTGCCTGTCTTCTCTATGCATGATCACAAATTCCAGTAGACTTTGGTTGATTTGTTGACCTTAACGTGATGTCTGCACATTATGATGCATTACATTCTAATGCAAATTGTAATGTAAATTGTGTGTACATGCTTAACAGTGCAAAAAAGCCACCTGTGAGTCAGACTCAGATACACCTCCAGATATGCTCCATTAATAGAGTGTATGGAAATACCAACAAGTAATGGAAATACAAACATAAGCATTTTAGTATTGTGAGACTATTAACAAATAGTCTCAAGTCCCGCAAGCAAGAAAAACACACTTGAGTACTAAGTGTGTTTACTAATCAATGCTGCTGTGTTGGCCAAATTTTAAAATGTTATTATAATAAATAGAGCTGGCATATCTGTGTGGATGGAAATGGAAAGTACAATAGTCTACTTTTCTTGAAGCAACATTTTGTAGTAATTTACCTTGACAAAACTGCTTTGATTTGATGATTCACTGACTTACAATAATGAGAATTAGCATCTATATCATTGATGCTTTAAATTTGGCACACTGCTAACTGCATTATGAAACTCTTGTGATGCAGAAAGTCATATTTGTGTAAATCATAAAAACTATAACCTGTCAAGTCTGCATGCTTTTTTTTTTTACTGGCTGTTCTCTATCTATTAGTTTGTCCAGAAATGCATGTGTAGAATGTGCTCTTTAGTGGTGGCTCAAAGTGCAAATTCCACTTTCTCTTTCTTCCTGGCTAACCCAGGAGCAAAAAATCCCAATGCTGCCTTAAGAGCTTTAGTTAGAAACAACTCATTCTGAGGAAGCCCAGTATTTTATTATTATTATATATATATATATTTTTTTTTGGATTGGTAGCAGTTGATAAAGATGAGCAGATTTCAAAATCAGGGAAAAGAAAAAAAAAGTTAGAGCTTAATTGGGCCTTATGATTACCTGCTTGCTTAATTTTGTTTAATTGAAAAGTTCCTGTAACTTTCAGTTAAAAGGCAACTGTTCCCTCTATTATGTATCAGTGGGAAAAGACCTTCCATTGGTCCCTGTGGAAACAGGTAAAGCTTTGACTGGCTGCTCTGTACCTTGCTTGCACCTCGCTGCTCATCTCTATTACATCAATATATAAACATATATTACATAAGAAACACAATATTAAACAATTTAAAGCTTTGTCAATTAATTAGAATGTAGAATTTACTAACATTTTTGTGCAATATTCTTTTTTTTTTTGTTAATTGCCCTATTGTAATTTTTTTTCTCCTGTTTTTTTGTACTGTGGTGTAAGTAACTGTACTTTTATTGCTGTACAGATCCTAATGGTTATTCATTCCCAGCGACACCTCAGCCTGACCGAAGGCCTGGCAAGGGCTCAGCAAGAGAAAGAAGACGGCAGGCAAGAAAGACCGACTTTGATGATGCAAGTACTTTCCTTTAAATAGAGCATTATAACAAATGTTCATTCTGAATGAATCTCCACAAGGCAGAATATAATAAAGAGTATACCAGTAATGTGATGAATAAATCTAAGCTGATGCACTGTGTGGGTACTGACTGTGCTGTGGTTGTGTACAGGGTATGGAAACCCCTGGCAGAGAGAGGAACAGCCAGTCTCTCAGCTCAGCCAACAGCTTCCGCCTGGACAAAGTCCGAGAGCACAACCAGCGCAGAATGAGAAACCTGGACAACCTGAGTGCACACGGCTGGAGATCAGGTGAGGAGATTGACCTGTCTATGCTCTGCAAACAAATATATATTTTTTGTATAATCTTTTGATTTGCAATATTTACAATTAAGGGCTGTGAGAATTTAATTGTATTCAACAGTAAGAGTGCGGTCAGGATGCTGGATGATTACCACCCCACCTCAATCCCCTCACATCCAATCCTCAATTCATCCTAAAAGTACTAGATGGAGCTCAATAATGGAGGGGGTTATACCCCTCTAAACCAGACCTGGAATTAGGCATGGTGCCAAAAGATTCAAATTCATCTTCTTTTAACTCAGTTCTCAATCTCCATTGAAAGGAAATTATAATCTTATATGCTTAATCCTTGTCTAGTTTCCAGACAATAAAACTACACCTGATTTATCCTAGCAGTGATCTTCCACAAAATTATTTGTAGTAAAGAACACTAAATTAGGACTAAAAATGCACTTGTTTTATATTAGATTGATTATCATGTATGCTGCAATTTCTCTAATTTCCAGGCATGATTTGCATATTTCTAGTTTGCAGCCACATGTTAACTTTACTTTTCCTGCCTTCTGCAGTATCTTAAGAAGGACTTCAGTAGTTTATTAATTGATTTGTTAGTTAGTTCAGGTATGTTAGGAGCAAGTGCAACTCAGGTACATCAGGTCCAGGACTGAATTGTATTAAATTCGCATTGAGACATTTATTACATTAGAAATTGAAGTATATTTCATTATATGGCAAAATTACGCCAGATTTATTCCAACAGTGACCTTTAACATACAAATTAAAGATCATTTGTAGTGAATCACACTATAAATTAAGACTTGAAAAATGCTGTTATGTTTTATAAAAGATTGAATATGATGAGTGATGCAATTTCCCACATTTTTAGGCCTGATTTGCTTATTTCTGGTTTGCACCCACTAACTTACATGTTTAGAATTTCTCCTGCTTCTGCCAGAACCTTAAGAAGGACTTACTCTATAATTAATTAGTTGATTAATTTATTATTTGGGTCAGGTATGTTAGAAGCAGGGGCAACCCTGGTACATGAGGACTGTGTTGTTTTGAATTGAAGTCATTTAATACATTAGAAACCTTTCTAACAAAATGCTGAATTCCTTCCAGGAGACATATCTGCTGATGAAGGGGACGATCTTTGGCAGCAGACTCCGACTCCACCCCCTGTTAGACGCGTTTCCACAACCACCTTAGCGACAGAGCCCTGGCTCCGCCCCGGCACCACAGAGACTCTCAAGAGGTTGATGGCGGGTCGCAGACCGTCCAGTCGCGGGCCACTTAATCACGAATGGGAGGGACCGTCCACCTACCACGGTTAAACTCAGGGTCATCATGGTAAAACTGGAGTGCACTTTCATCCCTAAAACCCTTTCCCCGTCTATGTAGAAGTCATAGTTAAAGCCAAAGAGATCTGTGTTTACTTATTGGTTCATGTTCTGCCCATGAATTAATTCTTTGGTAGCAGCTGTTTCTAGCTTACCTGTACAGAAGGAGAATATGTGTTTACTGTTTTTAAAATGTCACTAACCACATAATTGAGCCCCTCCATACATCAATATAACAACCATATATTTACCATTTCTCCTGTTTGTAAGAAATCTGTCATTTTTGGTTTGTAAAAGACTTAGATTTAAGAACTTAAGAAGACATTTAAAATAACTTACAGTAGTAAATGAAATCAGATTTCTCCCAACATGCATTGGAAGGAATTAAATAAAATAAAATAAATTAATTGACAAATACAAATGCTAGTTTCTCCTAATCGTTTATTAATTTATGTATTTTTTTTTAACCTTCAAATAATGCTTGACAAACTCAGAAACAGCTGCTATAAAACAGGGCAACATGACTTGAAGGCCAGTTTAGTTTTGTTTAGCCCTTTTCCTGTTCTCTCAATTCGTGAAATCAGTGAAAATAAAACGTGGTGCTTTTATGTAGTCTGAATTGTAATGCGGTGAGACAGTTGCACAATCTACAAAAGGTCATTCGGGTTCTAGTTTAAAGCCATAAAGCAGATGCGTCTACAGAAGAGCAAAGCAGCACCGGTCATCCCGCCTCTCGCCCTTCTGTCAACCAGCAGAGCCTGGGAGGAATTACTACACACACAGGTCCCATCTGCTGCACTCTGCTGAGTGCGTCCGCGTGCGTGCGTGCATGGACTGGTACTCGTAGATGGCTATTTCTGCTATTTCTAATATTACATGCCTTTGTTTGGTCAGAATGTGAAACATGTGTGCATATTGGATGTATAACAAGATTGTAAAAAGAAAAAGCTTATTTAACTTGACATTTCCAGAAAAATTAATAAATTGTGTTTTATTTTTCATAACCCTCAGCCTTCCCTGGTGAGTGCATTCGTCGTTTTCCGGTCAGATTTTGCATAATTCATTCAGATTTTATTCCACCAGTAAACCAAGTTCAAAAACTTTATTGACCTATGACCTGGTTAGGATGTGTGGGATGATAACCAGTATTGTACAGAGTTGTACAGATCATTTATTCCACATAGAAAACTTTACAGTGCTGTACCATTATACACTTCTTCGCCGTAACCAGGAATGCTTCGGATCCTCACACCAACGTTTTTTTTTGTTTGTTTTTTTTAAGCGCAACTAACGTTATTCATTATGTTCTATACAATACAGCCCATCCCCAAACCAAAGAGAAGATTTAAATATATTAGCTTTTTAAATTTGTACACATACAGTGAAGCTTACTTCAGAGGGATATATAGACCAGTGATTCAGATGCAGCTCACATTAGGTTGCAATTTTTTTTTTTTGTCTTCCTCCTTTTTCCTTGCCCCCCCGCCAAAGTTCCAGTTTTCAAGGATCCCAGTTGTCGCCTTCTTCATATGTTTACTTAAAAAAGCGTCAGTACATATAAAATGGAATAATTTAACTATATATAGCGTATATATAGTTGATATATCGATTAGAAATCTCAGACAATCCGGGAGGGATGGCATAGTTAAATAAATTATCACAAAAAGTAAAAATCTCCAGTGCATTTGAAAAGGAAAACAAGTGCAGCAAATTCAGAGAAACTGAAAAAAATGAAATAAAATCTAGTGTTATGAGATTATATTACAAAGCTGCTTCTTTTCTGTACATCTAATTTAATCCGAGGAGCTATTCATGCTAATGTTATCCATTAGCGGTGCAAAAGTGAAAACAAAACAAACCAAAAAAATTAGGGCATTAGAATTATTGAGTAATACTCATTACTCATCGTTTTCACTAATTACTGATCATGTTTGTTTGATGTTGAAACCTTTTATCATTCTTTAGACAGCTTTAAGATAATGTCAAGACAAAGCAAGAAACTCTGTTTTGAAATATGTCTGAACGTTCCGAGAACGTTCCCAGGGGCCCCGAGGGTATTTGAGAATAGAATAGTTGTCGTTAATAATCACCAGTATGTTCCTGTAGATGATTTCCGAGTCTGCTGTACAAGCCCTGGTCATTTTGTCCAGTGTAGACCCTGGCTGGGTGGTGGGATGCTACCAGTACCTTCAGCATGGCATGTTCTCCTAGGAACCTCCAGCTCATTAATCAAGTCCCATCGTACACGTTCAGGCATGTGGTCTTCCCTGGTGCCCGTCTCTTGGGGAGAGAGGTTAGATTAGAATCCTAAAGCAGTTGGACGGCAGATAAAACGAGGGATCGTTCTGGTCCAGTGAAGGACGTTTCAAGCTTCTTGAGGTGTTTGAGGACTGTTGGGCTCTGAGCTCAGCTCCGGCTCCAGTGTCTGAGCGATGTGGAACACCAGCCCGATCCGCAGGAAGAACTTCCTCAGAACGGCTCTCAGCTCCGGGATCAGGTCGAACTGCATGATCTCGCACAGGAGAGGGTAGTAGTGGGTGGCATGGGCTTTAAACTGAAGACAGAATTCACAAACAGGCTGAGTTAGTTCTTTATGTTGTCCCCATTATAATCATTTTATTTTTATACAATTTTATTTTTATAAAAATGCATATGTTTTGACTGTGCTTTACTGAAGGAAGGTCACTATTTCCAGTTCTCACCAACACCTACAGAATAATCACATTACCAGGCTGAAGTGACTCAAATCTAATTATTTGCTTTAATGTGACTGATCAGATTTTTTAAAGGGTCTTTTTAGACATGTAAATCCAATCTTTTTAAATGAAAAATGAGATTCAATTTCCATTGAGCGACTTTTTATTTGTACAATATTTGAAATGATCAAGTCATGAGAATAAATGTAAATGCAGCAGTAGTTTAAAAGTAATCAGTTCTTCATTAAAAGGTAAGCTGCTGGTAGAACTAAACACACATACAGGCCCAATTCAATTTGACCTTTTGTCCCTACTCCTCTGTTTTGCATGTGCACTTCTAGGGGTAGTGGTGTCCCGATTATTTTTTTAATTATAATAAACCACTATATTACCATACTTTTTTCTATAGTTCCAATGTTTTATGGCAGTTTTCTTCATAACAAGCATTACATCACTAGTAGTTAATCTCAATAGCTAGCAAGCAGGCTAATTTTCCCATTCCATTTTAAGCTTTTTCCATTAAATGGTTCAACACACAGCAGCATTTAAGGTGGAATGTGAAAAATGTAATAAAAAAGCCAGCAAAAGCTAATTTCAGCTCCCCATCACAGAGGAATTGAGAAATGAAAAATAATAATTGATTTCTGCACCATCTGCCCCCCTTTCTGAAGACATGCGATGCCCTAATATTGAATTGCTAACCAGCAGCTAGGATACTAACCCTGTTATATATCTGTATCGGGTTTTTGAAGGTTTGTGCCAATTCTTAAGAGGGAGGATTTCACCCCTTTCCCTTGTAACTTTGTTCCAAGTGAAAATGTTACACTCAAATACAAGAAAATGGGATTGGGCCATAGTGTTAGGAGCTTAAAGAATAGTTACACACTTGGGCAAAATTGTTAGTAGCCTCAGTAATGAAAGAAAAACCCACAATGATCATAGAATTAACTTGAATCTGACAAAAATAATAAATAAACACGAACAAATAAGTCAGACATTGCTTTTCAACCATTTTTCAACAGAATTATTAATAAAAAAAAATTTAACTCAAGAATCACTTTTCCCTCTCTGTTATTGCATTCAATTTAATTTTTTATACCATGTCTGTCTACTACTACTTCTAAGGAATATCTTACTTGACCAATTTCAAACCAGACATTTAATTCTAATTAAGAACACACACAATGGCTTAAATAAATAATAAAGTTGTTGAAGAGTTGACCAATTTCTCAAGCTAGTATTGTGATATATTGAGCTCTGGATCAACAGAAGCTTTAGGTGGTGCTGGCCTGCTGCCCAAAAACATCTACCTCACATTACATTATATTCTTCTGCACAGAAATATTATTTAATAATTTCTCTGTGATGCTAATGATCAACCAGTATAATATATTATCAACAACGAATAAACCAGACACTGCTGTTGGCTAAGAATTCCCTCATCAGTACATCATTAATTCTAGCCTGGCACTCTCAGATGGAAGTGAGCAGACTTGTAGTATTCCAATCCATCAAATGAAAAGAAAATATCTGTGCTACTTCCTCTGTCCACTGATTCTACCTGCTGTCTGTGCAGGTAGGTGGCTGTCTAAAATAAACTGATCTGAGATTTTTTTCTGCACTGCTTTTTTCGCTCATCCAAAAGGTGGGAGGTGGAGTGATGCCAGCTGAAGATTTTTTTTCCTCTCTTTCTGAAAATCCACAGAAACCTCAGATGATCAGTATTTCCTGTTCCCATAATTAGTTCTAATTCTCAATTTGTCATCGTGAGTGTGTGATTACACCCTCTCGTCTTTCCTCTTGACTCAGTAATTCATTAGTAGTGTAATTGAAGGGGATTAGACATGACATCTGCTTAATCATTTAGTCTGCTGTAACTGCTGAGGAGGTGGTGTGAAAAGGTTTGACTTGAACCATGATGAAATGAAAGACCTGAGAATGAGTATGTGTGTAATCTGTTGCTCTGGGTGGTTTTGGGTGCGTCAGGTTGACAATATAAGCTTTTCTTTCCAAAATCAAAACAGAATTTCATTCAAAAGTGAGACATTATGCTTCAAAGTACCACAGGTATTGGAAACCTCAGAGTTAACTCAGCACTTTTGAAGGGAAATGACATTGATAGTTTAATTTGTCTCCATAATTTTGTCTGCACAAGTTCATTCTAAGTGGTCGGGGCTGAATGGGCTGTTCTGGAGAAACTTTGAGTCAGCATTATCACAGTGTTGGTAAATAAAACCCGGATGTCTGAAGGGTTTAATGGCTATTAGGCTGTGTTTAGACTGCAAGAAAAAACATCTGATCAAATGTTTTGAGCTGCAATTCTGCTGGATTTTTATACAGAATTTTAAAACTCCAACTAAAAGCATTCTAAACTCTGGCTGAAACTCCAGCATTAGCTCACGTTTTTTAGTAAAAATACATTATTTTACTTTCGGAATTTAAAGGAATACTTAGAAGTAGTTAGTAACCTCTTTTTTTAAGTTTTGAACTCCATTTACACCCATTCATAAAGGACTCACTCGTGAGCTCCCTCTAGTGTTTAGTTTAGTCATTTCCTGATATAACAGGAAACAGAAAGTTTTCAGACTCTTTTTAAACAGCTCTAGTTATGCAGGAGATGTGTTTTGGACCCATGGCTCTCCCTTTTGACGTGATCCCATTGGCTGTAGGTAGCCACTGCTCTTGACTCCCAGTAGCCGACTGGGTCAGATATTTAGCGTGCCAAATATCTGACGGCCGTCTGCGGCTTGACGGCAACCGCTCATCGACAGCTCAGCAGGCGTCTTTTAGCAGTTCACACTATTCAGCTGAGCAAGCGCAGAGTGATCGCCGATTTGCCTCCATGCCGATGTTTTTGTCAGCGATCAATGAAAAACCTGGGATAAAAGCATGTAGTGTGAACTAGGCTTAATAAAAATATGCTTTGAAACCGGATTTAAGCATTCTAACTGAAGGATATCTGTAAAAATCTGACTATAATTGTTTTTTATAACCTCCAAATGTGGTTTGGATCTGTTTTGTTTGTTCTGTCTAAATAAAATGATACAATGTAGAGATATCATAATTTAGATTTGGACTCGCAGTCGGAACATAGCCTGAACCTGCTGCTGCTTTTTAAGATTCATTTATAGTTTTCTTCCATTTTTTCTCCCTATTTTAGCTAGGCTCATTGTCCCACCCATTCAGCTGCTAGTCGGCTGTATATCCCCCGTCACTAGTGATGCCTCAGCAGACACCCCCTCTTTTCCAACTGCTGCTGATGCAGAATTACCAAGTAGCCAGGTCACTCGGAAGAAAGCAGAGTGTCTTGTGCTTAGAGACTTCACCCTAGAAGTGATGAGGGGAAAGAGCACCCTCTACCCAATTTGCAAGGCAAATTGTGCTCTCTCGGGGCTCTGGCAGCTGATGGCAAGCTGCATGACGAGGATCCGAATCAGTGATCTCTTGATCATAGTGGCATCGCTTTAGAACACTGGACCACTCGGTGCCAAATAGAACATTTTTTCGACCAAATAGTAAGCAGTAAATATTAAATACGCTGCCTGATGTGGACTATACACTGTTTTACCACACTCCACACTGTGAAATGTTTTATGGTTTAAGCATTTTCTAGAATAATATAGATAAATAAATGCATGGTTAAAATAGTAACAGAAGAAAACTATTGGTTTTGGTTTTACTACTATTATACCATCAAAAATTACATGTTTGTGAATAGTTAATAGGTATTTATAGTAGGTAATTAGGTAATAGGTAATTATAGTAATTTCTTACACTACCACATGCAGAAAGGTTAAAATCCCCATTAAAAAGAACGTGACTCATTCTACCCAGGATATACATGAGGGTAAATTATATACCCATGATATAAACGAGGGACATAGTCCTTCATTTCCTGGTTAAATTTGATTGCGTGTTCTTACCCTGTCATCACTGATCTTCAGCACTTTGGTGAGGAAGAGGAGGAGCAGGTTGGTCCAGGCCTCGCGGTGGCTCTCTGATGTCAGGGTGAGGAAATAGGCCACAGCGTCGCTGCACACACTGCACAAAATAGACAAGAATACACACAGAACTCAGTGCACACACCCACACCCTTCACTTCCACCACAGTTTACTGAGTGTAGAACAGAGCTGCAGCACAAGAGCCAAGAAAGATAAACCCCCAAATCTTATACTGGCACAGGAGGGAAGAACACAAAATGATGGGATATCTTTTTATTAATCGCTCTGTTATTCAGGTCATAAATACACGTAGAAGATAATACAGCATGTGTGAGAGCAACACTGATTTCATAAGATCCTCTAAAAAGTGTTGAAACATGTTTAGTGCACGTCAAACTAGTGAAAACTCTCTGATTTGTCCTTTCTACACTTCCATAATCCCCATCTGCCCTTGTGCCTCCTACTCGCTCCAATCTCCATGACCTAATCACCTGCCAAATCTGCTTTACCCTGGACCAGTGAGCCTCCCTAACCAAGCCTGCATGTCTAAGAGACCGAGAGAGAGAGAGAGAGATAGGGGGGTGGGGGTTTGGGTCTGAATGGACAAGAGAATATACGGCTGCCTCTTGGCTCCTTTGATGGCCACCCAGCAGCACACAGGCTGAGAACAAGCTCGCTCTCTGTGCCAAGAACTCACTGTTGTTGCGCAGTGTTAGTTCAGCCAGACTCAGCTATAAAGAGGAGCACAATGACATTTAAGCCCCATCCCAACTTGAGACCCTCGGCTGTGCACATCAAATAGAACCAAAAGCCTGTACAGTGTCCCATTTCTCATTTTTCCAAAGGGAGGTTCTCATCTGGTTGAATATACACCAAGTTCAAAATTAAATGTGATAAAATCAGTGAGCTGTTAATACAGTTTTTTTTATTAAAGGCACAAGACTGTAAATAGTTTAAGGTTAAAGGAGGTAGTTTTATCTCCAGTACTCAAACATTCTGTAAATGAGTAAAAATGAGTGTGGATTCTTGGGCTATACTACAATTCAAACCCAACTTATGCACCCAATTTAAATCAGGGCCTTAAAAATGACCCCAGCATGCATTCTTATCAGTAGCTTAAAGTAGTCTACTTACACATTCCTGATCATCTTAAGACAGAGGAACACTGTTCATATGCTCATCACACATTAAAGCAAGGTAGAGTTAAAAAAAAAATGCTCAGCCTTTAGATGCCCTGTCCTTTTCACTCTGAGTTCACATGAGACTCTGCTAACATTTCGAGGCTGTGCGGTGAGTCTGACATCACACTACTAACCTTTAAATGTTACCAGTAGGAAGTTTTACAACTGGGGGGCATGATATGGAAAAAAAACCCTATTATATCAACGCAGTATTCCTTACAGTACAGTAGAAACACACTGGGGGATTTATAATGTGACATGGCCTTAGATTAACTGTAGGAGAATGATGATTTTAATATATTACTGAAATACAGAAAAGCATTGGAAAGAAAAAAAAAATGTATAAATGCCCAGATTTCATTGTTTAAGATTTTTTATTTTACCAGCTTTTGTGAAACAGCACTGTCAGGGTTTAATTATTTAATTTAAGCAATTCAAATAAGACCTAAAACTTAAAAAAATAAATATAACTAATGCTTAATATAGGGTTAAATTTTGCACAACGCTGCTTATAAATTCAGACCTGAGGATATGTGTGTGGGGTCTGCTGCATTGATTATGGGTGTGATTTCCTGTATGTAAGTCGATTTTCTTTTCAGACGGACAATTCTAACCAGATGCTGCTGATCACAATCATTACAACCAACTGCACTGTCCACTGAGAGTGGTAATACCATCTATCATATTTTCCCACCACACACATGGCTCACAAGTGTTACTCACAAGTGTTCAGAAATTAAATCTCCCTATTATGCCTTGCTGGAACACGTGTTGCCTTTTCACAAGCACTCTAGACAATGTTTAACCTCATTCACAAGATAATACCTTACAACTTACACAGGTGTGGGACTTTCTAAGCCAAGTTATTTTCCATTAACCCAAAAGAGCCCACAGTGGCGTATGTGGCACAGACACATTAAAAAAATGTGGAAAGCACTTTGTCTTATCTTAAGATGCCCATAAGAGACATTTACTGAACATCCTTAGTGTATCACTACATTACAGTGTATGAATCTGAGTTTGTTATACTCACCTTATTTACAGAATGTAGGAATGCTTGCTTAGTTCTGGAGATTAAACTTTCTCCTATTAAAAGTGCATTTTAGCTTCTACAGCAGCTGTGTTCCAACCATTTAACCAAATAATTGCTTGAATAAATGTTATACATTCCATAGAACTAGTTCTGACCTAATTTCTAGAACAGCATGAACAATATTGAAAAAGAGGTCATGAAATTGCTATGTCATTTCTCTTACATCAAGATTTTAGGCTTAAAAATGGGTCTGAGCTCTTATGGGTTAAACATTCAGTGCTGCACACCAACGATATTAAGCATTCATGTCCACTGGAGGGAACAGAGGGTGTTACTATGATACTGGAGACTGCTGCTGTTGAGGAGTTAATGTATAAGAACACAACCGTGGCTGAATGAATGTGTACAAAACTGTGATGTCTTACTTGAGCAGTCGTCTCTGCACCTCTTCCCAGGCATCTTGTCTGCTGGAGTCCGTGTACATACGGAAGAGAATCCGCAGGCCACACGCCAGGCTGCTGGTCTCCTGTTTCAGCAGATTGGGTTTGGACTTCCCTTTGAAACCTGACAGACACAGACACAGAAAAAGATACTGCTTGTGAGGAGTAGCAGAAGATCCCTACTCTGATCAGACTCTTACAAAGACTTTCCATTACACAACACAATAGGATCTGAGCGGTATCTGAATCGCAGGCAACTACAAGTTAGGCGTGTTTTAAAAATTCATGCTCAGTGGACAGGAAGTGTACATTTTAGTGCCCACAATATATACTCACCGTACCAGTTTTAGAAAATTACCACACATTTGGGTCAGTTTTTAAAGGGCTCACATGATTAATAAGGACAATAGCTTTGATAGCAAAATCACAATGAAGCTTGAGCCTACATAAAATTAAAGTGACAATCTGTCAATCTGTCAAAGAGACCTCTGTCGTCAGAAAGTGTAATTGCACAGAGCATGTGGATGAGTTGTTTAATGCAGACTAATGTAAATAAATAACTGTGTGTGAAATTCTGTGTTTTTGAGTATAATAAAAATTCATCAAACTATCAAAACATATGGAGCAATATCTTATTTATTATAGCTAACAAACCTACCAGACCACTCTGCTTTTAGAATGAATATACAGCTCTGGACAAAAATAAGAGACCATTTAAAAATAGAGTTTCTTAGATTTTTTCCAAATTGAAAACCTCTGGAATATAATCAAGAGGAAGATGGATGATCACAAGCCATTAAATCAAGCTAAACTGCTTGAATTTTTGCACCAAGAGTGGCATTAAGTTATCCAAAAGCAGTGTGTAAGACTGGTGGAGGAGAACATGCCAAGATGCATGAAAACTGGGATTTAAAACCAGGGTTATTCCACCAAATATTGATTTCTGAACTCTTAAAACTTTATGAATATGAACTTGTTTTCTTTGTATTATTTGAGGTCTGAAAGCTCTGCATCTTTTTTGTTATTTTAGCCATTTCTTATTTTCTGCAAATAAATGCTCTAAATGACAATATTTTTATTAGGAATTTGGGAGAAATGTTTTCCGTAGTTTATAGAATAAAACAACAATATTCATTTTACTTAAAACATATACCTATAAATAGCAAAATCATTTTTTTCAGAGCTGTATATGGTGCAGCAGTAATGTCTGTGTCGGGGCACTAACAATTTCAATATTAAGAAAGAAAGAAAAAAAAAAAAACACACACACAGGGACTGCTGCTTTAAAGCTGCTATTTACTACCTCTCTCTCTCAGTTAAGAATTACAGTACCTGGCACTGAGCCACAAAACCAGCCCTGACGTCAAACTAAATGGTGTCAGGCTCCAGTCCTGGAAAGCCACAGCACTGCAGAGTTTAGACATCCTCATTAAATACACCCATCAGCTAATTAGCAGGGTCTTCACAAGGTGAATTCATAGTGTAAGAAATATCTCCACAGACTTCCCACACTGCCGGACACCACTAGCCTAAATCCATACGCATGTGATTAGACTGAGAGAGAATGCTGACCAGCCTTCCACAGGGCAGTCCTCTGCTCGTTGTTGGAGTTAAAGGCCTTGGCGAAGCGATGGGACTCCAGCAGGCAGTCCAACAGCTTGAACAGCTGCTCAGAGGTCAAGTAGCGGTACATTCCCTGGTCCTGAGTCTCCACCTGCACATCAGCGCCCAGAGCATCCCTCTGTATGACAAGAACACACACACATATACACTCTTCTATTAATAAAAGTATAGTCTATACAGGCATTTTGGTATGCATGGCATTTCAGTCCATGTTCATAGATAACAGTGAGTCATACGGTGTCAAACTCAACATAAGCCAATCTACAAGAGATAACTGAAAAACTCCACATGGTTAAAAGAAGCACTTTAAATTAAACCGTTCAGTAAAAATGTATCCAAGAATTTGTGATAAAAAGTAAAAAAGGTTTGCTTTATCATCATGAGTATGTAAATACCCTAATCCTTAGTTCTGCTTGTTAGGATACACAAAGCGACCATACATCTTTTCCAAACTGAGCACACACTTCAGCTAACTTTCTCCCTTGTTTTCTAATTAATTTTTTTTCCTAATTAAACAGATGTGGGACTTGACTGCATCTCTAAGTGACCAAATGCAGCATGATTTGACTGACATTAGAAATGCAGCAAAAGCAGCTTTTGTAGATTAAATCACTGAATAAAACAGAAGCATGTGTGTTTTATTGCAAAAACAACTAAAAAACGAATTATTCTTTACTGATCCTTTAAGTACTGGGTTACTAATTTGTATATACTAATGATTGCATAACACATGGACACAATTGTTGAATTCCAATCTGTTCCAGTCTATACAAATTAAGCCAAAATAGTCCTTTATGTTGTCCTTTAAAGTCCAGTAGAGACCAGAGGGACAATACTTAGACAAATCTTACAGGATTCAATGGTCTTAGACTGCCTTCATTGAGTTAACAACACAGTCTAAAAGAAAAAGTGCAGTTCATGTATTTTTTTACAAAACAATTTACATTTCCATCAAATTATAGTACCAAAAAGCAGCTACCACTGTTCAATTTATCCTGGAGCTGCTGTAAGAGTGTCAATACATAACAGTGATGATTTAAAGGAACAAAAATATGTTTTAAACAGTACTTTGACTTGGTTAAGACCAAAAAATAAAATAAGAGCATAAGATGAGACAGAGTACAAATACTACACTAATGCCAACTTCTCCAGCTAAAAGGTAATATCATCGCACTGGCAATTTTACTCTTTGTGTATTTGTGACTAAAACTAAACCTAAATGAATGTGAACTCAAAAGGAATCAAAGCAGGACTAGCACCTCCATACGGCACAACAGGAAATTGAGATGAAGTTAAAGTCCATTCACACAGAGTGCACATTTTTTGGAAGAAAAGCATACAATGTTTAACGTAATGGAACCTTAACACTGACTGTAAATGGGGCCAGACACTCTACAACTCTTAAAAATGTCCATTCTGTCAGTTTACTCGGTCAGTTTGCTTTTTTGCACCTTTTTCCTGCCTTTAATTTCCTCCTTCATTCAAGTGAGCGCTCATCAGAAAGAGAGAAGTTAGATTGCTGTATTTTTGTGGAACATGAACAGACACAGATGAACCCAGTCAAAACCCAGACAAAACTATAAAATAACTAGATAAAGGGCATTAGGTGTGCCATTCCCCAGCTGTTCAGTGCTGCTTTTGGATTATAATTTCTTCAAATTGCATTTTTTTTTCTTTTTCATTTGTTTTTCAGCGTGCAGATCAGAGTATTATACCTTCAGCTTCCGTTGCTGCCTTCATTCTCATTTGCTTGGTCCGCAGGCATGACAAAAGAACTCACAGTGCTGCTCACTGGAGCTCATCTCTGTTTGGTCAGCCTGATTTGAATGCATTGGACTCAAATTAAATAAAATTACACAGCATTGCAGTCTATCAGTTTCAGATTCAGTCTGAAAGTCATTAAAATAGCCGTGCTTGTTTTTAAAGTCTTTAAAGTTGACGTGGGTATTTTTCGTCCATAAAATCGGATATGGCGTGAAGGACCCTTTAGCCAGGCACGTTTCTTGTTTTGCTACCAGGGAAGAAGTCTTAACATCTTGGTATATTCTTTTAAGTAAAGAAGATTTAAAAAAAAAAGTTTATCTATCTGAACAGGTGCAGTGTAGTAAATGCAGGTCAGAATCAGAAGACGCATTGTTTTGTACTGTATACCTGTGCAGCTGCGAAATTCTCAGCATCCTCTTTTTTGCTGGTGGCCGGGAAGAAGACGATGTTGTCGATGGTCTGAATGAGCTCCAGTTGCACCACACACTTTATAAGCAACGCTGCAAACAGCCTCTGCTCCTGGGCTTCTGCTGGACACACATTCACACACATACATACAGTCACTAAACCATGACTCAGCCCGTCACGCCCCCACACTGTTTCAGTGCCATTTGACCACACACTGATGTGGAAACTGTGTCTTAAATTGAGTGCACAATGCAAAAACACCATGAGCACGATTTTCAAACATCTAAATTGCTCAACGGAGCTCAGATTAAAAACTGACGCTGAAGACTGGCTGCCCGCCAAGCACACAGTGTCTGCCGGCAGAGCCGTGCTGTTAACAAACAAAGGAGACTGCGGGTTCCAGCAGGGAGCGCTGAACTTGCCTGAAGCCACGCTGAACTGACTGTGCCTCCGGTTCTCTGCCAGCGCCTTCTCCATACTGCTGATGGACTGCTGATCCTCCGACCGAGAATGGATATCCACAGACTTCTGGGACACAGAATCCTACAGTCAACCAAAAGATAAAAAAACATGAATTTAGCACTTAATTCATTGTACATAAACCTATACAGTGCTATTGTGAGCATTGACAAGTGCATGTCCAAAATAAACATTTACATAAGTGCTCTTCAATAAACTGACATGCAACTGAACATGTTCACTAGGGGCCATGAAGACAATGCAAGCAATAACAAATGGTAAGATTTGTGTTTTAATACTGAAAAATGAATTATTTAGGTTAAATGTAAGCTTAACAGTTTAGTTTGTGCCGTGTTTGGCTCTCTTTCCGATCTCAAAACTACTAGACAGCCATTTAGCATTTGACCCACAGCTCAACATCTAGAGATGCTTAATGTTTCTACAAGCTATGCTTACTCATAGACCCTTCTCTGCATCTCAATGAAGACACACAGAAAAGTATAAATTAGCCATCAGAAACAATCCAGCAGTAAGAATAACTTAACAAATTAAATGTTTACATTTAACATTATGTAACTGACGGATAAACTCTTTATTGCCAAAATCACAATCTATAATTTCGGAGCATTTCTATTGATGCAACACAAATCAAAGAACTCCCAGATTCACATTATATCAAAAAGCAAAAAAAAAAAAAAAAAAAGAAATGTTGAGAAAATATTCTTATATTTAATTGAATGTTATTGGTGGGTAGTACTGGTTGGGTCACAATATGACAAATACCAACCAGATTAAAATTATTTCAAGATTTTTGTGTGACAGCAATGTTATATTAATGCCCAGATAAAAAAAAAAAAAAAATATATATATATATATATATATATATATATATATATATATATATATATATATATATGACCAGCAACAACAGCAAAAAAAAAATTAATATGACTAATTTCTGATTTGCTGCTCCTCAAAACAAGCAGAGAAATACCAATCCATCCAACAATTGTGTTGCAATTGAGTTTGCAAGTAGGTGAGTACATAAAACAGCTAATTAAGCTAACCGAATCCATTTAATTATGTGAACAAGAAACTATTACAATTACAGTTACTATGATGGTTAACTAGGTTCAGTCCAAAGAAGTAGGAGCCGTGTTCTTATTCAAACTGAACTACACCCGCCTAATGATCTTGTAAAGTGATCAAAAACAGTTTGTGCTTTTGTTTACAACAGAACTCTGAATTGCGCACCAGCTGTTTGTCTGAGTCCAGCTGGGTCATGTGATCTCCACTCCCACCAGCCGGTCTCCAAGTCAACAACCTGAGAGCAGAACAGAACAGAACAGACATAATGATGATTAATTCACCTTAAACATTAAAGCTCACCCAAACCAACACCCAAAAGCAGTGAGGAGAACATACACGTGTGGGATGGTGGTTTTGAAGATGTCCAGCATGCAGTTGCAGGTTTTGTCCCAGGTCTCCGGTGTGAACTTCTCTCCATTCAGGATGACCACGTTCTCCAGGCAGTTGGTTCCTGACCTGGCCAGCTGCTCATTATCTGCACAAAGTAGCAGCAGTAAAGGGAGTAGGAGACTGTGAATCTGAATTCAAAACAAATCCTAAATGAAATTCCCATGAAATATCTAATTTCAACAGAGAAACATTTACAAATTACACTCAAAAAGACATCGAACACTATGTGTATATTATTTGTATGCAGTACAAAATTCCACACTTAAGACTCTGTATATTTAGTATATTTCTGATTCATTTCAATCAATTTTAACATTATGAAATCAGTGCTTTTTAATCGACTCTTTCAAACTGATGTAATAAGAAGCATGAATGCAATTTATCATTATGTGTGATTGAGAGAGTGTAAACTGAGAATGCAATTAATGATTATATTCATTAAATCACTGCTTAAATATTATGTATGTTTTTATAGTATAAATACTATGAATACTATAAGACGAAAACTATTTTCAAACTAATAGAAATTCTTTGATTTCTCTCCTTATGTCACAGACATAATTAAGAATTTGTAAAACCTGAGTGGATAAAAATCAGATTCTTACCTTGCTGCACACACCAGTAGAGCTGAGAGAGAATGTCATCCAGCAGAACATCACTCAGAGACTCAAAGTATTGCGTGAAGACGTCACAAATGGCATAAAGCGCATGATTACAAGTAGTGGTCATCCACTCCGCTTTCTGCAACAAATAAAAACACACAAACATACACACATTTTATATATATTTATATATCATTTTACACACACACTCCAATAAAAAATATTGTCATTTAGAGCATTTATTTGCATAAAATGAGAAATTATCAAATTAACCTTTCAAATTAGAGTGGCATAAGGTCACCCAAAAGCAATGTGAAAGACTGGTGGAGAGCATGCCGAGACACATGAAAGCTGTGATTAAAAATCTAGGTTATTATATCAATTATTGATTTTGAACTCTTCCTTAGATAAAACTTAAATATTGTTGTTCTAAATGAATATGAATTTATTTTCTTTGCATTATTAGAGGTTTGAAAGTTCTGCGTCTTTTTTTGTTATTTCAGCCATTTCTCATTTTCTATATGTATATAAAGGCACTCTAGTAAATAATAACTAATATACTTACCTCAGTTTGTTGCTCCGGCAGCTTCATGTTGTCGAAAATTCTAAAGACGATGCGGAACAAGTCCTGCCACCAGTGCTTTTCATATGTATGACCGTAAGTCTTCATTACTTCAAACATTACTGTCAAACCCCTGAGGAATACACACACACGCAAACACACACAGTGAGGCCTTTAACCACTCATTCGCTACTGCTGGGCTTCCCTTTAAATCTATTAGTGTGTTGTTTCAGATTTAATCAATAACACAGCGTGGCTTCTTTCCTTTCCAAGAATTTAAGCTGGCCTGTTGTTTACTGGCTCTTCAACAACACTGAATTTAAAGTTGCTGTTAGAGTTAAGTCTTGTATACTAATTTGCAGTTTCGGTTAATGACTAGGCCACTCCTAAAATTCATGTTTAATCATGATTACATTTTGTTTTATGACAAAGGAGTACGAGTACAATAATGTGAGTGACTTGACAGCCAGTATTACTGTCAGTATCTGTGTAATTTCTCCATGTTAACCCAGATAGCCAGACTATAATGACACACTGCGGATTCATACTGAATTAAAGTAATGTAATTACAGTATCTCCCCAGACAAATCTAATCTAGCTCCAGCAGAGCTTTAGTATATAGTGGCTGCACTGACCTGGTTCTGACATCCAGCTTGCACCTGTTGATGATGCAGGAGAGCTCGAATAGGATGGGGAACCAGCCTCGGACCCACACCCGGTCCTCAGGGGCTACATTCATGTCATCACTCGTGTAGTCTTTAAAGGCCTGCCATTAGAGTATAAAACCTCTCATGATTTAATAGAGCAATGGTACATTTCTGCACAATTAAATAATTATATACAATTAAATAACACAACATATTCTGTTGTTTTGGCATATTTATAAATGAGTGGGACTTTTTCCTATTAATCCCACAACCATCAAGTCTTTGACCCTTTGGGATCACTTCTCTAATCCTCACTTAGCACATGCATAAACCATGCAACTATATAATCCATTTATGACTACCAGAACCAAAACTCAGCAAAATTCCAGCCTTGGAGAGAGAGAGAAAGAGAGAGAGAGAAGAATCTGTGTTCCAGATTTTGTTCTCATTGCATCTCTAAATCCATTTCTATATACATTCTATTTTTCTCATGGTCCAAAAAATAATTGCAAAAATTGTTGCATTCAGAAGAAAGTGTGCTCTTCTGCTGTTCTGATCAGAAGGAAGATAAAAGGTTAGCACGAACAATAAAATAGTATAAAATTTACACTGATGTGGGCAAGACTTGGTCATATTTATTGAGCTACACATACAGAGATAGTGTTTAAAGCATGTGTAACGCATCAAGTTGTAGAGGTTCCTAATGGTGTTCTGCAGTAATCACATGAAGGTTTTTTCACATGAAGGATTTTTTACACAGTTTCTGCAGATTTTGATGTAATGGTAAAGTGTTGTTAGTACCGTATTTTTCGGACTATAAGGCGCACCGTATTATAAGGCGCACGATGAGTGAACGGTCTATTTTTAGTGTTAGTCCATACACAAGGCGCACTGGATTATAAGGCGCACTAAATGAAACTTTATTTGTATCAGTAACAATAACTCTGAGCAATAAATCCTTCACAATATCTGTGAAAAATAACATCTCTGAGCAATAAATCAACAAGCACAGCAAGTAACTTACGTATTACTCCGCGACGCTCCTGACAACGGTAGCCGCAACGCTCCGACAGACCATAATATTATGTTGAAGCACAGCAAGTACGTATTACTCCGCGACGCTCCTGACAACGGTAGCCGCAACGCTCCGACAGACCATAATATTATGTTGAAGCACAGCAAGTACGTATTACTCCGCGAGGCTCCTGACAACGGTAGCCGCAACGCTCCGACAGACCATAATATTATGTTGAAGCACAGCAAGTACGTATTACTCCGCGAGGCTCCTGACAACGGTAGCCGCAACGCTCCGACAGACCATAATATTATGTTGAAGCACAGCAAGTACGTATTACTCCGCGACGCTCCTGACAACGGTAGCCGCAACGCTCCGACAGACCATAATATTATGTTGAAGCACAGCAAGTACGTATTACTCCGCGACGCTCCTGACAACGGTAGCCGCAACGCTCCGACAGACCATAATATTATGTTGAAGCACAGCAAGTACGTATTACTCCGCGACGCTCCTGACAACGGTAGCCGCAACGCTCCGACAGACCATAATATTATGTTGAAGCACAGCAAGTACGTATTACTCCGCGAGGCTCCTGACAACGGTAGCCGCAACGCTCCGACAGACCATAATATTATGTTGAAGCACAGCAAGTACGTATTACTCCGCGACGCTCCTGACAACGGTAGCCGCAACGCTCCGACAGACCATAATATTATGTTGAAGCACAGCAAGTACCGCATTACTCCGCGAGGCTTCTGACTATAATAGCGTGTTGTGCCGAATTCGGTGAATAAAACGGTTTTAAAACAGAGATAAAGATTGGATAAGTTTCATTTCTGGATGAAGTGATTTCCAGCGCTGTTTGGATATAACTGTGGATTACAGGAGACTGGATTGATGGATTCTCTTTAGTCTGGACGCGTTTTGAAGGTAGGACCTGTGGCTGAGCGCGGGTGTGTGTTCGGGGGGTGGCGGCAGTGACCGGAGGTTACCCCAGGACAAAAGGAGAGCCTTTTATTACTGGAAACATGCGCTCTGACGCAGCTCTAATTCATGAAACATACATCCTACAGTAAAAGCACAGTTCTGGAATCCGGAGAGCCAGACGGTTCGAATGGTGTATGACATGACCGCATTCGATGAAATATGGACGAACGATAAACGCAAATATGAGAGTTATGAATTATTAAAATCATAACCAAGGCATATTTCGCCCTAAATGTTTATTTTCTGAAAGGATATTCCGCTAAATAGGCTAAATAGCTCAAAAGCAGAGATTCTATGCGTTAAAAAGGTATATTGGATGTCTATATTGAACCTGTAACTGTTCATAACTATTCAGAAACACAGCCAGTTATGAAATATTAAATATTTCTGGCCCGCCGGTGGGCCAGCGCGTGTTAAGAGGTTAACTTTACTTAGAAGTGGGCGCTAAAAAGAAACAGTTTGTGCTATTAACCCAGAACGGGTGGAAAGGAAAGTTTACCGGCACCTTGTTCTGGCCACGGAGCTACAGTGGAAACTAGCTACCCTGAGCCACAGCCGAGAGGCAGTACGGCAGTCAAAGGTAACCGCGCGCTAGCCCAAGAGGGGGATCTTTTTCTGGCGTGGGTGAGGAATTCTGCACAACAGAGCGCCGTGTACCACATAAAAATCGAGGTCAGTAAACACAAGCAAAATCCATACACAAGGCGCACTGCATTATAAGGCGCAATGACGATTTTTGGGAAAAAATAAGTATTTTAAGTGCGCCTTATAGCCCGAAAAATACGGTACATCAAAGGCATCCCACACATTTTTAATCCGGGATTGGATGCTTAAAAAAATGTCACTGGCATTGTATTGAACAATATGAAAATACACAAAAATGACACCTCAAGCATGCGACAACAAACTGTTAATTTTACCCGTGGCGCCTCCACACACAAGTTTGTTGGTCTTCTTCTCAGAGACAAAAGTTGGACTTGTCACTGAAGATGACCCACTGCCAGTCTGAGTCATTAACAGTCTGTCCGGGATGTTTACCAGCCAAAGATACTACTTTCTGACAAAGAGTGTATACTTACATATTATTCCAGATTCCAAAAAATAATAAAGAAATAAAAATGTTCATGTTTAGGATAAAGGGCTTTTTTTTTTTTACTAGGGCACTGTACATGCAACACCTTGAAGCCAACATAAGAACATACAAAATAAAACAGTGCTTTATGCTGTTTTGAGTGAATGGCTAGACTTTAACACCTTGAAATCATACTCATTGTCAATGAAAATGTCACTGTGTTTAGAACTCAAGACTGTTTTGTCATCCAACAGCAGACTAAAGTTCTCCACTTTTAATGGGCACTGACCTGTGGCCTGTCAGAGACGTATTTGGCACAGTGGCGGATCAGACGGATGGCCTCCATGCTGGTGTCGGGGAAAGAAGCATTACAGGCAAACTCTGACAGACACTTGACGGCATCCTGGAAGGAGTCTATGGTGGCGGGGAAGTGCTTCTCGAATACATTCGCTGAAAGACAGGACAGACATTGAGCAACTGTTACCCGACAGCTTCAACATGACACTTTAATACTGACAACCACAACGGGTTAAGCCTGACGCAGTGTGGATGGTACAATGTAGCAGAACTTCCAGGAAGCAGACAGCAGCAGTTTGATTCCACAGCAAGAACATCCTGCCACAAATGCCAACCTCGATAAAATACTCAAGAAACAGTGTGTGTCTGTGGTTGTTGTTTTACTGAGCCTAATTCTAAAGCCTTAAACTGTTTTTTTTTTATCATCAGAATTGGGAATTCTTGATCTTGGGCTCCCTTTGAAGTGGAATTCATGTAAATTGAGACAATTTTACAGGACAGCTGTACACATGCATTTCTGGACAATGCACTGGTCATCTGAAATGAAAGAAACATGCAAACTGAGGTGGTAGAGTAATATTACAGAAGTTGAAACAAATATGCCATGCTAAAAACACTGCACAATGCTGCTTTTAGGTGAAAAAGAAACAAAAAAAAATCAGTGGCACTTACTGACGATATGTCCAGTGGTTTGAAAGGCAAGCTCCACGATGCTCTCGTCCTGATCGGAGGCAGCCAGGTGGAACACAGAGAAGATGTTCTTCCAGCCTGAGCGGATATTTCCCGCCTGTGAGTTCACCATCTGAGCTATACAGCGGACCACCATGTCCCTGATGGTTGGGGACCTGTTTTGGGTCAAACAGAAACATGTCAATAAACCACACAAACACACAGGCATACACAGGCACACACTCACTCGTAAAACCGAACACATACAGACAGGCTTGTTTTCCCCCAGACCAAAGTTAGCGTCTAATCACTCTCAACACTTGTCTGTGTGTGCTCATGTGTGCTTGAGGCCAAAATGGTTGCTGACTGGCTACGCTTAATAACCACCGCACACTGTAGGGTGTGTGAATGTGTCCTCAGACACACTCTCTACACAGCTGCTCACAGACACATTAGGTCATTTGAACAGCTACAGTAAAATTCTGCAGCTTTCTGCCATTTGGGTAAAGAATGTGAGGAAAAACACAATGTAATATGTGAAAGTGACATTATGATAGAAACGTTACCACATCATCTTGCTTTAGAGCACAACAAACAGATCTGCTCTCCATGTGGCTACTGAAGCTAAAAAAGCAAGTATGCTGAAAACACCAATGACCAGACTATTGCAGGATATACAATACAAAGCTAGTGGTGTCACATGGTTTAATGAATCATGTAAAATACATATGTACAGAGATTTATGTCCAACTAAAACTGGGGCTGTTACTAAAGTTCTTTGAGGAATGCCACAGATTTTGTGGCATTTTGTGTCCATAAAGAGCCCAATCATGCATATTTTCCTTACAAAACTGTATCTCTATAGGACCATAACAGTTCATTATAGAACCAAAATGTGTGCCATCACCACTTACACAATTAGTATGTAATTCCCCCCTAATGGACATATATAAACCCAGGTTTTCAGGTAGGGAATCAAAAACTTGTTTATTCTTTAATAATTAATTGATCCTTATTAATCAACATTTTAAAGCAATGTCTAAAAGTGATATGAGCTTATAATACAATTATAGAAATGTAGATGATGGGCAGATTTGGTTATATCACAGAAGAAACCGCCTTTTTAGAGTTTTCCTTTCCATATAAGTTGACTGTCTATATCTGTATTAAAATAATTATGATTATTCAGGGTCTATGATTCACTGAAATCAGCGCTATACTCCCATCATTCTTTTAACTACTTAATTGAGCTTTTCTCCTTAATTTCACAGGGTCTCTGACTCCAGCCTCTTTATTCAGTGAGTGAGTTTAAATTTAACTGAGCTTTCTGTTGCCTCATTCATGCATTTTGGATCTACTACCATCTTACAGTGGAGGAGGTGCAGCAGAAGCAGAGCAGAAGAAGCATGGTTTTTTTTTTGGACTTTTTTTTTTAGTTAGTTAGTCTACTTTAGTATAGGGGCCTATATTTAGATGTGAAGTGGAGTGTGTGAATTTTGGGAGAAGTTTTGGTTAATTTATCAGCTCACTATTTATAAAAGGCAGGATGTGTGAGTGCATACTACATAAAAAAATGATGCTAAAAATCATTAGTAGTAAAGTCAAATGTCAAATGTTTTCTAAAAACAATCATGACATCTGTATTTTTTTAAATAATTAAACTAATACCAATTTTTAACAGGCTCAGGGAATTACTATAGGATAAGTATATTAAACACCACGCAAAGTTTTACCAGTGGGGGGAGAAAGCTAAGAACAGCTGGTGCTTTCGCATTTCGAGTTTTAAGAGGTTCAAGGCCCACAGACACTCTAAAAGACACTTCACTTTATTCCAAACCCCCGTTCCCACCATTAAACTGAAACATGTTTTATTCAGCCGACACCACGGAGAGGATCAGGCATTAATAGTAAAGGTGTTCACCTGTTCTTTTTCATGATGTGCTCAAATGGCCTCAAGAAGTCCTTCTGAAACCTGAAATTGGCCAGCTCTCCTTTCTCTAAAAATTTCATGGATAGCTGCCTGAGCGAGTCCACGGCGAAGATAGCGACATCCTCATTGGGATTACAGCCGACCTGAGTGCAACAGGGCGAGAGAAGGAGCGAGAGCGAGAGAGAGAGAAAGAGAGGGAGAGAGAGAGAGAGAGAGTAAGAGAGAGAGTAAGATGGACATTTTGCTACTTTGCTTCCCTTATTACTTATTACCCATAAAGGCACTCTCAAGACTAACCTCTCTTCATTTTGAGATGTCAAACTGACAGTGTTTTACACATGAATTTCTGATAACTTCCACTTTAAATCACTCTAAGCCTGGTTTGTACTCACTTTGTTGAAATGATCTCCTATCACCTCCCAGATCCTGGACCACTGGAGCCTGATGCGGCCCATGTTGTAGTAGGAGATCTCCACAATCTTTTGCAAGCTGAACATACGAGGATGTGTCGGGGAGGCGAGCTCATCCATTGATACGGCACACAGCCAACGAACAAAATCAACTGCAAATTAAAAACACAAAATAAGAGTTAAAAAATATTTTTTAAAAAAGATAACTAAAAAGTACAATAAAATCTTAAATAAACATCAATTCTGTATAGAAATACATGCATATATATGCATTACATGTATAGATTTTTTTACATAGATTATTCTATAGACTATTCTATTTATTTGTTCTATTTCCATTTTGTATGTTCACACATTTAAAAAGGAAGCTTTAACCCTTTCAGGCCCTGCATCCATTTCAATAGACATAAAGTATTTTCTTTACTTTTAAATGTTTTGTTGCCCCCGCCCACTACACTGGAAAAACAGTAGTACTAGAGCCATTGAGGCAAAGTAACAGCTAATTTTTACTAATTTTCTGTGATTTAGAACACGTTTTAATCATGTTTTTTTTTTTTTTTTTTTACTGTTTAGGAATGTTTTACGAAATAAAAAGGTCAATATGACATAAAACAAATAATATTACACACAGGCTTCCAATGCAATAGAAAAAAAACTTAAATGTTTTAGTTAACTGGATTTATTTAATCTATATATTTTATATTAGAATATTAGTTTTCCTTTTTGTGCATTCCTACATTACGTTTTTCCATCACTGGAGATAATTCACGGCTGAAAGGGTTAAAACGAGCTTTTCTGACAATTGAAAATGATTATAAACTGCTTGATCATAGCAGTATGTGATATGTCATGATACGCACCGATGGCATTTCCATCCAATCTAGTGGATCCTGTGAAAATCCTACAATAATAAGGAAAGTCATATTACTATCAGCACACCCCAGATATACACTTATTAAAATTAGATACCAATGCAAGTCAACCAATACTGTACCTGTCCACAGCAACCACCACACTCTGAGAGCTAGTCTCGCCGATGGATTCTTGTATGCTGGCAATCTGTTTCCGATCTACAGTCCCCCCAACTGAGGCATAAAATGCAGAACAGAAGGGTGAACATATGTGGTGAAATTACGCTGTATTACATTCACATAAATGTCTTGGCATTTAAACATATCCATTATTTGGTAGCATTATGCCAAGCGAACAGATGCCACAAAATTAGGGTGTAACTTTCTGAGAACCTCTGAAATCTCACTTTTTTTCATGATTTGATTAGATCATTTTGGTACAATATAGAGGTATTTAGAAAAAGAATATGAGCCATTTGTTTCACTGTGATTGGTAAAAACGCTTTAAAGAAAAAATGTATATTTGTGTTTGATTTATTAGCTTAAAAATATCCATCATAAATTAATGCTTTATCTCAATTTAAAATATGAAGCATTAAAGCAATAATCACTACTACAGATTGACATGGTTAAAAAAAAAACAAAGTATACACATTCATACTGACCAATGCCAAGATACTCGTCTGATGTCTGCTCTTTGGTGCTAGTGATGAAGCCCTCTTTACCTCGAACAGTGCCAGATATGTAGCGAGCCTTCACCCCTGTTCCTATGAGTTGGGCCAGCTCAAGCTGACTAATGCACTTCAGAATCTAAATATACACAAAAACAAAAAAAAAATGTCAATTAGAAAAATGTATAACTCTGTATTCATAATTCATCTTCAATTGTAGTAAGTGTTAGGTATATTTACTCAATTAATTGCTTAAGGAATTGTAAAGTGTTAAGGGTACCATGTGCGGCATAAGGGATTCAGTCAGTGTAATTTAGAAGTAGGAAATTATGCTCAGAAGCAGCTAGTTGTGGATGTTGTTGTCAGGCATAGATTTAATCTATTGGTAGAGTTTTGAACAGAGAAAGGAAGTTGTGGTCTGAGTCAGAAACAATAGTGGTCTAGTTATCAAGTCAGAAGTTGAAGTTGTCAAATACATCAAGTCACAGGCGCGTAGATGTGATCAGAAGTGGATGTTGTCTATGTACCGGTAACTTGCTGTGGGAAAGGCTCACCTCATGCCAGGAGTTTCCTAGATAGTTCCCGTCAGTGTGAGCCACTGTGATGAGGGTCTTGATAGTGTCAATGTTCTTCTGCTTCATCTCAGTGATGCCCGAGCTAGCTGTGAGCAAAGTGAAGCGAGCCAGGGCCTGAACATATGCATCTCGCTCCAGCTGGAACCAAACACAAAACAACACAACACAATTTAGCACAATAATCTAAAATAATAATAATAATACTACAACATGTTACTTAATGCATACAACTCCAGCGAGCTTGCTATAGGTACATATTAGTTTTTACTACATAGAGTAAAAAAAAAAAAAGAGAGATGCTTAAAAAAATGCAGTATTATGTCAAATATATTTATTTTGTATAATGAAAACAAAAGTTTTCATTTAAACTAAGCAAAAATACACAAGAGGGAGTGCTTTACTGTAATACTGGCCGTGCTGTGGTCATAGAGCAGCACAGCGGTGCCAATATTATAGCACAAACCTTGATTATAACAGTTCCATTATCGTTGTTTAATGAAAGATTTTAAGTTAAAAAGGAGGAGAAAATAAGATCTGTATGGTTATAAACACCCCACGAGTTAAAATAGTTCCATTGCTGCTGTGTTTGGCTTGTAAGCGTTGGATTGTTGCTAGGTTTACATGTATGTGGTGAAGTAATACATAGAGAGCTTCGGTTACAGTGCATTACCAGCTGATAACGGCACTCATACAACGCCTCTTAGCCAATCACAATGCAGGGCCGGAAGTAACTGTGGTTTAATAGTCAATAATAGTAGCTGTAAACAGGGACAGGTCCTTAGCATTTGTCAGTCAAATTGTCGCTAATTCTAGTAATATTTTAAAATCACAAAGATTGTGAGTAAAGATGATGTTCTTTGAGGATGTTAAAAAAGCTTTATTATACTGGAACTGATATTTTACTTTTTTAAAACCAGTAAATACAGTAACTAGTAACTAGTAAACTACAATATTTAATAATAGGCAACTTAATAATTTGGAGCTAAACAATTTGTAAGTTGTTGATAAAATGTTCCGTATCATTCTTATTTTGCTTTATTAAGAAAAAAATAATAATTATTATTAAAAAAATAATAATTATGTCAGTATTAATGGATTATTAGACTCTCTTATTATCTGAATAGCAGTGGTAACTCACAGCCCATACAATATGCCCAAAAGACAGCCCATGGCAATATGCTCATGGTACAAACCTGGATGTATTTTGATGAGTATAAGTTACATTGTGGGCACCCTATTTACACCTTCCAGCTTGCGTGTTTGACTTCACTTCACACAGCTCTGTTCACTTCTGTAACACCCTATGGTAGCTTTCTAACTATGAAAGCCATTAAAGCACATTAAGTGTCAATAAATGACAGGATGTTTAATACGACACGACAGAGGACCTTAACAGTGTTGTTCCTGCACACAAAAACTGCCCTTTAGAAAAACACCAGCATTAATGCGGGTAAAAAAAAAAAGAAAGAGGAAAACTGTCAACAAATGGTGAAAAGGTCACCCTTGGGAGGTGGGATATCAGGCTTGTACCTGAATGGTGAAGATACAGGCTATTCTGATGGCACAGCGGATGCCCTCCAGGCAAAGAGAGGCCACCTCAGTGTCATCGCAGTCCTGCAGGCCCACGCTGAAGGCTGCTAGGAACGGCGTCCAGGCCAGCTGTGGAAGAAAGGTCACGTGTTAGTTATGCAAACTCAGGAAACTGAACAGTGCTCTGCAAGCTAGACAGTGCAGGGTAATATATCATCATCCATTAAGACATGTAAGCAAATGAATGTGTGTGTTTGTGTGTGTGTGTGTGTGTTTGCACCTTAAACATTGGCCTGACATGCTCCAGGTGAGTGGCGCTGGTAAACGGAGCTTGAACGTGGCTGACTGCCTCCATTAGAGCCTTTGCTGTCTTCGCCATCTGCTCCATTTCCACATTATAGAGCAGCCGCCGTTGCTTCTCACTGGCCACACCTGACCCAAGAAAAACACACACAAAGCATACAATCTCAGACTAATCACCCAAACCGAAAAGAGGCAGATATATGCACATTCCTGAAAATCTTAACTTTTGTCTGAATGTTTCCTACATAGGGAAGCAATGTAAGAGTGACTTGCAAGGCTATTTGTATTACAGGGATGGGCCAATGTAGTGTTAGGAGTCTAGCCCAAGGACTCTTATTGGTGTAGCGCAGCACCCAGTCACCCAGACCAGGAATTGAACCCTAGTCTCCCACATGATGTGGTAGCTCACTGGCATGGGGTGGTGTTATCCACTGTGCCACACCAACCACACACGCTTATATTCAGTTAGAGGAGTATTCAAAGAGAAAAAGAGTTTATTTAAAACTTGGTAAAGGAAATCGTCAGAAAATTTGAGAGAATTTAAGAGAATTTCATAACTACAGTAATTATTGCAATCAGCATAATAACTGTAACATAACGGAACAATTCTAAGGAGTGCTGCTTTAAGAATATCATCTACATCAGTTCTATTGAATATCAGAAAGTTTTTTTATACATAATATAGATAGATGTTGCTTTATAAATATGTTATTAATATTTCCATGTATGTAGGTCCCTAAATGAAAGTGTCATCCACTGAACACTGAACATTAAGAACAATAATCTTGCTTTGCAGGACTGTTTTTTTTTTTTCACATTTACTATGACACTATTAGAATATGAGTGTGCTTAATTATGCAGCCCAAGTCCATGAATAATGGGAAAGCTGTGACAGGAGGTCTGAACTGAAGAACAGCAGCCATTTCCGTGCTGTTTACAAAGTCAAATCTTAAACCGTGATGTTAATGATTTGAGAAAGATTTCATCACATCTTCAAGTGGGTAATCTGTGATAATAATGGGTGTAAAATCATGTTTGACGCCCTCATTTCGATGTTGTGATGAGTGCTAAATTTTAATCATAGCAGAGAGCACAAAACTACTCACTCTGTTTATTTGATTTGAGTGTTAATTCTTTCGTCTCCTTCATGGATATCTTCTTCCCAGCGATTTCATCATAGATGGCTGACAGATACTCTTCCGGCAAATCTTTGCTATCATTGATGCCTCTGTTCATCTTGATGTATTGCTCCTTTGTCATTTTATTCTTCACCTATAAAAAGCAAAGAGAGAAAAACAACAGGATTCATATTCCTCACTTTTTTTTTTATCTCTGCGGGATGAATATATAATAAAAAATATTCATTTTGTTGCTGTTTTTTTTTTTTTTCATTTAATGTGTGTGTTCAATATCATCAAGAACATTGTTCCAATATTGTTATTATTATAATACCCTGGCATATTGTGATATAATTTTAGGACCACCCTAATGCTCAGCCCAGGTGTCTGTATTCAAAAGGCATGTTTTTTGAGCTATTCCACTGAAATTACTCATTTAAAACCTTCAGCCTTCACATTAGGAGACCCAGACTAGGATGTATTAACTGTCTGTTAAATCGAAAACCACATCTATGAAAGGAAACAGGTCACACGAAAGTTCAGCACGAAAAGACTAACATGACTAACAAAAAATGACTCCCTCACCTGTGGACTATGGAGGTCTGTGGTCAGCATGATGATTGAATAAGCAAGGACATATGCCGTATCTGCACTGGCGAACAGTGTTTGCCTACGGGGGAAAAAACGAACAGGTCAAAAACACGGATTCACAGATTCTGCTGTATGCTTACTGCATTTATTATACTTCATTAAACTCCACTGAGCTCAGAAAAAAAAACCGACTCACCCTTGGTTGCACTCTAAATATCTAGCAGCAAATTTTTCCATCAGGCGATCGATTTTCTGGGCTTCTCCAGGGAGCCGGAAGCCCTCCAGGAACATCCGCAGGGCTGATACGAAGTCTTTGCCCTGGAAATCCATTTGGTCCACATAGGCATACATCACTTCTTTGTTGAAGCGATCGTTGTCTCCCAGAAACTCTCCTGCTTGACTCTGTAAACCAGAAGTTGAACTGGTTTTTATGCACTGAATGTGTGAAAGACTTCACTTTGAACACACATTGTCCTTTGTGAACTATGGTCAAAAACCAGTTGAATTTCCCCCAAAAAAGTCATCATCAATGCAAAACATGAAAAGGGAAAATGGACCTGTTAAACTTTTAACAGATAAAAATGGGGATTGAATCAGTTGTGTGTTTGTGTACAGTATAAACAGAAGTAATCCACCTTCTGCTCACATTGCTAAATACAACAATAAAGGCTAGGAATTAACGTGTCAGAGTCTCCAGATGAATCCTGTTACCACTGACAGCACTAATATAAATATCTGTATCCATCCATCCATCCATCCATCTCTATAGCTATCAATCCCTATATCTATCAATCCCTATATCCCTAGGGATTGATAGATATAGGGATTGATCAATCCTAATATCTACCAATCCCTATATCCATAAATCCCTATTTCTATCAATCCTTACATCTATCAATCATTACATCTATCAATCCTTACATCTATCAGTCCTTATAATTACCAATCCCTATATCTATCAATCTCTATATCTATCAATCCTTATTTCCATCCATGTATTCATATGCCATCTATCCATCTACCTATCCCTCTACCCATCCATCTATCCATCCTTATATCTATCCCTATATCCATATATCCATCCATCCACACACACACAGACAGGTAGATGGATAGACAGATAAATAGATTTTTAGATTTAAGTGAGTGTGTCTTTCCAATTTATTACTTTCCTATTATAGCTTTTTCCTTCCAAGCCTGATATTGATTTCCAGTGTCTACTGCTACAGTGAAACTGCAGAATCAGTATTACCAGACACGACAGGCAGAATTAGCAGCAACACTTCCTTTCAGCTGACTTTTAAACCCAAGCAGTCTGAATTCAAACCCTTGTCTCTATTTATCAAGCATAAAACACGAAAACGTTCCCTCCTTTGATGAGCATAATGCAATAAACGCCCATCTTGGCGGGTCCTCTCGAGTCTTTTCAGCAGGCAGCAGGCTTGGCGTTGAGGAGCTCTCTTTTTCAGAACAGATGTTATGAGAGTTCTTTCACACACATGCTTGCGTCCCAGCAGCATGGAGAGGTCCTTAAGGCCCACTAGTGATGAGGCCCGCCTAACAAGTGCACGGCTGCTGAAAACAACACTAACACTCGCCCAAAATCTTTCTGGAGAGGAAGTTTGGAAACACTTGTGCTCCTTCTCTGGTCTCACAGAACATTTGGGAGACTATTTGGGGACTGTGGCTGTGCTTCATGTTTATTTAGATGATAAGTCATTATTAGCATCAGTGTGTACACGCTTTACCTTTATCACATTTTTTATTTAATCATTTTGCCACTTTTTTTATTTAATTTCAGTGTTTGCTCTCCAAAAAAAATCTGTCCCAATATTCAAATCACTCCAAGCATATTCAAATATACTGATGTCTGAACTGGACTGGAGTAGTCAGTCTATTGTTCTAAGAACAGCAGCACCTTCAGTCATTAATTTAATTCAGCTCTACATGCTTTCAAACGTACGAAATAAACACAAACATCTGTAGACTGGTTCAGATCTAAAGTAAGAGCAGAATTTGATGATGTTTTCCTCTCTCTCTCAAAGATAAAAGCTTTAATTGCTGCTCACCTGATTGTGAGTAAAAGCTTTTTGCTGGCCCACATGGTAGTAAGTGGTCCCGTGTTTTGTGCATCATTTAAAATCTATTTTTTTTTTTTTATGTAAGTGAATTATCTTAAATTTACCATTTCATCTTATCTTCTGAAATTTCATCAGAAAAAAAGAAACGTAATAAATGTGGAGTAAATGAATAATTGTTGGTGCCTGACTTTGTGCACAGCATGCAAATGGCTTACCGAATCTAGTCTTTCTTCTTGATGTAAAAATTGGGCGATGTCCTCGGGGGTGGTTCCCAGCATGCCTTGTTCTTGCAGGTACTGAATGCCCCTCTTTGGTTTTTTGTTGAACCTTTAACAGAAGCACATGGGCTTGTAAGTAAGCAGAGAATATATATAATAGAAACTTTAAACAAATAATTACTGATATACACTGATATAATTATAAACCGTTAAACTATTTTTAAACTAAACTAAAAATCTGTGATTTTTTTTTTAGGTGCAGTATCAAAGCTCATTTCTGAAGTGATTTCTGTAAGTAAACACCATGCAATATGTAATTTGTGTTTTATATTTAATAATGGTAACAAACTAGAACGTTTTTCCTGCTTGGGTGCCATACGAGTAGGTTTGTGCTCAAAAGTATTATCAAATAAGCACATAAAATGTCCAAAACGAATCATTGTAAGCAAGGACATCGCTTCCTGTGTTCTACATTTTTAACTCTCATCAGAAAATATTTTTTTACAGTCACCATCAGACTCAGAATCTCTCATATATATATATAGAACAACGTAGATAAAACAGAAGTCATCAGTATTTAACACACTGCTATTTGACAGTCTATAGGAAAACAGTTCACTCACAGCCCATTACTGACACACACGTCAGTTAGTGACACTTACAGGTCAATGCCCTGCTCGATGATCTCCTTCTGCTGTTTGAGCACCTCAAACTGCTCAGGGTTGTCTGTGCCGGACATCTGCGTGCTGTAGCTGCCGATGCCGGAGGAGGCGGTGGAGTCCAGAGAGTTAATGCTGCCATAGCGGTTAATGGTCTCTGGGTGCTTGGACTCATTCGACTCCTGTTCTGAAGGCTTCTCCTGGCCTGAAGGGAAAACGAGGAGAGCAAGACAAAAAGAGAGTGAGTGCGCAAGCAAGAGAGACAGAGACAGGGCAAGAAAGCGAGCAAGAAAAGAGAAAAAATGGAGAGCACAAGAGGGGAAAGAATGTAGTGCCAGAGAAAAACAGGCAGAAAGACAGGAAGGTAGAGAGAAAACATACCTGCGACACCTGTAAGGAAACAGGTGTGAAAATAGGGAGAGCAAAAGCAAGAGGAAAGAGAGATTGAGAGATAAAGCAAGAGTGAGAGAGCAAAGGTGAGATTAGGAGAGAAAGAGAAAATGAGAGGAAAAGAGTAGGAGAGTGAGAGAGAGAGCAAAAGTGAGCATAGAAAAGAAATAAAAAATGAGAGCAAAAGAGAAGAGAAGAGAGAGAGTAAGCGTAAAAGTGGGAGTAGGAGAGAAAGAGAAAATGAGAGCAAATGTAAGCAGGAGAGAGATAGCAAAAGAGAGAGTAGAAGAGAAAGAAAATGAGAGCAAAAGAGTAGAAGAGAGTGAGAAAGAGAGAGCAAAAGTGAGAGTAAAAGACAGAGAAATTGAGAGAGAGAGAGAGAGAGAGAGAGAGAGGGAGAGGGAGAGAGAAAGATTGAGATGAATACATCTTGTAAAACTCCAGAGCCCAGCGGTGCGAGCAGTGGAGACAGTATGATTCATTAGCTTTCTTGCTGGGACTGTACAGTGTGTGTGTGTGTGTGTGTGTGTGTGTGTGTGTGTGTGTGTGTGTGTGTGTTAAGGCTCCTCTCTCTGTGCTCTCAGTATGAAGTCCAGAACACATTACAAAAGGTCAGTTAGAAGCCTTTAGCCTCAAGACTACCAAGCCATTAGAAAGTGTGTGTGTGTCTGTGTCTTTAAGACTTGTACAAATATCCTTTATATGCACAAATTTAAAATATATATACTATATACATTCGTGTCTATAATATAAAATGGTATCTGCATCCAGAACGTTAGAACAGTGGGCAGGAAGTAGGCGGGGCTTTGTATATAACCACTATTAAATGACTTGGCTTTTAATAAATGCGTTATTAGGGTTATGATTCTGGGGTCTGTTGGTTTTATTATAAAAACAAAACTGTACAAAGAAGTTCCTTTGCTGGAACAACTAGTGGTCTCTCACCATCCCACATCATCCCCATACCACTGTAGTCTATTCCTGGCATTAGGCATGGTGCCAATAGATTGATGTTCTACACTGGCAACACTTTTCTACAAAGACTACTGTCACAAGTGTGTGAGTGTGCATTTGCGTAGCTGTGTCAGCAATGGGTGAAAAAGTAGCTAAATGCCTTAATTTTAAGTTATAGCGTATATAGGTACTGATTGTTTTTGCTGTTATAAAAACATAATGTATAATGTTGGGGTTTCATCATATTTTATGGGATATATTTTTTTCATTTTAAGTATTGTAACAACCCAGCAGTGACAAGACTTTAAAACGGCAATAAAGGCCCTTCAAACCAAGTATGTATGTGTGTGTGTGTGTGTGTTTGTGCCTGTGTATGGAGGACATTGTTCCCACGTGGGCTCTGATTACAGGTCGGAAACTCACTAAAACATTCAGTGTGCAGTCGTCAGGGTAACCCAAGCCTGCAGGTTGCTTTTATGTTTCCAGAGCTGCTGTTTTAGCACACTAACTCTTACCTCCACCAGAGAAACTACAACTGCTTTCCCTGAAATGAACACACCACAACTAAACCCAGCTACACAACACTGAAAAAAGAAACACACTTAACTTATTTAAACGGAAATTCCACCCATTTCTCAAAATATCAGCAGAATTGTGCACAGTGGTAGTGAATGGAATCAGATGTCTAAAATCTCCCAAACAGACTGCCAGCGTCCTGAGGCAATTTATTTTAAGATTTAGTTTAATTTATCATTCATTTCATCATTCAATCATTTTGCCTACAAACATTTAATTATTAACAAGACTACGCTAATGTTCAAAAGCTTGGAATCACTGTTTTGATTATTTAAAACTAATTGTAATGATAATGTGGCAGCAGATAAATGCATAAATGCATTTTAAAATGTTCCAAAAGCAGCTAAACAGCTAAAGTATTTACCACAACAGGTTTGTCAATTTTTGACAAATCTAATCAAATTGTGTCACTCTAGTTATGTTTCAGACCAACAATGCTAGTGCTTGTTAGTTTCACAATACAATTCAGTTGATAATGTATTATGCATTATTTTGTGTTTTTAAACACCATAAAAACATGTCCACAGAGGAAAGTTGGGGTGAACTGTGTACGTGACTGATTTGATGACACAACTTAAATAGGTAGAGGTGCAAATAAACCTTAAATAAATAAATGTTACTGCTTTTACTACTGATGATGCACAATGCAGTTATCTTTGATTCTGAACTCAAAGTTGGTGAGGCCTTCTTGACTTTCTGGGTAGGGACTCTTAATCTGTTGAAATGTTCCGAGTTCAAATGGAACACAACATTATACAATTATGTGTATTATAAAAATACACAGTACCTTTGAGAACAGATTGTACCTAAAGAAAACACGACTATACACAATAAACAAGGCTATATACCAATTATTATAGTATTTTGATGTATTATTTAATAGGTGTTTAGTTTATAATATATAAATGTACACTGTAGAATTAAGTATGGTAATAATATGCATTAATATAACACACATAAAAACCCTAGACATAAAGGGTCACTAGTGTCATTTTTTTTATTATTTTTTTTTTATTATATAAAATAAAAAAGTTTGGGTTGGTTTCTGGTTACTATCACCACAACTGTACAGTAATTGGGAATATACACTATAGTGAATAATTTCACTTTCACTTTGTTTTTAACCTCATATTCATAACCACTGAATTATAAGAAATTAAAAAATAAATAAGGAATTCCCCTTTTGCATCAGATGTGTGCATTTCTACTTTATATTATATTTGTGTGGAAACAACACAATGTTACATCAAACGAATACAATGCATTTCTTTTTTCAGTGCATTAAAACACAATCAAACACCAGATTCTAGCTTTCGCTACACAAAACAACAGAACTCCAAAAACACAAAGGATCCCTAAGTAACTTATGCAACAGATGAGTATTAAGAGAGGTCATCTCCTGCATAAAGCTACTGCAAGCTGTTCTAACCCACCACCGACTAACCAGCGGCCTTTAATCAGGCCAAGCGTTACTACAGCAACGAGGACAGTCAAATCCACATCCGCTCGTGTAATACCTGCTCTCCCTTTGATGTGTGCCCATAGAGACAAAGAACAAACAGCAACAGAGCAATGATGACACGCAGAAAATAGACTTACAGCAGGTTTAACAGACAAGGTCAATATTTCCAAACAACCCTCATTACACCCACTCTGATACACATTCTCTACCCTGAAATTACTTATAGAGGGAACACTTTTGTAATTTGGCCTCATTTCTATGAATTACCACAGATTTTAATATAAATATTGGGGCAACTTTACAGAAGACGGAAGAAATCCTTAACTTTACCTTAAGTTTTAATTCCAAGGCGTTATTTCAGAGCATTTCTATTGGTCTATTCATCATGAAATTCTGACACAGGATAAAGAACAACTGATTTGTATTATGTCAAAATGTGAAACATTGGACAAGAGAGATGTGTTTTTTTTTATTCCCCCAAACGCCACATTACCATAATTAACTGCTGACAGGTGTTAGAATACTACTATTTTTTTCATAAATACCTCTACCTCAATACATCTATGCCATAAGTGAAAATATATAACACTGCTTTCGGAAGGCAATTGTGACAAATTGCAAACAGTGCACTACTTCAAATAATGGTGCTTCAAATGGTTCTGCTAATGATACCATAGAAAAAATACATATTTTAGGTTCCATTAAGATCCATATATTTTTTTAAAAAGAGATGTGAGAAGTGCTGGGTGATATGACCTCAAATTCATATCACAATTAATTATAAATTTTCTTCGGTTTATTGAACAATGGACATGACAATTTTTAACAATAACAATTCAATAAATTATTAATATATTGCCCAGTTCTTTCCTCCATGATGTTTAAATGTCACAGACAGGAAGGAGTTGGGTCATGTGACTATGCATTCAGTAGAGGGGAAGGTATTAACGGACATGATCATATAATTGTATAATTGTTAGAGATTCTAAAGAATTTAGAAATCAATAAATTGTGACTTTTCTTTTAAAAAGGATCGTCACACACACAAGTTCATTAACCAACATAAAATATTTTTATATTATAGTTCGCAGCACCTGTTTTTTTTTTTTTTAGAAGTTTAGTAGGGTTAAATGTAAACAGGCTGAAAAGAAGTCACAAAAGCTTGAATGAGTTTTAGTAAATGCAAGTAAAATTAATGCAATTTACAGCTACACAAAAAAAAGATGCAGTTGTGAAGATATTCTGACCAGGGTTCTTTTCCAATACAACCATAACCCTCCAACAGCTGTAAGAAAAAAAATACTTACAGGTGAAAAGTTGCTGGATAGACCAATTAACATCTTAATTACAGTTAGATGAAAAATGTGGGTTTTTTTTATATTTTTAAGAAGCATGATTGTCAGTTAATGCTCAGCACTCTACAGCTACTAAATCAGACTGTGCAGTACTGTGGGAGCTTCTGCATAAAAATGTATTTCCTCCTGCTGTTCCATCTCCTTACGCCAAGTCTAGCCAAGCCAGTCCCATCCTTTCCACCCTGACTGGCCATGACCATGCAGCCTTGCCTGAGAAGAGAGCCACTTGACACAACCCAGTGGAGCATTTGATCCAGGATGGACTGCAGTCCGGCCTGTGCCTCTGTGCACTTATCCTCGAAGACTAGCAGCCTCAGCCTGTTTGAGGAAGACAGAATGGCTCCCACAGGCAATGCAGTAATCTGTGCTTTCTCTGACACACTGAATCTTCATCACGCAAAGCTATAGGATTTAGCTATCATTTATCATCTATTATTATTTACTGACAACAGGAACTATTAAGCTTTTGTCAGTTGATTCTGCTTCTGACAAATTTACTTAGCCTTAATAAATAAACAACAGACACCATATTGCTCTCTATTAATAGTGCGGAGCGATATGATCAAAAAGGTATATCATATGATTTTGTTTTGCGGTATATCATGTTTCTCCAGGCAGGACAGTGTGAGACTCGACCAGAGCTAAACTGCCATTACTGCAATGTGCTTCTTCGGCAGTGCTGTTCTACACGGCGCTCCGCAGCGCCTCCAGTGGTAGGGATGTATGTAAAAAATGCATGCAAATTCCGTTCCAGTATACCATATGAACCTGTATACCGCCCAGCACTACTCTCCATGATTCCTGCATCATATTACCAGGGTTCATACACTTTTTAATCAATACAGTTGCATGATTTTTTCATGACTTTTCCCATGCCTTCCAGGCAAAGTTTTATGACCATATGATTTTTAAAACACACTTAAACTCCTGAGATCTTAAGAGCTCCATTGTGTAGGGCTAAATTATTGAATTAACTCTGAGCTGATGTATTTCTTAGCTCAAAATAGATTTTTCCATCGATACACAGAAACACAGATATTTGTAGACCAAATTTCCATGACTTTCCCAAAACTTTCTGGGTATTTTTAGTTTTCCCAAACGTATCCAGGGTTAGAAATTGATATTTTTAAATTCCATGACTTTACCAGGTTTTCATGACCGCACATACCCTGTATTACAATCTGTCAGAATGACCATGTGTATGCTCTGATCATTACAGTGCCCTACAGTAAGTGTTCACATAAACATTGTACCCTTGTTTCTACTTTTATAATTAAGGTCATTTAGATGGTCATTAACTGTACAGTAAAAGATTGTCAACCATATCAGTAGCTGAACAAAAGTGCTAAAACCTACAAAGAACACAAACAATAAGCTGTGAAAGTCAAGCCTCATCTCAATCTTCCCTAATCCTACCAAAGTATTTTATCACAATGCAATACAATACAATACAATGCCCTACACTGTCATATTGTCCACCTTGACCTTTGAGTATCAATAAACTGTGGGAATAATAGGGAAAAATGACTAATGGGAACACATGTATCAGCAATTGAAGGTGGCTATTGGATATTAGATGGCTTACCAAGGCTGGTCTGCGAGTTAGGGTTCACGTATTGATCCTTGCTCCACTCGACCATGCACTTGAGAATGGAGACCAGACACTCCAGCCCTTTCTTCCTCAAGGTGAGCTCCTGCACATTAGAACAGATCCATTTTATAACATGCTTGGTTGGGTCTTTTTTCATTGTTGAAAATGACCTAAAACAAAGTCTACATCAACTTACGTTTTAAGTTACAGTCTATGGCTGCACACAATAAGCATCTCAAAATGATCTCGATCTAACAAATATTTGTTTAATTAATCAATTCTTGAAATTAGACTGATTAATAATTACTGAGTACATTAACTACTTACTACTAATTACACTGATTACATTGACCAGTCACTCCAGGCCTATTAGAGTAATGTACAAAAGTTTTAGTACCAGTAAATTAATGTCTGCTTTTAGTTACTGAATTTATTGATTTTTACAAATTTTTCCTTAAAAGAAACTTTAAACAAACAAAAAAAAGTGTTATTTGACTAAAGGTGGCCAAACTTTTGCAAGTGACTGTTTAGTCTCCACGATCCCCTGACCTAAACCCAACTGAGATGGTGATTTGAGGTGATTTGGGATGAGCTGGAGCTCCATAGCATGAAGGATAAGCAGCAACTATTGTTCAGCACCTCCAGAAATTCCTTCAAGACACTAAGAAAACTATTTCAGGTGATTCTACCTCATGAGATTAAAATACCAAGAGTGTGCAGATCTGTCCCCAAAGCTAAATGTGCTACTTATAAGTATCTAAAGTATAAAACATATTCTAACACGTGTTAAACAAAAAAACACGAGTTAAACAAAAAATAATTCTGCATGTGTTCCTGTATAGCTTTAATATAGTCTTTAATATTAAATTTACAATGTAAAAAACAAATTACATAAACAAGAAAACACATTGAATGTAAAGAGGCGTGTTACAAGTACTCTATGAAATCACTAAGACGTTCCCTATTGTCCTGAGTCTCAATACATTCGAACAAACCTTTATTTAAAAGAGTGACTTTTGAGTTTTATCAGACAGGAACCAAAGATCTTAAACATTTGTGCATGTTCTATAGTATAGGTTGAGGTCTAGATACAAGTGCAACTCAGGACCTTTAGTCTAATGTCATTCAATGATAAAATGCAGTTTGCCCACTGATAAAGAGGTTGTGCCCACTGTTAAAATATCCATTAGTTACTGTAATACAGTCACTATGTTATTTAAATGTACCTGTAGTGGGGTCGTGCCCAGCTCGTGGCCTCCTCTGCCCTGTGCAATCTTGGACAGGTCGTTCACCAGCCTCTCAAATATATTAGCAGCATTCAGGTCACAGTCATAATTCACATAGATATCCACCACGCTCTGGGCATCTGCAGCAGAAAGAGACACCACACAGTTAAAGATATAAAATCCAAGCTCAGGAAAAGCATTTACGCTCTAAAGTAAACAAAAATATGAGTGGGTGATATGGACCTTAAAAAATGAATGATACTTCAATGTATTATTGGACTTACAATGTTCTTGGTGATATAACAAAACACCTAACTGTTCTATTACTTTAAAAAATAAACTACTCTAGCAAAATAAATGTTTTCTTTTGTATATCAGTTTGAAACATTCAGTAGAAATGCGAATAATGTAACTAAATAAGTAAACCTAAAAATAATGTAATGTAACAAAAATAAGAACCACTAAAGTTTAGAATATTTAGTGGTCTGGGAAAAAAAGAGACCACTTCAGTTTCTGAATCAGTTTCTCTGATTTTGCTATTTATAGGTTTTTGAGTAAAATTAACATTGTTGTTTTATTCTATAAACTACAGACAACATTTCTTCCAAAATCTAAATTAAAATATTGTCATAAAGAGCATTTATTTGCAGAAAATGAAAAACAGCTGAAATATCAAAAAAGATGCAGAGCTTTCAGATCTCAAATAATGCAAAAAAAAAAAAAACAAGTTCATATTCATTAAGTTTTAATAGTTCAGAAATCAATATTTGGTGGAATAATCCTGGTTTTTAAATACAGTTTTGATACATTTTGGCATTTCCCTCCACCAGTTTTACACACTGCTTTTGGATGAGTTTATTTCACTCCTGGTGCAAAAAGCTTGGTTTATTAGTTGTGATCGTCCATCTTCCTCTTGATTATATTCCAGAGGTTTAAATTTGGTTAAGTCAAAGAAACTTATCATTTTAAGTGATCTCTTATTTTTTTCCATCCAGAGCTGTATATAAACTACAACATGAACAATTACAAAAAAAACATTAAAGCATTAATTTAGTAAAAGAAATACAAAATAGGCTGTTTCAAGGAAGACAAGGAAGAATACCACCATTGACGAGACTTAGATTATCTTTTTATAATAAAAGATTACATTATGTAATAAGGCATAGCTGTAGTGGGACTTACGGTAATTGAAAGAAAGAATAAATGAAACTGTTGCATACCAGCACATATTCTAGTGAGGGTCTGAATGACCATCCACTTGTGGTCATATGAGCTTGTGGACGTCTCCAGGATGTAGAGGAAAATCTCTTTGAAAAACACCTGAAGAGAAGATATAATGAGTCAGTCCTGCACTTACATCATCAAAGTAGTTCAGAAACAGCATCTCAAAGCTCTCAAATCAAATGAAACTGATATTAAATAACAATAAAAGAATAATAGCAGTGATACAGCGCAGAGCTGCCTTGGTGATGGACTACAAATTGGCCAGTTATTTCTTCTGAATGAACGCAGATATTGATAATAAATCTTTAGAGTGATTTGGTATGACTGAGTCTCACACTCATACATATACGCACGCACACGCGCTCACATATTCTTGGGGCAGAATTACAAGCCATAATAAACCAACGACTAAGATAAATCCAGCCTGCCAGTGAGCTTCTCCGCAGGCTAATGGCAGCAGAACACACATGAATGCTTTATGAGCGGAAGAAGGACAGAGTTCAGGCACCTCGATTTGCATCTTGAGATGGGTTTTGAAGTTGGACAGCAGGGTGAGGAAGATGGACAGCGAGAGCTCAAAGACTTCTGGGACGGAGGAGACGCCGTTTTTAGACAGCGCCACACACAGGTACTGCTTGATGGCGTTGATGAACATCTCGTTGGTCTTGAAGATGGGCCCTGCGTTCTGCAGGATAGACAGCAGCAGCTGCAGAGAGAGCACCTTGGAGCGCAGCTCGTGCGATCTGAAGGAGAAAGAAGAAGAAGAAGAAGAAGAAGAAGAAGAAAAAAAAAAAGGTTTGGTTAATCATATGTAAATACTTTACCCCTAATGCAAATGTAATTGGTCAACCAAGACATGCTCAATGTGTGTCTGACGTTAGCTCTGGTTTTGCACTAGAAGTCCAAGGATAAAGTGAAAGAAGTCCACCAACTGGTATTGTGCATACTAACTGCATACCAAAACCCTCAAACCGTTCAGTAATCTCTAATAGACTTGTTTTTGTGGTTTCCCGACACTTTATGACATATTGTAATCTTTAAAAACAGACAAAATGTATTCCAAAATGATAAACGCAGCAGCAGCAGCCATCCGGAAGCCTGCATTTTATATTCCCTATGTTTTGTTTTGTTACTCTTTCAGGCAAGAGTGTAAGAAGTTAGCCATGCAGCTTACACAATGTCATGTGGTGTATAAAAGCACTTGATGTGGTGTAAAAGTGCAAAGAAAATACACTACACACTCCAGGCAAAATGGACTCAATATACAAGTAAAAAAGGTTTTCTGATGAACTAAATCAACAAAAGATTAATTACTAAAGTAAAGAACACTTAATCATCCAAATGGTTGCTTGAGTTGTCATGTTTTTTTATATAGCTCTGAATAAAAAACAAGAGACCACTTCAAAATGACGAGTTTCTTTCAATTTTACCAAATTAAAAACCTCTGGAATATAATCAAGAGGAAGATGGATGATCACAAGCCATCAAACCAGGAGTGCACCAGGAGTGGCATAAAGTTATCCAAAAGCAGTGTGAAAGACTGGTGGAGGATCATGCCAAGATGCATGAAAACTGTGATTAAAAACCAGGGCTATTCCACCAAATATGGATTTCTGAACTCTTAAAACTTTACGAATATGAACTTGTTTTCTTTCCATTGTTTGAGGTCTGAAAGCTCTGCATCTTTAAAAATTTTTCATTTAAGCCATTTTTCATTTTCTGCAAATAAACGCTCAAAATTACAATATTTTTATTTGGAATAATAACAATATAGTCTCAAACATATATCTATAAATAACAAAATCACTGAATCAGAAACTGAAGTGGTTTCTTTTTTCTTTTCTTTTTTCCAGAGCTTTATATATATAAATGTACACAATAAAGAGTAATCATTTGCAGGAATGTCAAAATGCTGTCATCAAAAACAACAACAAACACGTGTTAAGTAGTGAATAATGGGTGGTCTTGATCCTTCGTATATGAATAAACTACCATAGTTTGAGGGAGTTTAAATTGTAAGGTGGTTTAATTTGGTTGAATTGAGGTCTGATTAAAATGTTAGGTCCGAAATGTGTTTTAAAGGTAGAAGTAGAAGTAAATGTCTAACTATTCAGTTTCAATTATACAGATAAATACTGGAGATAACCACAAATCATAAAAAAACAGTCTTAGCTTATTTCTTTTATCACTAAGACTTAAAAATGCCAAACAAAATAATAAACAAATAATTTAAAGCCAACCAGCTACACTCTCTTCAGCTAGCTAACTACACACACATCACTAAGAAGACAACACTACAAACACCACAAGACCAATCAAACCAAATTACCTATTATGTTGAATTAGCACCTTAAATCGGACCTGTTTACATGAGCACAGGTGTATAGCTAAGTATAACCAATTATTCTTTTTCAGCAGAAAAACACAGAATAGCACACACAGAATATACCAACTAAGCTCCAGTTTTTAGCTCCAGGTCTTTGCCTCCATTCCATTTATCATCAAGAGTAATAAAATAACTTTACACCACAAATGCAATTCTGCATATTCAAATGAAAGTGGCTTTTCTCTGAAGCTGGAACTAAATGTCCATAAATCAATTTATTCCAGGGTAAGTAAGCAGCCTCTGTGGTGTATTGTATATATAATCTAAAGGAAAATTGAATATACCATGAATAGTAAATACCACTAATACATTACCTCCATGAAAAACAATAACCAACAGCACAAAATGAACAAAAAATGTAAGTGCCTGATAAATATTTATTCTTCTGCTGTTTAAACATATTGTGTAGGAGGCCACTCTAACCCTATGGCAGGCTCAGCTGTAAGAGTATCACTGTGGGAAATCTTTAAAGAAGCCAGATCAAAAGCAGAGCAGCCAGACCATCTTCCTTTTCACCACAGTGACAATGGCTCGCATCGTTTTTGGCCCAGCCTCCGGACCGTCTCTCTGAGCAACCCTGATGTAAATCTGCAGAAATGAAAGAGCTCTCTGTCCAACCAACATAAAGAAATCAATACTGAGCTGCCATAGCCTTTCTCTACACTGTCTCTGATAACAGGCAGGGACGAACAAGTGCCTTTCTATCTGGAAGAACGGATAGGAGGTATATTGTAATAAAATTGCCCTGTGATTCAAACTACACCACAATGTGCTTTATATATATATATATATATATATATATATATATATATATATATATATATATATATATATATATATATATATATAGTTGTAATCATATTTATATTAGAAATTTATAGACATATTATAAAAAGATATAATAGCCTTGTTTTTATTAGGGAGGCACTGAATATTCTGCAACCAAAATTATTTGGTCAAAAATGGCAAAAAAAAAGACTTTTGGTGTTCTGTCAAATAAACAAAAGAGATGAATAATAATAAAGAGACTAATTAATAATTTATACTGAACAATACTGAGCTTTGTTAGTATGTCTACTGAGATGATAAAAATGTTAGGATGTCAATAAGTATTTTAAGGAGTTTCTATGTGCCTTTATCTTTTAAAAGCAAGATTTAGGCGGAATATTTCACGCAATGTTAAAAAAAAAAAGTGGTTTGGTATCCGGTATTGCACTTTCAAAAACGTATTTATTTTCGTTGGGAATCGGATCCGATCACATCATTTTTAAAGGATCGGAATCAAGTGGTAAAGATAGGACCACTGATTTATGAAAAATTGTAACGTTACCTTGTCCATACGTCCATGCTCTAAACACTACACATTGACTGGAAACGGAAAATAACTAGTGCTAGTGTCGTCATTAAACTTATTACTTATCACTATAATTTTTAAACTAAATTTTTGCCTCAGTGTACGCAAATAATAGTGATGAGGTATTTATGTCTGATATTTGATTTCATAGACCTTTTTTTTTTGTTTGTTTATTTATGACACGGTGCATATTTACATAAAAAACATTTAAATGTCTACTTAGTACATGTTTATTTTGTAATAAGAAATAGTACATTTTGATACTGTTGTTTCAATGATAATTAAAGGTTTATTTTAATAACCTTAAGGGACAATATAGATGTTGATGTTCTTTTCTTTTTTTATTTTTTCATATTACAAAAGTATCTGATTGGCAGTATCTGATATCGGCAGAACCAGAAAAATTTGATATGGAAATCCCTAATCTTGGGGCATCCCTATTTCTTATGCAAAAATCTATCATGAGGTTTTATAATTCCAGTCCAGAAATCAACGGTTGATAGGATATCTCCATATTATCTTAAAGTAAAGTCATAATTTATTCTACTAAAGCCCAGTTTTCCTGTCACCCTGTATTTAACCTATAAACCTATAGCCAGGCCATGGACACTGAAAAGGGGTTAATCTCCCCTGGTGCACACTTAACTATGACACAAGGTTACCTCAGTTAATTTGAGCTAAACTGTTAACTAACTAAAGCCATGAAAGCGGTCTCAAACCCAGAGGGTACAGCATCTGCTCTCAGTGTCGTCACAACCCTGTTACTGTCCAAAACAACAGGTTATTAATCTGGCTGCTGCTGAATCAGATTACACAGAGAAAAGAGAATGAGAATTACTGTTCCACAAGCTCACACTATTGATTTTTCAAAATCAGTTGGCAAACCATCTCGAATACTGAAGTGTCACCTCACTTCAGGTAACACAGTGAAAAATCCAATCATTCTTCTTTCTCCTGAGAAAACATTTCAAGCTTATATCCCAATGCTTTTTCTGTACCATCGCTTATGTAGGAAAGAAGGCTTACTTTGGGTCAGGGGGACCGTCTGAAAGGGGCTTCATAGACAGCTTGCAGAGAGAGCGGAACACAAGGAAGGCATCCTTTTGCAGAATGTGTGAAAACTTTGCACCCGGTGCCGGACCCGTAGGAGCACCAGATTCCTGTACAGGACAGAAATGATTGTATTACACAGCATAGCACATACCTTTTATACTCATAGCCTTAGAACAACCTTATCAGATAATTAAAGAACATATATTAGAACAGGGGAACAAATGGACCAAGCACATTTTATTCCAGTACGTACAGTTTTAAGAATAAAACTCTAAGAAATGTGGAATTATTTAAATGTTTCATTGTCAGCAACTACTGTAATGAGCATAGTGTGCACAAATGAAAAGTAAATGATAAATATGGGTTATTTTAACCTAGCATAAATCTGTAGTGTGTGCATTTAATAGAATCTGCAATAATTAGAGTTTGGATTAATGCAGAATGAATTTGCAGTTTGTGGAATGTTCATAGTTAAACTGTAGTAACTGTAAAAACTGTTTTACATTTAGTGGGAATCTACAGTTTGTGCTGTTTTTTTTATAGTTTTAAAGTAAGCAGTTTTTAATCCAGTATTTATTTGCCATTTTGCTGTTTTTAAAGGGATCAGTAATAATTGTAGAGTAACTTGAATCCAGAATAAATCTTCAGTACATGTAATGTTCATAATCAAATGTAATAACTGTGATTTTTTTTTTTACTACAATATGAATCTGATGTCCTCTTTTTAGTTTGAAAGTTATAATTATGGAGTAATTATAATACAGTATGAATTTGATTTGAATGATTTGAATCCAGTATGAATCTACAGTGTAAGCAATGCTCATAATCAAAGTGTAAGAAGATATCTAAATTCAGTATGAACCTAATGTGTGTTGTATTTTTGGTTTGAACCCTAGAATGAAGTTGCCATTTTTTTGTTTTTACAGGTAGAAGTAATATTTGTAGAGTGATTCTTTTCCAGTATGAATCAACAGTGTATATGTATTTGCAGGTTGACAGCAATTTTAACAATCTAACTGCAATAATCGTGGAGTGAATTATCATCTTTAACTGCTTAAATCTGATCCTTTGAATGGAATAACACGGCCACGCATTTACACTGAGTGTTTCTCTCCGATATGAACATATGTGCCATAATATTTCAGTCTGACTATTTGTGGAAACTTACTCAGATACATTATCTCTACTAGTCTGTCAATCAAACTCTGCAAGCTACAGACAGAGGCTGAGCGAAAGCTAACCTGAGTGTCATTTGAGGAGACAGACAGCCTGTCGTCAGGCAGGGATGGAGTGAAGCTGGCAGAGATGGGTGTTCCCGGGATGCCGTTAGCATGGACGTTCTCGTTGTCGCTTCCCAGACCCACCTCTTCCTCCAGAGAATTGGGCGTGACATCAGCTGGCTCGGTTTCCCCTCCTCCGCTCTCCTTGGCATCTGAACACAGATGAACAGGGTCCAGGCAGTGTCCTTTGGGGTGGTTTGAAATGCATGGTATCAAAAATGGCATCTGCTGCATATGGAGCACTAATGTATGGTGGGAATGTAAATATAGGCCCGTATTCTGTTTGATTAATTTCTTTAGAAGGTAGTAAAATTAATTACAAAATCATTGAATTTTACTACAGGTTTAAATAACAATAAAAACATGACTTATTAAGAATAATTTAATCTGTAAATATACAGAAAAGAATGAGAGACCACCTTATGATGATGTTTTTTCCTCGATTTTATCAAATTAAAAACCTCTGGAATAAAATCAAGAGGAAGATGGATGATCACAAGCCATCAAACCAAGCTGAACTGCTTGAATTTTTGCACCAGAAGTGCAGGCATAAAGTTATCCAAAAGCAGTGTGTAAGACTGGTGTAGGAGAACATGCCAAGATGCATGAAAACTGTGATTAAAACCCAGGGTTATTCCACCAAATATTGATTTCTGAACTCTTAAAACTTTATGAATATGAACTTGTTTTCTTTGCATTATTTGAGGTCTGAAAGCTCTGCATCTTTTTATTGTTTCAGAAATTTCTCATTTTCTGCAAATAAATGCTCTAAATGACAATATTTTTATTTGGAATTTGGGAGAAATGATGTTAGTTGTTTATAGAATAAAACAACAATTTTCTTTTTACTCAAACATATACATATAAATAGTAAAATCAGAGAAACTGATTCAGAAACTGAAGTGGTCTCTTAATTTCTTCCAGAGCTGTATGTATTACAAATACTTATACAAAAGTGGTTCTTTTATGACAAAGATGCTGAGAGAACCATGTGTTACACATTCCTTTGAAAAAAAGAATTTACCATATGTAATATAATAATCTAATTAAAAAGATTAAAGACAAAGACAATACAGACTCTACTCTAAAGACTGGGGAAAAACTACAGTCTGGTAGCTACTAAACACAGCAGTATTTGATTGCTCCAGAAAGAAAAGCTACAGACCAAGAGTCTAAATACTGTCTAATCAAACACAGACAGGGCTTACCTCCCGCCACAGTGTTCACAACCTCTTGCAATATGCTCTGCACGATCTCCTGAGCTTTCTCTTCATAATTCGGGCTGTCCTCCTCTTCAGTAGCTTCTGTTGCCTGCTCTGCTGCACCTATCAAAAAATAATAATAAATGAATACATAATAAAACTCAAATCATATCCACTTGGCTTATTTATTTCACAGAGAGCATTCTGCTTATTTACAGGGAAATATATTTGAGCCCCCTTCGCTAAATGTTATCACAGTCTAGCTCACACCATTGATTTTCCAATTTTGTTTCTAACAAGCACTCTATTAACTGGGGCTGGTGATTGCCTCCAACCAAACGATCAACAGGGAGAAAATGGTGCTATTAGGGTCTTACATAACAGGGCTGAGCCACTGACACAGATTCACAATAGCAGGGACAGATCACAGATGAACTACAGCCGCTGCGCTTTACCTCAATTTGTATTATAATGGAGATGGATAAATGCAATATTAGCAAATGACTATTTTGATTGAATGGCAAACCTATTACTATAGTGATTAATAAAATTTTCTTAATATCACAATATACAGCCCAAAAAGAGACCACTTAAAAATAATGAGTTTCTTTGATTTTACCAAATTGAAAACCTCTGGAATATAATCAATACGTAGATGGATGATCACAAGCCATCAAACCAAGCTGAACTGCTTGAATTTTTGCACCAGGAGTGGCATAAAGTTATCCAAAAGCAGCGTGTAAGACTGGTGGAGGAGAACATGCCAAGATACATGAAAACTGTGATTAAAAACCATCAAATATTGATTCCTGAACTCTACTTTATGAATATGAACTTGTTTTCTTTGCATTATTTGAGGTCTGAAAGCTCTGCATATTTTTTGTTATTTCAGCCATTTCTCATTTTCTGCAAATAAATGCTCTAAATGACAATATTTTTATTTGGAATTTAGGAGAAATATTGTTGGTAGTATATATAAATATTGCATACAAAAAATATGATATATCCTGATATCAATATTTTGTCCTAGACCTATTCAAAACTATGCTCTGTCAAGTTTAATGTATCTTAGAGGTGCATGTGAGCACAAATGTTAAATGTATATAACAGTAACAAAAACAGCCTGTTAAACTGCAAAGTAAAGGTTGGAAATTGGAGATAATGAAGATTTGATGGAAATGGCAACTAAACACATGCATATGCATCATAACTTTACAACAGGACAAACATGAAGATCACAGACCCTTAAAAAAGGCAATATGAAAACATGCTTTCCAAAAATGAGCAGAGCGGAATATTACTCTGGGCTGCAGCCGTGGCCTGGTCTGCTTCCGTCTGCTCGTTCTCCGCAGGACCGAAGTCCGAGCCGTTCTCTGGTTCTGGACTCTCGTAGGGAGGTGATCCCTGCTGCTCGGTTTTGCTGCCCTGAAGCCCTCCGTTAGCCTCCTGGCCTTTGGCCTGTGTGTCCGGCTGCAGCTGGGGTGATTCGGGCTCCTGCTGGCTGAGCGGAGAATGCTGCCGGTGTCTCTCTCTCTCCATCTGCTTTGCCTCCTGGAGCTAAACACACACACACACACACACACACACACACAAAAAGACTCGTTTAAACAGACACATGCTTTACTTACAGCCTGCTAAACACTCTTCATCATTCCCCTGGGCCGACCCCCAAAAGTACAAGCTGCCGAGCATTCAGTTCTCTGCAAACGTTTGCATTTGGAAATGATACTAAATGCTCTCCAGTGGGGGTGTATGATGTACAGGGGAGTCTGGTATTTTTTGCACCAATAAATGTAAATTCAGATAATAATTATAGGTCCAATTAGTGCTGTGCGATATGACGATAAATATTGTGGGGAAATATTGTATCCCTATCGTTTCTACAGTAATTTCATCAATTATTCATGCAAATATATAAAGTAGGCTATGATAAAATGTATTGGCGTGGTCACTTTGCATAAACTCTGTTTATATAAGTGATGATAAAGTAACCTTCGCAAAAAAAAAAAACTTCATAATGTGGTTTTGTGACATGATGCTGCTTTACGTTATTTGACGGGCACGTGAGGACACGCCGGTTTGTGACATGCTTTACGTTATTAAACTCATGAGAGCTGAACAATGGAGACGCATTGTTCTTTTGAAAAAATTAGCTACTGAATCTACCTCATCTGTTTTCATTTGATACATATATATTCCTGCACTAAAAGGTAGTAATTCTCATTTGTGAAAGTTTGGTTTAATGTCACTTTGAAATAAAGTTGGAAAAAAAGTAGAAAAAGTAAATGATATTATTCTGTCATATTTTTCAAAGAATAACTGAAAACATACTTAAATGTGGTATATCATGATATATATCGTTATCGTGATATAAAAAAAAATCCATATTGTGATATATGATTTTTTCCATATCACCCATAGCACTAGGTCAAAAAAAAAATCAGAAATATTAATTAACTTTAGGTAACTTTTTACTTTAGGCTTGAACATGTGAATATTTAGCATTGATGGGCATTTCCATTGTTGTACAATTCACTGAAATGTACAGCACTAATACGTGTTTATAGGCCAATTTGTGTGTCTAATATAGAAGTTGAGTTAGACTGCAATAACAGTACAAACAGTTTTACAAAGACCGATTTGAAAAGAACTAAATAGCCGCATAAAAACTACTTGTTTGTAACTTAAAATGTTAAGAACTGTAAAAGGAGAACTTAATAATTTAAAATAAAATAAAAAGTTGGCTCCAAACTAAGAAGTTTTAGACTGATCACATGGCAGTCCAGGCGACAAACTGTGCAACAGACCCATAACAGGTACAGAATGTTCAGTACTAAAATACATTTTTGTTAGCCTTGTACTCAAACATTAAAATACTTAAATAGAAAACATATTATGATTAAAACAAAATAATAAGTAGGGATGTACCGAATATTGGTTAGCCAAAATTATTTGGCAACAAAAAAAGTGCTTCCAGTATTTGGCCAAATATGTAAGACTGAATACCTTTACTGAATAATGATTTGTTTATTTCAAATCCTATTTCTTCAATAGTGACTGCAGTCCTACTGTATGGTAGTGCTACTGTATGGTTAGCTATAGTGCCAGAATGTAAAGGCACCAGCATTTATGCTCTACTCGCATTTAAAATTCAATGAATTTTAAATGAATTTAAGCTCTCAATATAAATTATAATGATTTTTATTAGTTTACTACCTTTTTAGGAGCTGGCTGGTATACTGCTGAATCCTGGCTGTTCAGAGTTAGGATACTCTCATAAATTGTAAATTTCCCCATTGTGGGATTAATAAATGATTATCTTATCTTATCTTATCTTGTAAGCTAGCTGAGGTAGCTAGTTAGCTAGCTAACTAACTTAGCCTTGGCATTTGTTTATTGACAAAAAGACCAGCTGCCTTTCTCTATGTAAAGTTGATTCACATTTAAATGGTGTTCATTTGACAGTAGACTAGCACTATTGAGGTAAACTTATGACTAAAATAGCCTTGTTAAGGTATGTGCATGACTGCAGTTGCACTGCTAAATGTGTGAATAGAGAATAACTGCTGAAGTAAACTAATAATTTGAATATCAGCTCTGCTAAGGTAATTGTTTTTGTTCACTGGGATATTCTAATGTTTACTCTTCACTACAGATTTTGAAACTTCGTAATGCTTTTTCCTATTAAAAAAACACAAGAAAAATAATGCAGGGTGTTTAATTTTTTTTAGCCATTGATAATTATCACTTATCATTATTGACCCAGAAATACCATATCGGTGCATCCCTATTTCTCCAGCAGCACAGTAGAAAGAAGAACCAAAGCTATGACTGGGATCTTTTAGCAGTCTTCATTCTCTAGGAGTAAAATATGCATTAAAAGTTCACAGGAACCAAAAGTCTGACTGACTGCATGCAACCGAACTAATGAGCTGGTCTTAGCAAGAGCAGAGCAGTCATGCTTGATCTGATGGGGGTGAGTTGATGCCTCAGAAGACTCTCAGTCTTCACTCAAACACAGATGGATTCACAGGATGGAGGTCATGTTTGTGAAACAGTGGTGAGGTCAGTTATTATGAATGAATCAGAAGAACATACATGCAGAAACTGGCAGAACGGGGGAGGGGGAGGGAGGGTTATAAGAAAGTTAAAAAAGATAGGAGAGGCTGGTACAGTGATTTTAGCACCACAATTTGGTACAATGCAACACAAAGCTGAGCAGGACCTCTAGCATGGTCCAGAATAGGCCCAGAATAAGACCTAAGAAACAACTGAACTTAATATTGAGAATACATGAAAAATATTTTTCTTACTAAGCAGTGTAGAGGAAAGTAGGCAATGGCTGCAAAACTCCATTAAGGTTTTTTTCACTTAGGTTTATACTGGCCACATTAACGCAGAATTCAGTTTATCCGTGAAATAGAACCTTTCTTTTAGCATGTTTAAGAAGAAATTTGATGTAAAATGGACTGTGTAGTGAAACATGATAATGAGTACAAAATTTTATGTAACAGTCAACCTTTTGGCTAGCCCCAGCATTCTGAAATACAGCAACTTTAGCCGATAAACCTAATAGCCTTACAATGCTAATGATACGTAATGTGATGGTAGTGTGTGTATTTTTATATATTTTTTAATAAACTACCTATCCACTTTCAAAGTTCTCAGCGCCTCATTTTAAATGTCAGTGCCCTTCAAATTCTACCAATGAAGCCTGGAGCTACTTTGAGCTAGCCAATAGTCTAAAAATAGTGATTTCTTCGCATGGGCAATGCTATGCCCCTATCACTAGCATTGTAAGTCTGTTGGGAGCATTCGACCCCAAGTCGAAGCATACACCTGTAGTCCATTTCACACCAGATTTTTCCTTTAACTGTTTCTGCCTAATTAAGGAGATTTTTTTTTGGGGGGGTGCAGTTTCTTAGCTCTAAAAATGGGCAATTATTAATGAAAATCTCTGAGAGACATTTTTAATTTCTTGATAAAAAAAAAAAAAACAAATAAATAAAAAGGCACTGGACATGGACATGGCTTTGCTAAGTACTTCATACTTAAGCTTGATCTCTTAAACCTGTCAGTTCACTGCTAGTTTATAACCTACCAATCCTGTCCATTTTTTTTTAAGTTACAGTAAAACTACTGTAGTTCATTAGATACATTATTCTGAAGAATTTGAATGTTCACATAAAGGCATTTACATTTGAAGTTGTTAAACTGAATATCAATATTATCACACTTATCGCGCTGTTGTGCTGTGTGGGTGAGTCAGCACAATTAAGTGAGGAATGAGAACGTTTGGCATTCCTTTCTCTTTGACCTGTTTGTCCTTTCCACCTTGTGTGGGAGGAAGTGCGGGAGGTGTGAACGAGAAAGACCAGGCAACGTTTAGCACACAGCCTCGTTTTACCATTCTCTACTCAACCAGAGAGAGATGAGAAACGTGATTAGCATGTAGCTAGTGCACTCCTGTTAAACATTTAAAAACCGCCCAGCTTTGGAAACGTCATGTGTAAAGATCAATTGAGGACTTAATAAATGAGCTAAATCAGCTAAAGAGTTTGGCAGAATTGGTTTAGGCAAAAACGACTAACCTTAGCAATGAAGATACTTGTGCTGAAGGTAAATATAGCAAATCATAAGCACACAGCTGGGTCATGGAAGTGAAATACTAAAACTACTCAAATTTAAAGTAGGCCGGTCACTACCATGAGGTTTTAGCTGATGATTAAGTGTTTTATAATTATTTCTGATTATGTTCACTACGCACAGCTATTAAAGTAAAAGCACAGAGTGGGCAATTTGACTGATTAGTTATCTTGCTTCCTATGTTTAACAACAGCTAATGCCTGGCTGTACTGATATGAAACGATACAGTGCATTGTTCTTTTCTCACACACTTCTCTACAGCTTAATTTTTTTTATTTCACCTTATTTACTTTATTTAAGTAAAAGAAGACTGTGAGGTGTGAACATATAGGAAAAACAAAACCTAAAACATTCCTTCTGCTAGTACACATGCTAACAATGCTAGCCTTAGCTACCTAGCAAAAAAAAATAAATAAATAAAATGTGCACATCACTGCAGCCCTCATAGAATATAGAAGTTCAAACTTTCAGTCGATTTTGTACAACACACTGTTTTTTTAACTTACTACTTTTTTTTCTCTTTTTAATTTTCTTTTCTACATTTCTATTTTGCTTGCCTCATTTGTATGGGCAGTTACATTGACTAAAATCTACCGACTGCGGACAATAGTTATTTGCTGAGTTAATTGTGATAAGAAATTTAAATAACAAACTTGATATTCTTTTACAGTACAGCAACACTGTTTTAACACACTTTAAGGATTTATTTGTTTAACCTATCGGGCTTGTGGTTTGCGAGAGTGTGTTAGCTTAACCAGAGATCTTACGGAGTAAGGCCAGAATATCCAGTTCCCATCCAGTCATCCATTAAAGTAAATCAGGCCAGCTGCTGCTGTAACTGAACAAATCCATACAGTAACTCATGTTCACAGAAAAGATCAGAAACCAAACCTATGTTCTTCTAACTGTGCTCTTCTAACAAACATATCAATAATTTACTAACCAAGAACACGGCCCGACTATTGACCTTGTTTATTAGGCTCATTTAAATGTTAAATAGAGTTTTACAAGGAGAAACACTTACAGGCCACTGGGATTATTCCAGGGTTATACAGTGTTTTATAGACAACATACTAACAACACTGCCTTGGACTTCTGAACAGCACTGTATATGTTTACAATAACTGCTAACAATATCAACTGAACAAGGACAAGACAGTTCTATCGCTTGTATTTCTGTTCTAGCCTTGAACTGCGATATCTGATATTCTGGCACAGGCTTGCGTTACCTGATCTGCAAGCTGAAGCTAGAGTTTAAACAGAACGCCAGAATGCTCCAAAACACCAGACATTCTGTAGTAATCAGTGTAATATTGCTATTTTTACACTAGGCTGTGCATCTACAGCCTAAAATGAATATAAAAGAAGTTTGTAAATGACCACTGCAGACAGCTTTGAGAACTAGTCTTTGGGGATGAAATGAGGAGGCTGCTGGGATCCCAGTGCAACTAATGCAGAAAATCTCCAATGTTTCGCTCTCTCTGCATCCACATGCAGCTGCTTCAACCAGACACAAGCCAGGTTTCCATCCAGCTGTCCAGTTAAATTCAAGGGAATAACAGTAACTAAAACGTTGAGAGAGAATTACAAGAGTGTCTATCAGCTCTGCATAATCGAATCAGACTCTCAACTAGGAGTAGAAAAGCTGGTACGTCATTTTAAAATATCAATAAAATTTACATAGAACTGCAAGTTTCATTATAAAGCGCCATATTTGACCAGTTCAGAAAAGTACAATATATTGCAGCCATTACTGTTGTGATTTGTTTCATCAAATGGAGTCACGTATTTTATTTCTCTGAATTTGCTATTCATAGGTATATGTTTGAGTAAAATAAAAATTGTTGTTTTATTCAATAAACCATAGACAACATATTACAAATATAAATATTGTCATTTAGAGCAGTTATTTGCAGAAAATTAGAAAAATGCTGAAATAACAAAAAAGATGCAGAGACCCCAAATAATGCAAAGAAAACAAGTTCATATTTATTTATGTTCAGAAATCAATATTTGATTTCATGCATCTTGGCATGTTCTCCTCCACCAGTCTTACATACTGCTTTTGGATAACTTTATGCCACTCCTGGTGCAAAAAATTCAAGCAGTTCAGAAACTCAATTTTAAGTGGTGTCTAATTTTTTTCCAGAGCTGTACAGATCATATACCTATACACTATGTTTTACGTTACACTATAATTGGCAAAAAATACTCCTGAGTCTATATAATATGAAAGGGAATAATTTAACATTGACAGGGCTGTTTCATATTAAGCTCCCAGGAGCACCCACAAAAATCAACTGAGTGTTATTATTTCAAAGTAGAAGTAGTATTTTAGGAAACATACTGTAACTAAGGTTCAGAGTAAAACACCTAAATCCACTGATTTAAAGCTGTGTTTCTCTTTACCTTTGTCCGTATATTGTAGATGTTGCCTTGGTCCCCAATCATAAAACCTGTTACCAGGGTCCCCTTATTGTTCTGTTGTAATTTCATTATCAGTTCACTGGCACCTGCTGCTTTATATCACGTTTAACAGTTACAACCAGGCAAACATGGAAACACATGATAAGTAAATTTACTTTTAGAGTTCCAGTATTTAAAAAAAAAATAATAATAATAATAATAATTATATCACATCTTGCTCACTCCTGTGTGGTGATGGATAAGAAGAAGCAGATCAATAAGCTAAGCCTATTAGATAATTGTCTACCGTATTTTTTGCACTATAAGTCTCACCCGATTATTAAGCGCACTATTATTGAACATCTATTTTCTGGTCTATTTTTATACATAAAGTGCACCGGACTATAAAGAGCATTATGCACCACTTGAAAGGAATAGGAATGTCATCATGTTTTCCCTCTAAATCAGCAGATCTATTTAACTAAGTTAAATAAAGCTAAGCTAAGTTAACAAAACTGTAATTATTTAAAAAAAATATATATATAAAACGAGCACTGGATGTTAATCTACACAGATTTCTCTCCTAAAACATGTTTATTTGTGTGAGTAAAGCTCTTTAATTAATTTACAGTAAGCTTAGATTTCCAGATTTCCACTAAGGCTGGGTGCAGCAGCACTAGGATTAGCGGCTAATGGCTAGGGCTACACTGAACAATCCTAAATGTTCTAGTAAGCCAGGCCAATGTAAGCTAGCGATTTGTCCCACATAGCTTATTTATCACAGGAAAAACGCAGACTGCAGCACTCCGGTTAGCAGTTAATTGCTAATGCTTCTCCAGCAGTGTTGGCTGGGGTTGGCAGCAGGCTACATGCCGCTAATACTCACCTCTGAGCGGAGAAAGAGGTAGCACTTGGCGCAGTCAGTGGCTAAACTGAAACTGCTTTTTACAACCTGACAGATAAAATTCATACATTAATTAAAGGATTTTAAATGCGCCTTATAGTGCAAAACATACAGTACATAATTTTTTGTGAGCTTTCTTTACTTTTAATGTCTTCAATATAAACAAATCATGTGTTATGGGGCTCTCACTTTAGCGCTCCATTGCTTATCATAGTGCTGTGCTGCCCAGTGTGCATTCCCCTAAACGCATGCTTAAACTACTGCATGTTTTTAAACTGCAGCTACTGTAGCTCAACGTCAGTGGACAGCTCAACACACTTATATGGTCTTCCATACTGGCTAGCATTACATTAAATGAGTGATAAGTTGACAGTGGGAAAATAAAGCCAATTATTCAGCTAACGATGCTTAGAAAATAGTCTTTTTTTTTTTTTCAATATTTTAGAAATGCTTAAAAGGGAATGGAAACCTAGCTACACTCAGACACACTCAATCACACGCACACACACACACCACCAGAATCACATTCCTACTACACACTTCAAATATCAAACCATAGGGGAAAAAAAAGTCAGCATGGAGAGAGAGAGAGAAAGAAGACTGCAGGCACAAAAAAAAAAGAAGCACGCACACACACACTCATTCACACACACACACACACACACTCACAGAGACAAGACACGTCTCGAAAAGAGAGACGGAGGTTCTGAGACAGAGTGTAAAGGAATGGATGAAGCTAATGCACACAAACCAGAGGAATTCAGATCAAGCAAACTTAAAGGCAGGCCCTATCACTCTTTACCTGACGATCACGCTTTCTGGATGCCAAAGACCAACTGATCTTGTGATTTGTAAGCTAGATTTTCGACAAGAGGAGGAGGAGGAAGGGGGAGAAGGCATCAACCAAGAAGAAAGAAGAGGTTAGATGAAGATCACTGCTCCGGTATTATTGAGAAAACGACGGAAAAGTGGCCACTCACTGCCTGGTTCTCCATGCGGGCGAAGATGACGTTCAGCATCTGTGTGAGAGTGGCCTTGGCCGTGGTTTGATTGATGAGGTTCTTGCTAGCCAGGTAGATGTTGTAGCACGTTCTCACGGCCTGCAGCACCGTGCCTTCGTGGATCTCGATGTGTTGGGAGGTCACTGCGGTCAGCAAGGCCTGGAGGAGGTGAAGAGGAATCGCACATGCGCACAATCAATAAAAAACAAATCATTCTTACCATACAAGTACAACCCATGTTAAAGTGGCAGTTTGTATTATTTTGTTTCAAAACTGAAAGCAGAAGCATTTCTGATTGGAGAAATGATTAAATATTGTTTTTAATTTTACCAGTGTGCTGGAACAATCATCCCTGCTAAGCCTAATATATTCATTCTAAAAACTGGGGTGTTGGGTCGCTTTTCGTAAGAGTTCTTCTGGCCACGTCGCACATCTTTACGTACTCACGCCACATGTACAGCCTCTAAAAGAGGATCCGGCTCAGTTTTACTGACTGCGAGCGGCTGGTGGATCAATGGAGACTTCAGAAGGGGAAACTCAGACCTCAGTAGCTCATTCACACTTACTAAAGTCAAAGAAACGAAGAAGTGAAGATTCTGACTGAGCGCTCTCTCTCTCTCTCTGTCTGACTGAACATAACCTGGAATCGGATTCATTCGCTCTGAAAGAAGACCACATCACACCCGTCCACTTTAAAATGATTCTTCTGCAGTCTGTGCAATTACCCATTCTCACCAATGAGGGCCCTAAAAAACCCAAAACTTACTGACATCAGCTTTAAACTACAAACCAGTGCTAAAGACATAATTAATACAATTCATACACATATTACATTGATTTGTGTGTTAACCATTCAGATCACTGTGAGATAAAAACATGCACCTCTATTTTTCCTTTTTTTATGTGAAGTTCCTTACACTGTGCCAAAATTATGTGATGAATGGATCAACAGAAATACTCCAAAATCACTTAGAAAAAAATCTTTTTACACTGAATTCCTCTGTAGGTTAACATTTTTTAACCTTCTCATTTAAAGATGCCAATTTGGACAAATACGTTTTCTGCATAACAGCAGTGATACAAAATATTTATGTAAAAAAGTAATCTTTACATCTTCCTGTTAAATACCTTAAACTTGTAAATCATTAAACACACATTGTTATACATTTAAAATAATGATTAAAAATAAAAAACACTTCTGTGTTGCAATATTGAATATTTAACTGCTTATGTTGGATTATTTTACTAAAAATGTTACTAGAAATGTCTGCTTCACCATTATGTCTTTCTGTAAATGAAATATAGAAATGAGCTCTGCTCATGGAGGTAAATCCTACTAGACATAATTGAATAATTCAATCCTAACCAGACAAAGCCAGTCATAACTAACACCACTCACTGCCCTGTCCACTGTGGATGGTACTGGCTTCTATGATGTATTCCTAGTACCCACTGGATCACACAACGTCAGAAATGCAATGTACCATCAATCAGCAACCAAGTAGTTTACCTTACTTGAACTTGAAAACTTGATAAATCAGGTTATCTGGCCATCAACAAGCTGGCCAGCTTTAATCAAGATAACACTCAACAACAAAACAGGTATGGGCATTTTCTAGCCATCCCCTGAGGTACACTGAGGTACAGTTATTGTGTCTGTGTATTTATTGTAGAACAGCATAGTTTTTTCAAGCCTATGGCAACAATATATTACACAGTTGTTGGCATGTGAAGCAATTAAAATAATAGAACACAATGACTTCCTGCTGTCAATACAGTGTAGTTAACATTCCATTCTATACACACTCCTCCCTACAACACATTCCAAGCTTTCTATGAGGAAAACAATATATAAATAAATAAAGCAGCAACCAGAGCAAAGCCAACTACCATTAACCAAATTCAACAGGACAAGCAGGTCAGGTTTGGTGAGTTCTGAATAAAGGGTAATGTGTGGGTGGACATGTTCTTGGCCACACAGCAGGCATGCAATATAGTGCATCCCTGAAACAGAACACACACTCACACTGTGATTTGATGCGAGATGTTAGCGGTGTGTGTTGTAGTACAACTGAGTACAACTGCCTACATTCAGATGCTCATCTTAAGCGAGGAGCTTTAATTATGCCATTCTGAATTTCAACATGTTAAAAAGAGTCTGTAAAAACTAATAGCTAGTTCATAATAACTTCAGAAAGCAAAGTTTTTTGTAATACAGAAAAGTAATCTTTAGTCATGGCTGGGCTGTGTATTGTCTAAAAATTGTCAATACCGATATGATACTTTGAATTCGGTACCGATACCCAAACAATACTTTATTCGGTGCCTTTTTCTAAATTTTAACCATCGAACACAAAATGTAATAATTATTCTCACAAAATGTATTTATTTAATAGCTGACATGAGTAATATCATTCTCATACTGTCACCAGGAGAGGCTACCATACTTTAGGATCGTGTTGGAACAAAAACAAACAAAAAGCATTTTAGTTGTTAAGAGTTCTTTTTAAGAAATATCAGCATTAGATTGGTAAAATTAAATTATATATATTATATATATATTATATATATATATATGTGTGTGGTGTTAATCACTTAAAACTTCTGTATTATTGTGAGGGAACAGTAATAATAGTGTAGTGTGGTTTAGGTCTGGCAGACTAGATACTTTCTACTGTATTATAATATCTCAGGGTAGAGTGAGCAGGAACAGAGCGAGAGAGAGAGAGTGAGAGTGAGAGAGACAGAGAGAGAGCGAGAGAGCGAGAGAGAGTGAGAGACAGAGAGACAGAGAGAGAGTGAGAGAGAGAGACAGAAAGACAGAGAGAGAGACAGAGAGAGTGAGAGAGAGAGAGTGAGAGAGAGAGAGAGAGAGAAAGAGAGAGATAGAGAGAACGAACAAGCTGGAAAAAGCACCGTCTTGACACAAAAGTAGAAATTGTCCTTATAAGTATTAATAAATTATGTCCTTTTGTCACATGATTCTTCCAGGCTGTAAGGTTAGCACAAACCTCTCCAAGACATGTGAAGAGCCACTACATTTTTTTAAACTGACGCTAATTCAACATCACTGAAGCTCAACCTGCTTGAAGGAGAACACTAACTCAAAGTTGTTTCACATCAGCTAACTGAAACTCATATTGTCTGTAATCAGGCCATCCTTCCTTCCTAGAAATAACAAAACCATTATGACTAAGACATTACAAGAGAATTTAACTCTCTCCCAACAACAAGGGTTAGATTTAGATGGTTGGCTGTGCCAACACACTTAACCAAGTTGAATAATTTGTTGTATGTATTGTATATGTAGGCCTGCTACAAAAATTACGGTATAGATTGCAATTTAGTTTTTGCTGGTCTTCGTTTATCCACTGTATTTTCTCCTGCATGTTTATTTACATACAAATGAATACATATCGTCGCTGTCCAATGAAAAACACTTATCTCCAAAACAGCAACTTTACAGGAGAGAGAAAAAAACATGTAAACTTTCAATGGAAGTCAAAGTAAAAAGAGTTTATTTCAGGTCATTTTGAAGAGTTTCTATTGGTCCTATCTTTTTTGATACATTGTAAGAGACAGTTTGTCTGCTCAAATTATGTAGTAAACTAAAAATCAACAACAATGGAGGTAAGTGTTTTTTTTTTAGGACTGCAACGATATATATACCTAAATTTAACCTAGTCTCAAAATGACCAATTAATTTAAAACATCTCTGTACATCTCCCAAACTATTATCAATTAAAAGTTAACTGTGCTTTAAAAGTGCAAATGCATTATTATGTAATTATATCATCATATCAGCAGCACTAAAATGACAATGACACTCCAATAAAAGTTATCACAGTTATTGTGATACGTCTACTTATATGAGTCATAAAATGATAAAAAAAGAAGGTAATAACCTTTATTATCTGCAGCTGAACACCCTCGTCGGTCTGTGGCCCCTGGAAGCAGCCACAGATCGTCTCGATGATCCTGTCGATGAGTTTCTTCCCTGGGGCCGTGCTGTCCGGGGCGCTGCCCGTAAGGTGCCCATAGGCTATGAGTTTCTGCAAAAGCAAAAAACACAATTTAACATCATCTCAACTAGTGGGGAATTACACAAAGCAGAGTCTCCTGGAACAACTGAATGACTTAAGTCAAGAGTTCAAACTAGTCCACCAAAAAAAAGGTTTGTTGGCTCTCAATTATTTTTCATTTAAAGTGAAAACTAGCTAT